>NC_056743.1:335010428-335356729 GCF_019279795.1 Protopterus annectens
GGTCATAGCTTAAATTAACAAACACACAGATGATATTAAACTTTTGCTAAAGGGAATAAGAAAAGTGGAAAGTGTGGCTGGTGATTGGACCTAATGAGCCAAAGCAAGACAAGTATGTGTTAAGAAATAATCACAATTGACCAAGGACTGCTCTGAAACTGTAAGTCTTTTCTTAATTTCTCAGGTGGAAAACCAGGATAACCTTGTATCAGTAGGCTACTGTGGTCATAGCTTAAATTAACAAACACACAGTATTGATCAGTTATGGATACGATTTGCTAACAGAAGGGAATAAGAGAAAGTGGAAGATGTGTGTGGTGGTGGTGGGGGCTGCTTACAGCCAAAGCACAGTGCTCTCCAGGGGAAAAGGAAGATTGGCTCAAACAGGTAGACACATACTCAAAGTTAACTGTAGCTGTTTGCAGACAGTTCAGACCCAGACTGCGCTTTTCTTATAGGAATGTTAAAGGTGGTACCACAGTTGAATACGTAAGAGAGGTGTTAGGTCTAGAAAAGAAGAGTACAGAGAGGAGTAAGCACTTTTGAGATGGTAAATATATATTATAAAGATTATAAAAAACACACTGAGCAAATAGCTACCACATGCAGGACAATGTCCTGAACCACTACTTAGTATATGCAGATACTGAGCCAATTGGAAGAACATTAGAAAACAAAAACCCAGACAGTTATGCAGCCACAAGTAAAAATATAGCGAGCAGCAATCAGTTGTGGTTCTCTAATGTGATTCTATCCACCAGTAACAGCACAAACTTATAGAAATAATTTAGACACTAGTATGAGCTGTCTACACACAACACAATTACATGAATAACATTAGTGAACAAGGTGGAGCTATGCAAATAGACCATACATACTATTATACTAGAAACAACTTGGTGCATGCCATAGTAACATCAATAATAAAGCATAAAACAAATTAGATGTCTAACACAATTCAACATAAACATATACAGTTGTAAAATGTCTAATACAATTCAACATAAATAGGCATTTACAGTTGTAAAACACTTACTGGAGAGACACTGAGCCTTCATGGGGCCTGTAGCAGAGTGAATTGTAGTTTTACAAATGGTGTCTTCCACAGGTAATATTTATTAACTCTGGGATTGTCTTAACGTAATAAACAGGGAAGGGGAGGGGAGAACAAGGGTGTGAGCAGGCAGTTCTTTGTACTGCTGCTAATGAGCCAAAGCAAGACAAGTCTGTGTTAAGAAACAATCACAAATGACCAAGCATTGCTCTGAAACTGTAAGTCTTTTCTTAATTTCTCAGGTGGAAAACCAGGATAGCCTTGTATCAGTAGGCTACTGTGGTCATAGCTTAAATTAACAAACACACAGTATTGATCAGTTATGGATACTATTTGCTAACAGAAGGGAATAAGAGAAAGTGGAAGATGTGTTTGGTGGTTGGGGTAGCTGCTTACAGCCAAAGCACAGTGCTCTCCAGGGGAAAAGGAAGATTGGCTCAAACAGGTAGACACATACTCAAAGTTAACTGTAGCTGTTTGCAGACAGTTCAGACCCAGACTGCTTTTTTCTTATAAGAATGTTAAAGGTGGTACCGCAGTTGAATACTTAAGAGTGGTGTTATGTCTAGAAAAGAAAAGTACAGAGAGGAGTAAGCACTTTTGAGATGGTAAATATATATTATAAAGATTATAAAAAACACACTGAGCAAATAGCTACCACATGCAGGACAATGTCCTGAACCACTACTTAGTATATGCAGATACTGAGCCAATTGGAAGAACATTAGAAAACAAAACCCAGACAGTTATGCAGCCACAGATAAAAATATAGTGAGCAGCAATCTGTCGTGGTTCTCTAATGTGATTCTATCCACCAGTAATAGCACAAACTTATGGAAATAATTTAGACACTAGTATGAGCTGTCTACACACAACACAATTACATGAATAACATTAGTGAACAAGGTGCAGCTATGCAAATAGATCATACATACTATTATACTAGAAACAACTTGGTGCATGCCATAGTAACATCAATAATAAAGCATAAAACATATTAGATGTCTAACACAATTCAACATAAACATATACAGTTGTAAAATGTCTAATACAATTCAACATAAATAGGCATTTACAGTTTTAAAACACTTACTGGAGAGACACTGAGTCTTCATGGGGCCTGTAGCAGAGTGAATTGTAGTATTACAAATTGTGCCTGCCACAGGTAATATTTATTAACTCTGGGAATGTCTTAAGGTAATAAACAGGGAAGGGGAGGGGAGAACAAGGGTGTGAGCAGGCAGTTCTTTGTACTGCTGCTAGTGAGCCAAAGCAAGACTAGTATGTGTTAAGAAACAATCACAATTGACAAAGGACTGCTCTGAAACTGTAAGTCTTTTCTTAATTTCTCAGGTGGAAAACCAGGTTAACCTTGTATCAGTAGGCTACTGTGGTCATAGCTTAAATTAACAAACACACAGTATTGATTAGTTATGGATACTATTTGCTAACAGAAGGGAATAAGAGAAAGTGGAAGATGTGTGTGGTGGTGGGGGGCTGCTTACAGCCAAAGCACAGTGCTCTCCAGGGGAAAAGGAAGATTGGCTCAAACAGGTAGACACATACTCAAAGTTAACTGTAGCTGTTTGCAAACAGTTCAGACCCAGACTGCGCTTTTCTTATAGGAATGTCAAAGGTGGTACCGCAGTTGAATACTTAAGAGTGGTGTTAGGTCTAGAAAAGAAGAGTACAGAGAGGAGTAAGCACTTTTGAGATTGTAAATATATATTATAAAGATTATAAAAAACACAATGAGCAAATAGCTACCACATGCAGGACAATGTCCTGAACCACTACTTAGCATATGCAGATACTGAGCCAATTGGAAGAACACTAGAAAACAAAAACCCAGACAGTTATGCAGCCACAGATAAAAATATAGCGAGCAGCAATCTGTCGTGGTTCTCTACTGTGATTCTATCCGCCAGTAACAGCAGAACTTATAGAAATAATTTAGACACTAGTATGAGCTGTCTACACACAACACAATTACATGAATAACATTAGTGAACAAGGTGCAGCTATGCAAATAGACCATACATACTATTATACTAGAAACATCTTGGTGCATGCCCTGGTAACATCAATAATAAAGCATGAAACATATTAAATGTCTAACACAATTCAACATAAACATATACAGTTGTAAAATGTCTAATACAATTCAACATATATAGGCATTTACAGTTGTAAAACACTTACTGGAGAGACACTGAGCCTTTATGGGGCCTGCAGCAGAGTAAATTGTAGTTTTACAAATGGTGCCTGCACAGGTAATATTTATTAACTCTGGGATTGTCTTAAGGTAATAACCATGGAAGGGGAGGGGAGAACAAGGGTGTGAGCAGGCAGTTCTTTGTACTGCTGCTAATGAGCCAAAGCAAGACAAGTATGTGTTAAGAAACAATCACAATTGACCGAGGACTGCTCTGAAACTAAGTCTTTTCTTAATTTCTCAGGTGGAAAACCAGGATAACCTTGTATCAGTAGGCTACTGTGGTCATAGCTTAAATTAACAAACACACAGTATTGATCAGTTATGGATACTATTTGCTAACAGAAGGGAATAAGAGAAAGTGGAAGATGTGTGTGGTGGTGGGGGGGCTGCTTACAGCCAAAGCACAGTGCTCTCCAGGGGAAAAGGAAGATTGGCTCAAACAGGTAGATACATCCTCAAAGTTAACTGTAGCTGTTTGCAGACAGTTCAGACCCAGACTGCGCTTTTCTTATAGGAATGTTAAAGGTGGTACCGCAGTTGAATACTTAAGAGTGGTGTTAGGTCTAGAAAAGAAGAGTACAGAGAGGAGTAAGCACTTTTGAGATGGTAAATATATATTATAAAGATTATAAAAAACACACTGAGCAAATAGCTACCACATGCAGGACAATGTCCTGAACCACTACTTAGTATATGCAGATACTGAGCCAAATGGAAGAACATTAGAAAACAAAAAAACAGACAGTTATGCAGCCACACATAAAAATATAGCAAGCAGCAATCTGTTGTGGTTCTCTAATGTGATTCTATCCACCAGTAACAGCACAAACTTATAGAAATAATTTAGACACTAGTATGAGCTGTCTACACACAACACAATTAAATGAATAACATTATTGACCAAGGTGCAGCTATGCAAATAGACCATACATACTATTATACTAGAAACAACTTCGTGCATGCCATAGTAACATCAATAATAAAGCATAAAACATATTAGATGTCTAACACAATTCAACATAAACATATACAGTTGTAAAATGTCTAATACAATTCAACATATATAGGCATTTACAGTTGTAAAACACTTACTGGAGAGACACTGAGCCTTTATGGGGCTTGTAGCAGAGTAAATTGTAGTTTTACAAATGGTGCCTGCACAGGTAATATTTATTAACTCTGGGATTGTCTTAAGGTAGTAAACAGGGAAGGGGCGGGGAGAACAAGGGTGTGAGCAGGCAGTTCTTTGCACTGCTGCTAATGAGCCAAAGCAAGACAAGTATGTGTTAAGAAACAATCACAATTGACCAAGGACTGCTCTGAAACTGTAAGTCTTTTCTTAATTTCTCAGGTGGAAAACAAGGATAAACTTGTATCAGTTGGCTGCTGTGGTCATAGCTTAAATTAACAAACACACAGTATTGATCAGTTATGGATACTATTTGCTAACAGAAGGGAATAAGAGAAAGTGGAAGAAGTGTGTGGTGGTGGGGGGGGGCTGCTTACAGCCAAAGCACACTGCTCTCCAGGGGAAAATGAAGATTGGCTCAAACAGGTAGACACATACTCAAAGTTAACTGTAGCTGTTTGCAGACAGTTCAGACCCAGACTGCGCTTTTCTTATAGGAATGTTAAAGGTGGTAGCGCAGTTGAATACTTAACAGTGGTGTTAGGTCTAGAAAAGAAGAGTACAGATAGGAGTAAGCACTTTTGAGATGGTAAATATATATTATAAAGATTATAAAAAACACACTGAGCAAATAGCTACCACATGCAGGACAATGTCCTGAACCACTACTTAGTATATGCAGATACTGAGCCAATTGGAAGAACATTAGAAAAAAAAACCCAGACAGTTATGCAGCCACAGATAAAAATATAGCGAGCAGCAATCTGTCGTGGTTCTCTAATGTGATTCTATCCACCAGTAACAGCAGAAACTTATAGAAATAATTTAGACACTAGTATGAGCTGTCTACACACAACACAATTACATGAATAACATTAGTGAACAAGGTGCAGCTATGCAAATAGACCATACATACTATTATACTAGAAACAACTTGGTGCATGCCATAGTAACATCAATAATAAAGCATAAAACATATTAGATGTCTAACACAATTCAACATAAACATATACAGTTGTAAAATGTCTAATACAATTCAACATAAATAGGCATTTACAGTTGTAAAACACTTACTGGAAAGACACTGAGACTTCATGGGGCCTGTAGCAGAGTGAATTGTAGTTTTACAAATGGTGCCTGCCACAGGTAATATTTATTAACTCTGGGATTGTCTTAAGGTAATAAACATGGAAGGGGAGGGGAGAACAAGGGTGTGAGCAGGCAGTTCTTTGTACTGCTGCTAATGAGCCAAAGCAAGACAAGTATGTGTTAAGAAACAATCACAATTGACCAAGGACTGCTCTGAAACGGTAAGTCTTTTCTTAATTTCTCAGGTGGAAAATCAGGATAACCTTGTATCAGTAGGCTACTGTGGTCATAGCTTAAATTAACAAACACACAGTATTGATCAGTTATGGATACTATTTGCTAACAGAAGGGAATAAGAGAAAGTGGAAGATGCGTGTGGTGGTGGTGGTGGGGGGGCTGCTTACAGCCAAAGCACAATGCTCTCCAGGGGAAAAGGAAGATTGGCTCAAACAGGTAGACACATACTCAAAGTTAACTGTAGCTGTTTGCAGACAGTTCAGACCCAGACTGCGCTTTTCTTATAGGAATGTTAAAGGTGGTAGCGCAGTTGAATACTTAACAGTGGTGTTAGGTCTAGAAAAGAAGAGTACAGATAGGAGTAAGCACTTTTGAGATGGTAAATATATATTATAAAGATTATAAAAAACACACTGAGCAAATAGCTACCACATGCAGGACAATGTCCTGAACCACTACTTAGTATATGCAAATACTGAGCCAATTGGAAGAACATTAGAAAAAAAAAACCCAGACAGTTATGCAGCCACAGATAAAAATATAGTGAGCAGCAATCTGTCATGGTTCTCTAATGTGATTCTATCCACCAGTAACAGCAGAAACTTATAGAAATAATTTAGACACTAGTATGAGCTGTCTACACACAACACAATTACATGAATAACATTAGTGAACAAGGTGCAGCTATGCAAATAGACCATACATACTATTATACTAGAAACAACTTTGTGCATGCCATATTAACATCAATAATAAAGCATAAAACATATTAGATGTCTAACACAATTCAACATAAACATATACAGTTGTAAAATGTCTAATACAATTCAACATAAATAGGCATTTACAGTTGTAAAACACTTACTGGAGAGACAGTGAGACTTCATGGGGCCTGTAGCAGAGTGAATTGTAGTTTTACAAATGGTGCCTGCCACAGGTAAAATTTATTAACTCTGGGATTGTCTTAAGGTAATAAACATGGAAGGGGAGGGGAGAACAAGGGTGTGAGCAGGCAGTTCTTTTTACTGCTGCTGATGAGCCAAAGCAAGACAAGTATGTGTTAAGAAACAATCAGAATTGACCAAGGACTGCTCTGAAACTGTAAGTCTTTTCTTAATTTCTCAGGTGGAAAACCAGGATAGCCTTGTATCAGTAGACTACTGTGGTCATAGCTTAAATTAACAAACACACAGTATTGATTAGTTATGTATACTATTTGCTAACAGAAGGGAATAAGAGAAAGTGGAAGATGTGTGTGGTGGTGGGAGGGGGGCTGCTTACAGCCAAAGCACAGTGCTCTCCAGGGGAAAAGGAAGATTGGCTCAAACAGGTAGACACATACTCAAAGTTAACTGTAGCTGTTTGCAGACAGTTCAGACCCAGACTGCGCTTTTCCTATAGGAATGTTAAAAGTGGTACTGCAGTTGAATACTTAAGAGTGGTGTTAGGTCTAGAAAAGAAGAGTACAGAGAGGAGTAAGCACTTTTGAGATGGTAAATATATATTATAAAGATTATAAAAAACACACTGAGCAAATAGCTACCACATGCAGGACAATGTCCTGAACCACTACTTAGTATATGCAGATACTGAGCCAATTGGAAGAACATTAGAAAACAAAAACCCAGACAGTTATGCAGCCACAGATAAAAATATAGCGAGCAGCAATCTGTCGTGGTTCTCTAATGTGATTCTATCCACCAGTAACAGCACAAACTTATAGAAATAATTTAGACACTAGTATGAGCTGTCTACACACAACACAATTACATGAATAACATTAGTGAACAAGGTGCAGCTATGCAAATAGACCACACATACTATTATACTAGAAACAACTTGGTGCATGCCATAGTAACATCAATAATAAAGCATAAAACATATTAGATGTCTAACATAAACATATACAGTTGTAAAACGTCTAATACAATTCAACATAAATAGGCATTTACAGTTTTAAAACACTTACTGGAGAGACACTGAGTCTTCATGGGGCCTGTAGCAGAGTGAATTGTAGTTTTACAAATGGTGCCTGCCACAGGTAATATTTATTAACTCTGGGATTGTCTTAAGGTAATAAACAGGGAAGGGGAGGGGAGAACAAGGGTGTGAGCAGGCAGTTCTTTGTACTGCTGCTAGTGAGCCAAAGCAAGACTAGTATGTGTTAAGAAACAATCACAATTGACAAAGGACTGCTCTGAAACTGTAAGTCTTTTCTTAATTTCTCAGGTGGAAAACCAGGTTAACCTTGTATCAGTAGGCTACTGTGGTCATAGCTTAAATTAACAAACACACAGTATTGATTAGTTATGGATACTATTTGCTAACAGAAGGGAATAAGAGAAAGTGGAAGATGTGTGTGGTGGTGGGCTGCTTACAGCCAAAGCACAGTGCTCTCCAGGGGAAAAGGAAGATTGGATCAAACAGGTAGACACATACTCAAAGTTAACTGTAGCTGTTTGCAGACAGTTCAGACCCAGACTGCGCTTTTCTTATAGGAATGTCAAAGGTGGTACCGCAGTTGAATACTTAAGAGTGGTGTTAGGTCTAGAAAAGAAGAGTACAGAGAGGAGTAAGCACTTTTGAGATTGTAAATATATATTATAAAGATTATAAAAAACACAATGAGCAAATAGCTACCACATGCAGGACAATGTCCTGAACCACTACTTAGCATATGCAGATACTGAGCCAATTGGAAGAACACTAGAAAACAAAAACCCAGACAGTTATGCAGCCATAGATAAAAATATAGCGAGCAGCAATCTGTCGTGGTTCTCTACTGTGATTCTATCCGCCAGTAACAGCACAAACTTATAGAAATAATTTAGACACTAGTATGAGCTGTCTACACACAACACAATTACATGAATAACATTAGTGAACAAGGTGCAGCTATGCAAATAGACCATACATACTATTATACTAGAAACAACTTGGTGCATGCCATAGTAACATCAATAATAAAGCATAAAACATATTAGATGTCTAACACAATTCAACATAAACATATACAGTTGTAAAATGTCTAATACAATTCAACATATATAGGCATTTACAGTTGTAAAACACTTACTGGAGAGACACTGAGCCTTTATGGGGCTTGTAGCAGAGTAAATTGTAGTTTTACAAATGGTGCCTGCCACAGGTAATATTTATTAACTCTGGGATTGTCTTAAGGTAGTAAACAGGCAAGGGGCGGGGAGAACAAGGGTGTGAGCAGGCAGTTCTTTGCACTGCTGCTAATGAGCCAAAGCAAGACAAGTATGTGTTAAGAAACAATCACAATTGACCAAGGACTGCTCTGAAACTGTAAGTCTTTTCTTAATTTCTCAGGTGGAAAACAAGGATAAACTTGTATCAGTAGGCTACTGTGGTCATAGCTTAAATTAACAAACACACAGTATTGATCAGTTATGGATACTATTTGCTAACAGAAGGGAATAAGAGAAAGTGGAAGATGTGTGTGGTGGTGGGGGGCTGCTTACAGCCAAAGCACAGTGCTCTCCAGGGGAAAAGGAAGATTGGCTCAAACAGGTAGACACATACTCAAAGTTAACTGTAGCTGTTTGCAGAGAGTTCAGACCCAGACTGCGCTTTTCTTATAGGAATGTTAAAGGTGGTACCGCAGTTGAATACTTAAGCGTGGTGGTAGGTTCAAAGTTAAGTGTAGCTGTTTGCAGACAGTTCAGACCCAGACTGCACTTTTCTTATAGGAATGTTAAAGGTGGTACCACAGTTGAATACTTAAGAGTGGTGTTAGGTTGGAGAAACACTGAGCCTTCATGGGGCCTGTAGCAGAGTGAATTGTAGTTTTACACATATATCCAGTTAGACTAACCCGGTCAACAAATGTAAAATAAATAAATAAATAATAAATAAATTTAGTTTCATCTGGAAATTAAAAAAAAACACCCAGCATTGTTCTGGCCTTATACAAAATGTCAGCACCGACTAAGATCCAGAAGTACTAAATATGCTAACACTCACTAAGATCCAGAAGTACTAAATATACTAGCACTCACTAAGATCCAGAAGTACTGAATATACTAGCAAACAAATATTCTGCAAATTTTACCCTGAAACAACTATCTTAACTCAACAAATTCACAAATTCCTTACACATCTTAATAACACAAAGGAATGTTTACTAAAAAAAGTGTGCTCTAAAACCAAAAATATTATTATAGAGCCTAATAATTTACCAGGTAGCCTAATAAATAGTACCAAAGATGCCCTTGTCGACCCTCCTCCTTAAAATTTTTAATCTGTGATTAGCAAGAAAATTTGTCCCTAAAGTATGGGAAACTGCAGTGATGTTGCTTTTTACAAGTTCAGCCCTAACACTGACCCAGAAAACTATAGACACATTAATTTGATTTGCAAAGCTATGGGACACATTATACACATCTCCTCAGTTCAGGTAACTTCAAAAAAGCCACACATCCTGCCACAGAGGTCATTCTGTTCAGATAACCTATTAGGATCTGGCCAAGGCATTTGACGTGATACTCCAGGCAGGCATCATACACAAGCTAAGCATCATAAAAGTAGATCTTTTTATGTTGAGGTGGATAAGCCAAATGGTGGAAAGGTAGAATCTACACAGTTAAGGTGGCAGGCACCTCCCCAAAAAGTATGAAGGTTACTAGTGCGCACGCCAGGCACAGTAACCCATCTGCTTCACAGATCTCCAGACTGGTAATGAAGACATTTGGTTAACAATGTTTGCATGTGACTAGAAATGGCCATTATTGTCAAATCTCCCTTTGATACACTGATATACACTCATTATATCATGAATTAATCAACATAAACAAATGGTATAACAAAAGAGGGCCAAAGTAAATGGAAACACGTGTGGCACTGTCAGATCTGATAAACAATGGTCTTCTCCCAATGTACATGGTATCCTACATGGTATGTACATGGTATGGTAAGAAGTTATAATCCCTCGCTAAGCAGGTTTAATAAGATCAGTTATTGAATGCAACGTTCCCTTCAAGACTTTTCCAGATACATTACTTGGAAAGGTTCCAGAGGTTGCTAAGAATATTGCTGGCTTAAAGTCTCTGAGCACTAGGTCTTGAAATGCTCTCACTTTGCTCAGTTTCTTACATTGTAATCCCGCACTTTATTTTCTATTCCTTTAGGGACCAAATCTTTCTCATCTCCAGTATCTGACCAAGCCACGTAGTGCCACTAAAACCAGAACTATAAACTTAAATCTCTAAAAGTACAAAAAATATGATGGAAAAAGAAATGTATCTTCCAATGCCTATCCCACCTCTGGAACAAACTTTCTCTGCAAGTTAACCAGAGTTACTCCTTGGCATTCTTCAGTTTAAAACTAGATGACTGAATGGGTGCTCAAAAACGTACTTTGCGAACAAACTGCTTTGCCCTTCTTTGGGGAATGGGGTACAGCATGAAGGTGGGTTTTGTCAAGGAGTAAATGTCTTGTGTCTCAGTTGCTTTGGGTTTCATAAGATCCTATGAACTTGTGGAACACTTCTAATGAAAGTTAGATCAGCCACAACACAAACTTTATTTTTTTAAACGTTCTGCTAACTGCACACTCATTGTACTTCATGAGAGAGCACCTAGTTATTTCTGTCTTGGTCTAGTACACCGATCTTCACCTTATTATGGATTTTACTCGGGACCAGTTGGTTTATGGCATTAGCACTGTGTAAATGAGTAGATATTGACTTCTTACTGCTTTGCACGTTATTTACTTGGTCCACTTTCATGTACATTTATTAGACGACAGGTATCTTCCTACCGTTCTTATATTACAAAGATACCTGAACTGATACGTGCCCACAGCCCACTACATCTTCCACGTGTCCAGTGGTCTTCACCTTACACAGCTTTTACTGCAACTCTCTCTCAATAACTATTAATATCTAGTTTCATGTACTTTTGTCTATTGCAAACACTTATTCTTACTTTCAGTATTTGAAACGTCTCCTCCTTCTTTCATTTACAAATATCTTACTCTACATATACTGGAATGTAAGCTGACCGTGTTGTGGTACGTTTGCTTGTGTGTCTCTATATTTATCAGGCTTTAGCCCATTCAGTTGGTTACTATTCCATTTCCATTCTTTTACACACTTTGGATTCGAGTCAGTTGTATATATTAACACACACAGGAACTGTAGGTCATTCAGCTTTTACTCCTTTCTTAAGTTTTATACAGACACAGGAATGCTTTTATCCTTCAGGTCCACATTGGACACTGGGTCTTGAGCACAAGAGTTAATCCAGTTAATAATTGATCACCAAATAATCAATCTAACACACACCTATACACGATGCATATACGTTCATATGTACATGCGCACATATATAGCTGCCATTCTTTAATATAGAATATTTCATTGATCAAATATCCTTTCTATTTGTCTTGCTTAAGACACCAAAGTCTCAGTATTGGCTACTGTGTAGCCATCTTGGAGCCAGTATAATTAGCAGGGAACGGAGGGGGGGGGGCAGGCGGACACCCTGCTCTCCGTAAAACATTTTTTCACTGTTTGCTGCTTCAGTTTTTTTAGGTCGATTGTTTTTCTTTTTGCTCATGCGAGTTCCCATTTGTTCTTAAAGGTAACATGTGCATTGCTCTGGTTCCTTCTTCATCACTGAACATCTTCCCCTAAACCAGTACACTGATCCATGTTGCTTCCATGGGCAAGTGACCTACACAACCCATCCATATCCCCAGTGGTGAGTTTCAGCCACACAGAGAGGGATCTTTTTTTTTATTTTAACAAACATCAGAATTGTGGGTATGCAGCAGACTTCTGTGAAGGAACTCATCTACTGCTGGGATAATGTAACCCTCATGACCCAGACTCCTTTCAACAAGCGCTTCCAGGTATTCCCCAGTATCAACATTTGGAGCACATACACCCAGACACTTCCTCTAGACAGATGCGAACAGGTGCACATTCCTTCTACTCACCTGTAGAAGGTCCTGTACATCTTGGTCACATTCAAGACTTTATCCCTCTGTTCACAGCGATGGCTGTCTAACGTACAAACAAATATCGGTGAAGTTTGGGGAACAAAGATGGCTGCCTTTCTGTAACCACTGCTGAACTACAGCTCCTCAAATACCCAGAGAATAAAACCAACCCAGAGGAATACCAGGACTTTTACAAGAACAATTTTCTGATCTACCAACTCTACTCATCATCCAGGAACACAAAAAGGATTAATGAACCCGAAGAGTTAACTAATTTATCAAGATTACAACAGATTATCTGGAACAGGAAATAGTCCCAAGGGAAGAAGCCGTGTGCTTAGGGCATTCTACTTTTTCATATCCAGCTACAATTCAAAAGCTTCTACCTTATCAAAATGTCAGAAGAAGATAAAAACATGGATACTACAACAAAAACTAAACTCTCAGAATTGTTATCACCTGAAAAAGATTTGATCTCTAAAAGACAAAAAATAACAAAGCAGCAAGAAACTGTGAAAACAGGGAATAAAAACAAATCAGATCAACTGGCCAACTGGGAAGATTTAAAAGCAGCTTTACTGCCTATACAAGAAGCTATAAAAGAATTATCCAACCAAATGCAATCCTTTGGAACTTCTGTTAACCAAATATTGGAAAGAATGGATAAATCTGAAGCCAGAATCTCTGAGAATCAAGACAAAATAGCTCTGATAGGGAAAAAAACTGACTCACATGAAACTGACATACAATCTATGCAAGCTAAAATTATTGATCTTGAGGCAAGATCTAGAAGAAATAATATAATCTTTAGAGGCATGCCGGAATATATACAACACAATGATCTGATTCCATCCATTATTCAAATATTTGCAACTCTACTCAAAATCTGCCCATCAAATAATAATAGAAAGAGCACACAGAGCCCTAAGAGAAGCTCAAGCTTCAAATATCCCAAGACCTGTTTATGCCAAACTTCTCAATTTCCAAAATGTTAACAGAATACTAATTTCTGCAAAGAAAAATGGAGGATCTGTACTTTGGAATAATAACAGAATTTCTACAGCCCAGGACTTAGCCTTTCCAAATCAGACAAGCTAGACAGCTTTTATCTCCTTATTGCAGATTTTTGATTGACAAAAAGCTTAAATTTCAAATGAAGTATCCAAATAACCTAGTTTTCATGGTCGATGGGGTCAAATATTCAGTTAATAACAAAAAAAAAATCTAAATCTACCTTTATGTCGATTTTCAAATCCATTCTGGACACAGAGAACTAGTTATAAGTTCTGATGCGGACTGCAGTACCTCTGAGGTTGGATACTTCTCTCAACAACAGTCGAGGTCTCATCTCCCTTATATCTGGTGTTTACCTTGCCCTAGGCCGTGTTCTAGGTCTGGCACGACCTTCCCGAGACTCTTAACAGGAAGTATGTAACCTGTTTAACATCCTGTTTTCCCACGATAGGAACTGAACATGAAGATATTACCATAGAGGTCGGTTTCAAGATGTGGCGCTTCTGGAAGTCCCTCGGTAAGCTGGATCCCCCTTCGAGAAGCTAAGCAGTCGGCTTAGCGGTCTGAAAGCTCAGTGGGAGCTTTTGCTGTAAATAAAACAAAAGTTTTTTACTGTTACAAAAAAATCAGGAACTACAGAAGGAGTTGTACAAAATGGTATTGATATCACTCCACTATCGATACTGAATACTTGTAGTGTACGTTTAGAGATTTGTAAGAATGCATAGTGGAGTTGGTTGAATTCAGATGCCATATGACTATATTGACACAAACTAAAGCTTTTTGTTCCTTTTTTCTTTCAATGTTAAATATTACATCTTCATGAGTTAACATTACACTAATGTCTGAATTATAGATTTAAAGAAATTTAACTAGAACTAATTTAAAAACACCAGAGTTCGGTATACAGGCTTTCTAATGCTGCACTGTCTATATATAAAAACACACCACACAATGATTTTTCTTAAGATACCAAATCTTTTTAAAATAAAAATCAACCTAGACATATAACAGGAGGTTTCCACATACAAATATCTAGTGCCTTAAACCTTATCAAAACACTAATTGACCAATAATAGGTATCAACTACATATAAAATAGGTTACTACTTTGATCAATTATGATATTCATGGCTGATTAGAAGAATTGATTATAGCTACTCTATTTCGCGAATACACTTCTAATTATAAAGATATAGTCTGCTGTTTTCTTTAACTCCCTTTAGGGTACAGTAGCTATAATCCCTCTAATATGTGATTTAAGTAACATCAATTACACTGATCTCTTGTAAAATCAAAACCACTTGACCGGCATCTGCTTTGAATAGGCTTTTACGACACCCATATCTTAGACATAGTATTTGATATTTCTAAATAAAACAATAATCATAATAAACCTAGAGTCATTAATTTAATAACAGATAACCTGCAAAATTGTGAGACAATTTTCAAATATGGAGTGTAACACTTATCTACTAAAGGAGGTGGATACAGCTCAGTTTCATTTATAAATACATAAGCACCCATTATCCTACCTCATCGGGGGTGATCACAAACTTACATACTTCCTGAATTAAAACAATCAGGTTTCTACTTATTACTGAAGTTGGAAAAGAACAGGGTATTACTTGACTAAATATGAAAAAGGCTGTACAAAGAGATATAAAACACCCGCCTAATTATTAACCTAACTTGTTTAATCCTGTATTAATAATGATAAGGACATTCTGGTTGGTTTTTAAACATATGCCTCTATTAAACTTATACAAAACTTCATAATTTTATGAATCTAAGGTGATGAGAAACATTCATAAGTCACACCTTTATTAAATAGCTTACTATGATTCAACAAAATAGTAGGGTAAAAATGTTAATTTGCTCTACTGTAACATATATGCTCTGCTATTTAGTATTGTTTAAGACTTTTCTTATCTGGTTTCTATCTGAATGACTAAATATTTGTGTATTTTTTTTTTCTACCTGATTGGATATGTCTATATGTTGTTTTCTCCAGGACCTAACAAGTTTCTATTAAAATCATTATCTGAGGAATATCTAAGAGGTGGCAAAGGTAAGTTGCCATAAGCCCTCTCGAATACATTGCCTTTTCAGACCTAACATTGTAGGCACAGTCAATGAGGTGGGGGGGGGCTCAAGTTTCTTGTTTACTTGAAACATAGAGCCTGAACATTCCCATCATAACAGGATAAAGTACACTTAGAGATTTAAGGGTCTGGCCTAGAGGAGAGTTAACCATATACAAACCTAGACTTTACTAGAACGCCACATATTTTCTCTTTTTTATAAATAGTTATTGAACTTAATTGACATAAATCATGTACCTGGTAATCTCTCAAATATTAAGAGTTTTAAGTGAGGTGAATTGTTTTTCCCTGAGTCTACTTGGATGCAAGAGTGATGTAAATGAATATTTAACCTGGACAATATATAAATAATTTTAACTAAGGAGTTGGAGGTTATAGAAGCAGTGTTTATTAGGGAATGAGTGGGACAGGCTTTGTACAAATAATTCTAGGCCTTGCAGGACCAGTAAGTCTTCTTTTACATACAAGTTTTATACTTAATATTAATACAAAAAAATACACAACCTAAATTTTCTCGGGTCCTGTTAAATTCCTGGACCAGGAGATTAGTGGGTAGGCACAGGGATGGGACGGGAATAATAATATTCTTTAGATAAAAACTCATCATAAGTCAATATATTTACACAAATTACAGAAGTACTGGCACAAAATGAAACTTTATAAATGTGGGAAATAGATTCATGGAACATTAAAGGGCTCCAGAACATGAAAAAAAGGAAACGGTTTCTTCATTTATTTCTGCAGGCTAAGGCAAGCTTCATACTACTTCAAGAGACCCATCTAACTAATGAACGATGGTCGGAAATAAAAAGGATAAAATGGATAAGAGAAATAATAGCTTCTGAAGGCAAAACTAATAGTGCTGGAGTAGCGATAATTATTAAAGATCAACCTCAAGACAAGATTACAGAATCTAAAATAGATAATGAAGGTAGATGGCGCTGCGTGACTGTCAACCGCTGTTTACGACAAGCCCATTATTCTCCTTAATATATACGCACCATGTTCTACCCAGCATTCCTTCTTCACTTCATTATACCCATCTTAAATCATTATAATAATCATTATGTAATTATAAGATGGGACTGGAATGCATACCAAAACCCAACAGGATAAATGAAGCTCACAGAGAACATACAATAATCAAGAGGTTATAGCTTTAAGCGAACTTAAAGATGATTTCAAATTATATGATCCCTTTAAATTTGGTATTAACTCAAAGACTCCAGTTAAATATACGTTTTACTCTAGCTGCCATAAAATGTGGTCAAGAATTGACTTTTTTCTAATATCAGAAGTACTAATCAATCTTGACCCCTCAGTATCCATTCATGCCCGGTACTTGTCTGACCACTCTAAAATTACCCTACATATTGCTAAACCTACTAGAAGTAACATACCACATCGAGGTTATAATTGGTCCTTAAACCCAAATCTTTTAAATAAAAAGGAAATAATTCAGGAAATCCAGGTCATTCTTAAAGCAGTATTAGTAAAATTAACAAAACAACAACAACCACCTGATATTGAATGGGCAGGAGCTAAAACCCAGATATGAGGTATTTTTCTCCAAAAAGCTTCTTATTATTTATTTATTTATTTATTTTTTATTTTACATTTGTTGACCGGGCTAGTCCAGCTGGATAATTTCCATTTTCAGTGGAGGCCTGGGGAGAAAAGCTCCACAATTAAAACAAGGTTAAACATTTAAGCAACAATGCATACATTTTAGTGTAGTAGAAAATACAGCGAAAAAAAAACAGGTAAAAAACAAATAGCCTAAGCTATATATTCATATTATTTTTTTTTTTTAGAACAGTACAGTAATTTAGTCATTTGAAATAGCAGGGAAGGATAGTGATTTTAACGTAGGGAGGTATGGCTGAAGAGCGAAGAAGTCATTTAGTCTGGATTGGTACAGGAGCAGAGCCAGAAGTTGTTAAGATGTAATAGAAGTTGTTTTTTGAAAAGTTGAAAGGAGTCTAGTGAGGTAATGTGTGGGGGAGGTTATTCCATATTTTCCCTATGGAGTTTGAAAATAGTCAGTTACCTGCTGAATTTGTAATTCTAGTTGTGGTGACTTGTATCTTTTCGGCAGATCGCAACTGTTTCAAGTTTTTGTAGGGAGTAAGGAGGTTACTGAGAGCTGGTGTTTTTGTTGGTTGATAAAGAATGTTATGTGCAATTAAGAGTTGTTGATAGATAAGCTTGTTAGGTAGTTCTAACCATTGTAATTGTTTTAAGTTATTACAGTGGTGAGTTCTGTACTGGGATGCTGTGGCAAAACGGGCTATATTATGATAGGATGTAGTTAGTTTTTTCAGGTTACCTTTAGAGAGATTGGTGTAAATAGAGGAAGCATACAGTAGGGTGGAGATAAGATGTGATTGAGCTAAGGTGGTCCGTGCTTCTGGAGTAAGGAAGGGTTTTATTCTGTACAGTGAACCTATCTTTTTATTTACTGCTTTTATAGTGTTATTGATATGACAATCATAGTTAAGATTATTATCAATAGTAACACCAAGCAGTTTGGTAGTAGAGTCTGGGGAGATAAGAGAATTGTCAGCTGCAGTAATAGTAAAATGTAGTTGAGGAGATTTGTGGGTAGGTGAGAATAGTAATAGTTTTGTTTTCTTGGATTTGAGAAGGAGACATCTTTTGAGAACCATTGTTCAACAGTTGAAAAGGTAGATTGTGTGAGTGACTGGAGTTCAGATTGGGTGGGAGCTGTACAGATGATGGTAGAATCATCTGCATATTGTATGCAGGTAGTGTTATGGATAGATGATTGAAGATCATTAATAAAGATAGAGAATAAGAGTGGGCCTAATATTGATCCTTGAGGTACTCCTAAGGAGATAGGTAGTAGAGCAGATAGAGAATTTTTCCAGAGTACTGCTTGTTGTCGGTTTTCAAGGTAGGATGAGAACCACGTTAAGGAGGAAAAATCCAAGGCAAGTGAGTTTAGTATGTGTAGGAGAAGTTTATGGTTGACCATGTCGAAGGCTTTTGACAGGTCTAGGAAAAGAGAAGCAGTTAGTTTGTTATTATTACGGTTACAGTTTATTGTGTTAGTAAAGGAAAGTAGTGCAGTGGTCGTACTATGTGAGGGTCTAAATCCATGTTGAGTGTTTGCTAGTAGGTTATTTTGAAGGAGATGGTTAAGTAGTTGTTTGTGTATACATTTTTCCATGATTTTAGCTAGTGGAGATAATAGTGCTATTGGGTAGTTAGAGAGGTCAGTGGATTTGCCTCCTTTATGTAAGGGTATGATGTGTGATATCTTCCAGATTGCTGGAAAATCACTTTCTTTTATGGATCTGTTTATTAGGATCGAAACAGGGTAGGCTATAGCTTTTGCTGCTACCTGAAGGAATTCAGCAGGAAGCTTATCTGCTGAGGGGTAGTGGGTTTAAGTTTTTGTAAGAGAGATTGTATGTAGGAGGTGGGTATGGGTTGAAGTTGAAGGGAAGGAATGACGTTGTTGGGGTTACTTAAGATCAGTTGGGAGGCATCAGGGATAAATGGCTTGCTAGTGTTTGTATGGAAGTAGTAAAGAAGCTATTGAAGTTATTGGCTATTAAAGAGGGATTATCAGGGTCTAGATTCTGTGGGTTAGGTGTTACTATTTTACCTGGGGTAAGTAGATGATTGATAGTAGACCAGAACCTTTTTGGTTCTTTTTTTGTGGATTGCTGAAGTTCTACATAGTAGTTCTTTTTGTCTGAAATAATAGCATTTTTGGTTTTGTTTCTCAGCTCTCTAAAGGTTTGATAGTCTGTTGGGTTTCTGGAGGAGCGCCATTTCTTTCAAGATTTAATTTTAAGCCTGATCTTTTGTTTAGTATTAGAGGTAAGCCAGGGTGCTGTTCTGGTCTTTATTCTAATGGTACGACTTGGGGCATGGTGGTTTAGGATTGTAAGGAATGCTGAGTTGAAATATTCTATGGTTTTGTTGAGAGAGAGGTGCTTTAGAGGGGTCCAATTGTATTGTGAGAGTTCTGTTTGAAATCTTTGGGGATTAAATTGTTTCTTTGAATATAGTGTTCTATGTGAGGTAGGTAAGTTTTGATGAGTTTTAGCTCTAATGACATATGTGAGGGAGTGATCGCTAAGGTCATCAGGAAGGATGCCAGTTTTGTAGCTTTGTGAGGGGAGTTTGTAAGAACCCAGTCTAAGATGGTTTCTTTTTGCTTGTTTTATTTATTCTAGTGGCACTATCAATTAGTTGTTTGAAACCAAAAAGGTTTAAATGGGAAGTAGGGTTAGCATTGTTACAAGATTTCCAGTCAATGTTAAAGTCTCCAAGTAGTGTTTCTTGGGGAGGTAATTTGAGAGTTGTTCAAGAAGTTGTTCTAATGTGGGGATATTATTTCCTGGAGGCAGATAAGCACAAATGATGTTTATTGATTTAGTAGTATTAATTTGAACTCTAGAGCAGATTATTTCGACATTATTGTTTTGGGTAAGAGCAAGGTCAAGAAGAGTAAGCTTCAGGTTAGATTTATATAGGATAGCTACTCCACCTCCTTTCTTGGAGGTGCGATCAAGTCTAACAATGTTATATCCAGGTGGGGTAATTTCAATATCTTTAATAGATGGTTTTAGCCAGGTTTCTGATAAGCATAGAATGTCAAAGTTGTGTACTTCTAGTAGGGTGTATTTGACTAACTTTATTACAGATACTGCATATATTTAGGTGGGCCAAGGATAGTATATTTGTAGTTATAGTTGATGGAGGAAGGAGAGCTTTTATATGGTGACTGTGTGTTTCAGTAGTTGTAGGTTGAGGGCCTGGATTGGGGTGTATGTCACCGTCCTGAAGTAGATGGAGTAGTAGACCATAGTTTTTGGATATGTGTTTTAGAGATGTGTCAAATACTTTCTTTGATTTAGTTTTAGTAGTTTACAATGAAATAGTCTATGGTATTTGGGAAGTAGATATATGGTTTGTGATGAGGTAGGTAAATAGGATGAAGGTAGGTATGTTGTAGGTGTACTAGTATGTTTTGAGGGAAGTGAGAGAGAAATAGTTAAGGAGTGTTCATAGGAGGTTAAGAAGTAGGTAGTAATGAGAAGGAATAATAGTAAGAAGGTGATAGGTAGTTTAAGTTGTGAGTGGAGGATAGTTGTAATCATGATAAGATAGTTGTATGTGAAGTAGGGTTTCCTGATATGTTGTAGAGGGGTGTGTGGTGGGAGTAGGGGGTAGAGTGGAAGGGGCTGTAATGGTATAGGACTTTAGTGAGCTAGTGGTGGGTTGGTTAAAGTGGTATGTAGGTGTGACTAAGTGAAGGAAGTTACACAATGTGTGAGACTGTGAATTGGATAGGATAGCAGTAGTAGGAGGTGTGGCTTGTAGAAATATAAATGTAGGACCGGGGGGGGGTGGGTGGGATATGGGGTAGGGTGGGGAGCTGAGCGGGCACACAAAGTAGACCAGAGGAGAGTGGAAAAAGTATCAGGGAAGGAAGGGGGAATCAAGGCAAGAGAAAGTATCCTCGGGGGAGAGGATGAGACAGAGAGGTAAAGGAGGAAAAGGATTAGTATAAGGAGGGGAGAATAAAAGTGTAAGGCAGAAGTCAGTACTAATATCCCAAATAGGGATGAGAAAAGTATAACATCTAGTGGACAAAGTAGTAGTGCAGTAAGCAAACAAGGACGGGTTTATTATTATAAAAGAATACAACTTAAAGAACAGATACTAGAGGTTAAAATTAAATCACTAGATCAAGACTTAATAAAAAATTATAATACTCAAACTGAAACAGAGTTATTAAAATGCCAGAAACACCTCTTTTTGATTCAAAATGATAATCATTTCATGATACAAAAATGCTTGCAAACTATGCTAACCATATTCAAATACCGTCACGAGCTTTAGCAAGAATTATTAACCAGTCTAAAATGCCTTCTCAAATTTCTGAAATATTCTACAAGGATAAAATCTATACGAAAAATGAAGATATAATAAAGGTGTTTGAAAAGATATACTCACAAATATATGGGGAACAAACAAATGGACTCTCAAGTGGCAGTAATAACTATTTCCTACAAAAACTTAACTTTCCGAGAATTGATGAGAAACTACAAAATGATCTAACAAATCCAATATCCATGGACGAAATAATATCAACAATCAAGAAATTGAAACCTTACAAATCTCCCGGTCCAGATGGACTTACCACAGAATTTTATAAAACATTTTACCGTATCACTGCTCAAATTTTATCACTTAAATTATACTACATAGTAAATAACAAAATTAATGATATTCATTTTAATGCATCCAAAACAATTTTCATACCTAAAGATAAATCAGATACGCAGAACCCTGACAACTATAGACCCATATCACTACTAAATATTGACACCAAAATCCTAACATCTATTTTGGCCAATAGACTGAAGAAAATAACTAATATAATTATTTCTAATGAACAATCTGGCTTCTTAACATCTAGACAATCCAGTGATAATACCTTAACACTTCACACGTTAATTTCATATGCTAAACAAAATAATCTAAACATGTATGCACTTATCATAGATGCACAGAAGGCCTTTGATAGAGTCAACATTAAATTTCTATTCCAGATCTTACCCTACTTTAATATACCCCAAGAATTTATCCTGACTTTACAAGCACTATATAACAACCCTTATACAACTTTATAGATAAATAAAACATGGTCTAACAGAATTCAAATCAGAAATGGTACACGGCAGAGATGCCCTCTATCTCCCCTATTATTTAACCTATATTTAGAACCCCTTTTCTTAAACATCAAACAAAATATTTACCATAATGCCCCAATAATTTATAATACAAAAATCTCCTTGTCGGCTTTTGCAGATGACCTTAACATATACTGTACAACTCCAGTATCAGACACTCAAAAAATACTATCTGCTATTGATGATTTTTCACTAATATCAAACTATAAAATAAACCTTAAAAAAACAATATCTTTCCCTTAAGAACTCCGAAACCTTTCTCACTTTTACCACTGGTAGGTCAAATTAATCCTGAGGAAAAGATCAAATATCTAGGAATTACATTCTCTACAGATAACAAGAATTTTTATTTTAATAATAATAAACAAAATTGGGAACACATATCATGTGATTTAAAGAGATGGAAAAATCTGAAATTACCAACATTAGCAAAAGTGTCGATCATTAAAATGAATATTTTACCCAGATTATTATACATTTTTATGTCTTCTCAGATACTAATACCCAAGAAATGTTTTAAACAAATTCATACTGAATTTGCTAAGTTTATATGGGATCCAAAAAAAGTAGAATATCTTATGATAAATTGATGACCCCGAAAAGTAAAGGAGGATTAGATCTACCTAATTTTGAAAACTACTACTTAATCATAAATGCTAATAAAACGTTAAGAATTGCAAATTATGATTCACGAAGTAAAAATTGGTCCCCATATTGGTTAAGATTGAATTATAAACATATTGAAAGTTTTAACATAAACCCCAAAGCATTACCTTTTTTGAATAGTAAAAACATTACAACATATAATCTAATGGAACACATTAAAAACTATATATCATTAACACAAAAACTCTTTAGATCAGTAAATCTCTTCCACCACATGTTAATCCTACAACCTATACATAAAAATCCTAACCTGAAAATTCATAACCAACTAATAGATCTGGAAAGGTTCCCACTTATAACTAACTTAACACTACAAGATATATATCCATATCTAAATTGTTCTGCTCATGAATTAAGACATCAACTGGGCCTTCCTAAATCATATCTATTGATTTTGAGACAGATCAAAGAAATGTCCACAAGTTATCTTCAAAACATATCCATCAATAAAGATGATTTAATGAAATGTGTTACACTATGGCAAGCCCTTCTTCAAGATAGGAAATCTATAACATGCTCATACAAATTGTTAAAAGACATGAACTTTCAAGACCAGCTACTATTGTCTAATTATTGGAGGGAAAAAATAACATCGATTGAGGAAAAGAAAATATTACAAGCATTCAATTTAACAGTAAAATCTATTTCCCTTCAGAAGCTAACTTTCACTCAAGTCATGATATACAATAATGCATATTACACGCGCCTTAACTTGCATAAACTTAATTCTAGAAATTCACCAAAATGTCCGCATTGTAAAGATGAAACTGCTGAACTTTTACATATGTTCTGGAGCTGCAAATGTATATTTAAACTTTGGAACTCCCTGAAACTACAACTACAAAAAATGGGATACCAAGCTTCAACGCTTACTTGGGAATTTACAATTTTACATATCCCCCCAAACAACCTATCTAAAACCCAAATGACCACCCTCATTAATATTTTTCTACTAATGAAACTTTGCATAGCTACAAACTGGTTAACCCCATCTAAAACCTCTTGGGAAAATTTTAAGATATTAGTGATAAAACATATATTAGCCCACAAATTAATACTAAACAAACAAAACGATAATCCCTATAATCTGAAGTTATGGGAACAGATCTTCAATATCATTCTGGCATAAAATGTTGGCTTAGGAAACTTTTTCAGCTTACATCATGGGAACAGATCATGTTTTAGAAGTCACTATTCTAAGATATTAACCCTGGAGGAAACAACCTTTTTTCTCTATCACTAAGAAGAAATATGAAAGCATTCATGTAAATAGTGTAAATATGTTTCAAGTATATTGTTATTAGTACTACCTTAATTATCAGCAGTGTACTCTCTTGTGATTGTTTTGTTGTGAAAATAATGAAAAACAATAAAGAAATATTATGGAAAAAAATATATATATCGGTGAAGTTTGAATGCTACCACCATAGATGGTGCTACATTGTATCTGTCTAAACACAATGCTGCTTCTGTTTGCTTAGACTGTTGGTTTATCTTCTTGACTCACATAAATATGCACAAATACCTAACTGACCTTGATTTTTGAGGCAAAAGGACTGAGTCAGATTCTGCTTGAAGAGCCACGATAAACCCTTTTTATTGAAGTATTTCTCTCTAATCTCAGTATGTACCCATGATAATGCATTCATTAAAATTGCCCACAGGCATACATTTCACCGCAGCCCTGCAGCAGGGCCTGGCTAATGACTTGTACAGAGTCGCACAGTAGTCAGAAGTAGGCTGACTGAATCAAACCCTTCACTACAGGATGTTGTTCATTAACTCCTAACACTAACATTTTGTGTTAGCTACCATTCTGCCACTTGCATAACAACTGCCGAGTCTCAACAACAATTAGATGAAATACTGAAAGAAGTCGAAGACACAAGAAAAAGTATAACATTTTCATTGTTATCGTTTAATAAATCACATTTGATATCTGTTATTTTGCTTACTTGATTAGGCATTTAGCATGACTGTAAATAGTTTTTGTTTGTATAATGTACTTTTTACTTAAATGTATCACTATCTGTTGACAACTGTCTTTATTATGTTTGTTCATTTTATATAATCAAGAAAATATAAATAAAGTTTTGAAAAAAAATTGTAGACCTGGTTTGGGGTTTACAGAATTGTATTTACTTTGAGGGCATACACCTGCAGCATTTGCAAAACAGCATAGATATTCTAAATATTGACCAAAATGTCAAATGTTTTCTTATGCACCCACCAAACACTTCAGCACTGCACCCAAACCGTGTGTGTATGTTCCCAGAAAGTAGTAGCTATATGCAGACTCTGAAAGAAGTGGCTCACAACCCTTTGAAAAACTGCAGACACTGAAATATTTCTAAAAAATAAACAGTTGCAGAATAACAAACTGTTCTTCACAGTGAAAATTAAAAAAAATAGTATTCCAAAAAAAAAGCCTTGGGGTTGTTTTAACTTGGTAAGTATTAGGTTGGTGGCAGGTATTTCTCTTTTTTTTTATAGATACAGGGCTACTGGCCTGGAGGCTCTTATAGCCCTAGCCAAGAATTTTGCCCATGTTCCTTCAAAGTCAGCACCAGGTATTTCTCTTTTTTTTTATAGATACAGGGCTACTGGCCTGGAGGCTCTTATAGCCCTAGCCAAGAATTTTGCCCATGTTCCTTCAAAGCCAGCACCTGTTTCTCCTGTCCAGCAGGGACACAGGTGGGATCCCAGGAGTGTATTTTCTTTTTCCCATCCAGTAGTCCGGGTTTCTCTTAAAGAGGGCTAGAGAGGTACTCTGCTTGACATGCAGAGGGAGTCTAGTCCACAAATGGGGGAGTCTTTGGGACACAAATCTATCCTGCCAACAAGTTCTATTAATGTCACAGATCAGCTTATAGTCTTGCATGCAGGTTGTTCGAGTGGAGTTTGTCTTATGGATTTGCAACAACTCTATTAAGGCTGGGTCTAAGATGGCCTTGTATGCCAGACACAGGTCACCTCTGAGCAGTCTGTATGAGACTGAGTAGAGGGACAGGGCTTTTAGCCTATCTGTAAAGGACAGGTGTTTGAGAGGCTGGATTTTCCTGGTTGGGACCTCTGTGGTCTCTCCAAAGGAGGCATTGTACTCGATAATGGGTCTGATAAGGGAGAAGTACAGGGATGTTATGATCTCCTTGTTCCTGAATGAAATATCCTTATTTAGGAGGTGGGCCATGTAGAAAGCGTTCCGTACAATGGAGGCATTATGGTGGTCAAAAGTCAGGTTGCTATCAAACTGGGTGCCCATGTCCCTCATGACTGATTGCATGCTTAGTACATTGTTACTGGTGTGATAATTAGTAGGGATGCCAGTTTTCCCAAAGGGGACAATGATGTATTTCTTGGAATTCAGTTTGAGGCCATGCTTCTGGCACCAGTCATTAGTTTGGTTAAGGGCCTCTTGGAGGATGTTCGCATCACTAGGGGAATTTAAGACAGTGCCCAGCTTGCAGTCATCTGCAAACTTTGTCAGCCAAAGACCACAGGTTTTGGCTTGCACCTCAGAAAGGTATATCCCAAACAATAGAGGCCCTAGGACCGATCCTTGGGGTACACTGCTAGTTACGGGTCTACTACTAGAGGTGGCTTCCCCTACTTTGAGTGGATTCTATCAGTGAGACAGTTAGCTACCCATCTGGTAACATATGGGTTAATGCCTAACTGGGAGAGTTTATCTATTATGCCCGAGTGGAGAATAGTGTCAAAGGTTTTGTCTAGGTGCACTATCTTCCCCTCGTCCATGGCTTTGATGACCGTTTTGAAGAAGTTGACCAAGTTTAACAAGCATGATCTCCCTTTGACAAAACCAAACTGTGTGAGGTCAAGTGTTTGGAGGTTGTCAATGTCCTTGTTTATAAGGTCCATGATGTGTTCCATGGCCTTGCAAATCAAGCTAGTTAGGCTGATGGGCCTATAATTGCCTGGGTCAGTGGACACTCCACCTTTGTGTAGAGGGATGATGGTGGCTGTCCTCCATTCAGCTGGGATGAAGCCAGTGCTCAGGCTTTGGTTGAGTAGGATGTCTAATGGAGCCGACAGCTCATGCCTGAGTTCATGTAGGACACAGAAAGGGATGTTATCAGGTCCCATGGAAACTGTATTTTTTGCCTTTGAGAAGGCATTAAGGAATTGCTCCCTGGTTATGAGCGGAGGGGGGCAGGTGCTGGGGATATCCTGGTTTACTGCTGCTATTAACATCTATCAGTGTATACTTTCACATCTATACACCTCTCCTACAGGGGGGTGAAGTTTTCACTGAACCTCTCTGCCAGCAGGTTGGCTATATCTATGTATATGTGTTGTTATTGACCACCAGTTCAGAGCAGATTTGGGAGTTACCTCTGTGATTGCGGATGTATGCAAAGAAGGCCTTGTAATTGTCCTTCGTGGATGTGGCCAATTTGGACTCAAAGGTGACCTTACAGGATTTCATCAGTGACCTTATTGCTTGTTCAGACAAAGGAGAGATTGCTTCCTATTGCACTATTATTTTCCAGATCTCCTAGACAGCACTATTATAATACAGCACAAGACCCTCGACTGTCAGCAAGACAAGTGAAACTCACTTTTCCAAGCATGTCCAGAGATCAGCTTCAGGTGTACTCTCCAGTTCATCTGGTGGAATTGGGCATGTTGAGGCAATGTCACAACTGCCTCATGTATACAGACAACCCTCTCCTCTTACCTCTAGACACAAACACTTGTGAAAGGTGCAAATACACAGCCAGACTGGAGGCTAAGCGCTCTCAACCCATGACTGTAACACAGTCAGGAGGAGGAGAGACACACTAGCATCACACCACCAGTCACACATGGATCTACAAAACAAGCACTGGCAAAACATACACATAAATACACAAAAACATATTCGGAGGCACTAGGTACCAACCTGAAAAAGAAACAGTGCCCTCCAAAGCAGACAAGCAAGCAACCTGCACCTCCAAACACAAGCCAGAAAACACATAATTCCCCTCAGCAGTGTGCCTCATGATAGCCCCTAAGGCAAAACACCATACCCAACACGCTAGTAATAGGAGAGACTATAGTAAGGCACACAGATGTTCCACTGACCAGGCTGAACAAGGAGAAGGTTACTGTCAGCTGCCTGTCGGGTGTTAGGATCCGCCACATAACACAGGCACTTAGGTCACTCCAGAACAGGTGCAAGTATGATGCTGTCATTGTACATGTTGGTGTGAATGATCTAAGACGTACCTCCCTGGACTACATGAAAAGAGACATTGAGGAGCTCTCTGATCATGTAGCCCAAGCTGGTATGACCCTGACCTTGAGTAGCATACTACCTTCACCTAGAATGATACCACAATACAAAGACAAAATGATCAATTTCAACAATTGGCTGAGCTCCTGGTGTCATTCTAAGGGGATCCAGTGTCTGTCTGCCTGGGATGACATGATAGATAAGCCTCGCTGTTTTGCCAGAGATGGTTTGCACCAGTCACCCCTAGGCTTTTGAATACTGGCCAAGGCTCTTGCCATCCCCATAGTGCCTTTTTTTGGCAAGGCTCAAAGGACAAACCAACCACTGTAACCAGCACAGGTAACCAAAAACTAAGGGTAATGCTACTCAACGCCAGAAGTCTCAACCTCAAAATGCACACACTTGAGGCACTCCTCAGTACGGAGAAAATAGATGTTTGTGCAGTGACGGAAACCTGGTTCAAGGCTCCAGAGAGCACCCCAGCACTACCAGGTTACAATTCATATCATACCTTCCGGCCTCAGTTACCGGATCGCAGAAAAAAGGGCAGAGGTGTATCCATATTCATCAAAGATACCCACATCTCCAGGTTAGTGGTGCAGCATGATGCCCCAGAGATCATCCATGCGCAACTATCAGCAGGCAAAACCACATTTCAAGTCATAGCCTGTTATAGATCGCCCACCATGTCCCAAGATGCTCACTCAGCATTCCTTGAGGCATTGGAAAATATAAAGGTCCTACCCAACACCATCATTTTGGGTGATTTCAATTACCCTGTTATAGACTGGGTGAACTACCAAAGTTCTAACTCCTATGCCCAGAGGTTCATAGACTTTATAAATTCAAATGCCCTTGAACAACTGGTATGTTCTCCCACTAGAGGGGACAACATATTGGATTTAGTCATCACAAATATGGGCACCCATTGTACCACACCCGTTACCACTCCCTCTCTGGTCATATCAGACCACAAACTGATAACCCTGGACATCCTCACCCCTCCACCTCCCCCAGTCAAAGAAACCATCATAAAAAACCTTTCGAAAGCAAACTTCAAACTACTTGCATCCGAAGTGGAAAGCTTCACTATTCCCTTGCAGAAGGATAATGATATCCAGGATGCGGAATCCTACACCAAGGCACTCTATATGCATCTTCAGGATTGCATGGACCGTGCTATCCCAAATAAAACCAAGACTCCTTCCTCAAGCAAGAAGAAACCAGTCTGGTGGACCCCGGACATAAGCAAACTATACAATAAAAGGAGTAGAGTTATACAAAAAAAGGCCAAATCTCAAGTAGAAAAATCATCCCTGATCAGCATTAGTAAGAAATTGAGGGCCCTCATCAAGTCAACTAAAGCTAATTTTGAAAAGAAAGTTGCCAAGGATGCCAAGGATAACCATAAGGCCTTCTATGGCTACGTCAAAAACCTAAATGGCAATGCTCAGGTCTGTTCTGAGCTGGTACAAAATGGAACAAAATACACTGACCCTTCTGACATTGCCAACATCTTGGCTGATAGGTTCAGTGCAAATCCCCCCCCTCACCACCTTACAGGGCCTATTACTATTCGAGGGGATTGTGTAACTCCAATTATTACTGATACATTGGCTAATAAGGCTCTATCTAAAGCTAAAAACACTGCCTCCATGGGACCAGATGGTGTCCCGGGCTGTGTCATACGCGAGCTCCAAAATTAATTAATTAATTAACCCCGCATCTGAATACCCTGTTCAGTCTCAGCCTCTCGACAGGATATGTGCCCATAGAATGGCACACAGCAACAGTGGTTCCGCTGCACAAGGGTGGGTCCACAACCGACCCTGGGAACTACCGACCAATAAGCCTGACCAGTCTGATCTGCAAGGCAATGGAGTGAATCATTATGGAGCTCATAAATGGAGAGATTGGGAACCTCCAAACACTTGACCCCACACAGTTCGGCTTCATCAAGGGCAGATCATGCCTCCTGAACCTGGTGGACTTCTTTGAGACAGTTACTCAGGCTATAGATAAGGGAAAGGAGGTACACACGGCTTACCTTGACCTTGCTAAAGCATTTGACACCATTCACCATTCAGGTATTATTGATAAACTCATCAACCTGGGCATAAACCCTTTCATCACAAGATGTATCGCAAACTGGCTCTCAGACAGATCCCACAAAGTAAGAGTAGCAGGATCTATGTCCGAATCCAGACCAGTAACGAGTGGTGTGCCTCAGGGCTCTGTCCTGTGGCCCCTCCTGTTTGGCATATACTTCTCAGAAGTACAGGCAAGCACTGAAGGGCTGTGGTTGACCAAGTTTGTGGATGACTGCAAACTGGGTGCTATAATAGAGTCTCCGGTTGACATGGATATCCTCCAGAAGGGCCTTAATGAGACTGATGCATGGTGTCAAAGCCATGGTCTCAAGCTAAATGCTAAAAAATGCGTAGTAATCCCCTTTGGAAAAAACAGAGTACCCGCAAACTACCACATAGGAGGTAACCCTCTGAAATCTGAAGTAGTAATAAGGGATCTAGGGACCCAAGTAGATAGCCAGCTTTCCTTTGATAACCATGTTGCCAAGGTGGTCAGAAAATCCTTCTATGTGACCCATCTGATCACGAAAGGGTTCACATCAAGATCTAAGGATGTAGTGGTGCCCCTCTACTCTTCCCTCATCAGACCAATTATTGAGTACAATGCACCAATTAGAATGTACCTGGCTAGACATCTCCAGCAGCTGGAGAGACCACAGAGGTGCCTAACCAGGAGGATTACTGGCCTCAAACAGTTGCCTTATGCAGATGATTGAAAAAAACTAAGGCTTTTCTCTGTTGCACACCACCTTCTCAGAGGCGATCTCTGTCTAACATACAGAGCCATGTCCAACCCAGAATTGTTGAACATGCTCCATCTTAGCAAAACAAAATCTACTCGAGCTACACGCTCTAGGGATATAAACCTCAGCACAACAATGAATAGAACATGCTGAAGGGTAGATTCCCTTCGCAAAGACTTCCCTTGCTATGGAACAAGGTCCCAATCTACATAAGACAGAGCCCCTCACTATCATTCTTCAAGAGGAACCTTGACGAGTGGATGGGTAACAAAGTTCACACCAGGGATCATACCAACAGCTCTACTAGATAGGGGCCAAGGGTACTAGCTGCTAGATCAAGGGCCTAGGGAACTAACCAAAGGGGCGGTGAATACTTCATAATGTGACTGGGCTAATATATGCCTTTGGGCAGATAGCCCAGTACCTACCTATGAGCTATGAAGAGCTGGGCAACTCTGACTCAACTGTTGGCCACTGGAATGAGGGAAGGTTCTAGAGACAGGATTTAATATGGAGTCATTTTGATGGAATCATATCTCATCAGCACTGGAAAAGGTTCTGGCACCCAGTCACTCCAACACACCACTGATAACACCTTCTTGGGTAACAAGTAATTCAATACTACCACTGACATGAGAGCATATGGAATAAATCTGGTAGATAATACAGCTTCAGAAGCCTCTTAGCTCCACTTGCACACACTGCAAAGCAAACAGAATCCACTACACACAACATCATAAACACCAGTGTCTCAGCAGATAAGCCCATAAAGCAAAATGTTTAAAAAACAAATGTCCTGGTCATAAGCAACTCCATAGTGAGACACACAGATGTCCCCCTCACCAGGATGGACAAGGAGAATCAGCTGCCTGTCAAGTGCCAAGATTCATCAAATCACACATGCACTCATGTCACTCCACAATTACCGCTATAACTCTGTCATAGTACATGCTGGGATAAATGACTTAAAACATACCTCCCTGGACCATATCAAGAAAGACATGACGGAACTCTCAGATTGCATGTTCCAGGCAGGTAGGTCTCTAGCCCTAGCCCTAAACAGCATTCTACCTTCACCCAGGATGATGCCACAATGTAGACAAAAAATGACTGACTTCAACAATTGGCTTAGCTTCTGGTGTCAATCCAGGGGGGATCAGCCTGGGAATACATGGTTGATAAACCATGCTGCTTTGCCAGAGATGGTCTTCACCTTTCTCTTCTGGGCCTTTGGATAGTGGCAAAGGTGGTTGGCTCCCTCATAGTGCCTATTTTTAGGCAATGTCAAAACAAAATTTCTAACAAAGAAAATCCACTCAAAACAAACTCTAGGTTAATGGGAAACTGCACTCTCTGGAAGCACTCCTCACCTTGGAAGATGCTGACATATGTGCAGTTACCGAGACATTGTTTAAGGCCACAGAAGGCACACTTGCCATACAAGACTACAATGTCTTCCACACATTCAAACCACAAAACAGGTGTGAAAGAACCAAAGGTGGAGGTGTATACATCTTTGTTAAAACCAAATACACCTCAAGACTGGTTAAACATTATGACTCTCTTGAGCTACTCCAGGTCCAAATAATTACAGGTAAAGCACCCCATCACACAATCGCTAGCTACAGGCCTGTCACCATGAGCCAAGAGAGGCACACCGCCTACCTAGATTTACTAGAGTCATTCACTACACAGCCAAATAGTTCGGTCATTGGTGATTACAACTATCCTTCCATCGACTGGCGATATCCATGAGCATAAAAATGCTATCCCTGAGGTTCCTGGACTTTGTCAATACAAATGCCCTGAAACAGCTAGTCTGCACCCACACAGGGGCTTAAATGTCCTAGACTTAGTACTCAAGAACATGGGAGGTCACTTCAGTACACCGTGTGTTACCCTCCCTGGTAATGTCAGACAATAAATCTGTCTCATTTGAAGTATCTATCAGACCTGATACCACCGCAGGAGCAAAAATGAAAAACTTCTCCAAAGCCTATTAGAAAATGATATAAAACATTTTCAACCCCCTGCTAAACACAGCCAACAATTAGTCCCATGCAGAGGAGTACACAAATGCCCTGTATAACCACCTGAACAACTGTATAGACTTGGCTGTACCTGACAAGATCAAAACCAGGTCCTCCCGAAAAGCACGCCTCCCTGGTGGACCTGAAATATAAATGTTATATAACAAAATGAAGAAAGTGATGCCTAAGAACAAGAGAAAAGTTAATCAGAGGAACACCCTCCACAGTCTGAACAAGCAAATCAGGTATCTTGTGAAGTTCTCTAAAGCTAGTTATGAAGATAAATTAGCATCTCTAGCTAAGGATAATCATAGGGCATTCTTTATCTATGTCCAACATCTAATAGAGACTGCCCAACTATGTTCCAAACTTATAGCGGATAGTCTCATTCCTACTAAACCTGAGGAAATTTGCCAACCTGCTCACTGACAGGGTTGGCATAAACTTCACCCTCTTTTCCCCACCAGCCATACACCATAACATACCTGACACCAGTCCTCTACCTAGTATTGCCAAAGAGCAGGTCATATCCACACTCTCGAAGGCCAAAAGCACAGCCTCTATGGGACCAGGTAACATCCCAGGCTGCTTATTAAACAATCTAAAACAAGACCTAGGGGAACCACTTGGCACTCTCTTTAACCTCAGCCTGAGCACTGGCCTTGTTCCAGTAGAGTGAAGAACAGCAACAGTAATCCCCTTACCCAAAGGGGGTCACATCAACAGACCCTGGAACCTACAGACCCATAAGCCTAACCAGCTTTATCTGCAAGGTCATGGAAAGAATCATCATGGACCTTAACAAGATCATAAGTGACCTTTACACTCTTCGCCAACCTAGTCTGGCTTCATTAAGGTAGAGCATGCTTACTGAACCTGGGAGACTTCAAGAAGGTCATCACATATCCCTGGATGAAGGCAAAACAGTACATACTACCTATCCTGGGTTAGCCAAGGCTTTTAACACAACACCACTCGGGTATCATTGAGAAACTTTCCCACTTGAAGCTGGATAGCAAAGGAACAAACAGGAAGCTGTGGCAACTTTGACACAGTCAGTGTTGAGGAGTGATAGGCCAGTGAGTTCCCATGTGACACAGCAAAGGATGACACAGGATGAAGGTGGAGAGAATGTGCCACAGGAAGATGCTCTGGAACTTTCTACAGAATGCCCACAAGAAATGGAGAACAAAAAATGTGCCCTCAGTTTAGAAGAAAACCAGTTAAGAGAAGAGTTGCTTGATTTAACAGAGATAGATAGACAATATTAAGATCAATGAAATAGACTGGAGAAGGTCAATAAAACCCCAAAAGTCAGACGTTTGATAAAACAAATGAACACAGTAATTAGGACTGTCCATAGAGATCCATGTGATGTAACAGAAGTAAACGGGATATGTTACTGTGCAGCTAAATTAATTACTGATAAAGTTCTACCACAGGAACACAGGGCAGCGAGGGAAAGGAAGGGGAGAATATAAATATCATGCAAGTATCGAATAGAGAAAACTATAAAGCAGTTAGGACAAGAAATGTCACTGTTAGAAGATTATAGAAAAGGAACTAATCAAAAAATACAAATGTAAAATAAAAAATAAAATAAATAAATGTGCAGTATTATAAATAAAATAAATAAATGTGCAGTATTATAAATAAATGTGCAGTATTATAAATAAAATAAATAAATGTGCAGTATTATAAATAAATGTGCAGTATTATAAATAAAATAAATAAATGTGCAGTATTATAAATAAAATAAATGTGCAGTATTATAAATAAAATAAATAAATGTGCAGTATTATAAATAAAATAAATAAATGTGCAGTATTATAAATAAAATAAATGTGCAGTATTATAAATAAAATAAATAAATGTGCAGTATTATAAATAAAATAAATAAATGTGCAGTATTATAATGGATCAGGATTTACCTTGCACTATCACAAATAATAAACTAAAAATCTTAACACAGGCAGAAAACCTACAAGATACACAGATAAATATAAAGGAAAGAGACAAAATAAGCACTGTACTGATGACCCTAAAACGCTGTATAGAGAATTGGAAAACAAGGTAAGAGGAATTGAAATGCCACCCAAAAAAGCGAAATAGATGCATTTTGGATAAATACCTATGAAGATCCTCTAGGACATAACAAAGATGCTAAATGGATAGAAGAAGTAAAAGAAAGAATAAAGTTTAAAGGTGCAGGATATGAAATGGGATGAAGTAACAGCCAGAGAGAATGAAACAAAGTTAAGAAAGGCTCCTAATTGGAAAACCCCAGGCCCAGATACAGCACCTAACTTCTGGTTAAAAGTATTAACATCTTTGCATGAAGATTTAGCCATGAGTAAGAACTATTTATATGCACACCCCGAACAGACACCAACCTGGTTAACAAGAAAAACAATGCTCCTACTTAAGAGTGAACCTGCATGTTATCCTAAAAATTATAACCCAAGAACTTACCTTCCAACGGCATATAAACTATACACTGGAATTGATGCTGACAGAGTTTATAGTCATTTAGAAGAAAATCCAATCATGGCAATAGAACAAAAAGGTAATAAGAAGTCATATGGAACAACGGATCATCTGTTGCTAAATAAAGTTATAATGGAGAACTGCAAAGAGAGGAAGAATCTAAGTATAGCATGGATTGACTGCAAAAAAGCATTTGATAATAGGCCACATTCATGGATAAGATAGTGCTTAAAAATGTACAAGATACACCCGACACTGATAGACTACATTACAGTGACCATGAAACAGTGGCAGACCACTTTGCAATTAAGCCATGATAAAGGACAAATTATTATTCCAGGGACAGAAATTCAAAGGGGGATATTCCAGGGACTCCCTGTCACCGCTGCTATTCTGTCTTGCCCTTAACCATTTAAGCTTCTTAACAGATTAGGCCATGGCTATAATTTGGCATCTAGAAAACAAAGTGTAAAGACCTCTCATCTTCTGTTTGTTGATGATTGAACACTGTATAGCTCATCAGATAAGGAACTGAAAGCACAACTGCAAGTTGCCAAAACTTTTTCAGATGATATAAAAATATAATTTGGTCTTGATCAATGTGCAAAAACAGCCTTTAAAGCTGGAAAACTGCAGAACCAAGAAAACATCAGTTTGTGACAAGAATGTGATATAAAAGAACTTAAACAAGAGGCAGTGTATATATATTTGGGAACTGATGAAGGATCAACAATAAAACAAAGAAATGCAAATAAAACTTAAACAGAATTGCAATCAAGGAACAAAATTCAAGCTATAAACCAATTTGCTCTTCCTGTCCTAATTTAGTTTTGGAGTGATTAACTGGCCACAAAATGTGTTGGGTAGATTAGACAGGAAAACAAAAAGGGTGCTTCATGCTCATCAAATGATTTATAAAAATCAGTGCATACCAAGATTATATAGTCCCCATTCCAAAGAAGGGCTGGGCCTCCTTGAAATGAATTTAATGTATAGATCTGCACACATCTGCTGACCTCACAAGACCCAAATGTAGTGAAAGTTTTGAAACATGAGGAGAATAGATCTAAGATGCCTTATCTCCTTTGTCTAGCAGAAGTATATCGGCATCAAGCAGGAATGGAAATCAAACCAGAAGCAGATAAAAAAAATCAGGCAGCAACTGACCGTGCCAAAAAAACAAAAAACAAATCTAAATAAAGAATATAAGGTGAAGGGTCAGATGAAAAGGCAAGAAATGTGGGCAAGAAATGTGGACAATGAATAAATAAAGTTACACATATAGAACACTTCTGGAAGAAACTCACGTTGGTCAGGATTAAATGCAGGACTGGTTAAGGAGAGGCAAATTCAAACCAAAAGATGAAAGGTTAATATTGGCGGCCCAAGATAGTGGGCTACGTACACGTTGGTTTACAAACTCCACTGAACATGTGGGAGAAAAAGACAACTGTACGTTTTGTAAAACAGAACTGGAAACAGTCAAATGCCTTGTTGCTATTTGTGACATACTAATGCCAGAAGGACTGTATACTGAAAGGCATAATAATGTGCCAAGACTGTTGCACTGGGATTGTGCAAACATTATGGTACTGAAGTGGCTGAAAAACACTGGAAACATGAGCCACAAAGCATCATAGAAAATGATAAGGTCTCCATCACATGTAATTACCCATTACCAACAGTTCAAAAGATATATGTGAGAAAACCAGATATAGTAGCCCAGGAAAAGAAGACAAAAGTAGCATTGATCATATAAATGGCTACACCCAGTGACTACAGTGTCTTGTGTACAGAGACACAAAGTCATAAAATACCAGGATCTGCAGGCAGAAATGAGAGCAATGTGGAAGAAGGATACCCAGACAGTTTCAATAGTAGTAGGAGCAATGGGTCTTATAAAAAGAATCTATAACCTACAATCATATTTATATATGTTACCAATACATTTAACTCCGTACGAACTGCAAAAGGAGTTTTACTGGGCACATTGCGGGTGCTGCGAAAAGCACTTTTGGCTGACATCATCAAAGACTGAAACACTAATTTCATGAATTTTAATCATGCTTTGACTTAGGAATGGGGTCCATTTCTATCATGCTATTAGAGACCCAAAAGATTTGGAGAAATTAAAAAAATGGGGATTAACCCATATATCACTAGATGGGTAGCCAACTGGCTCACCAACAGAATGCATACCGTCAAAGCTGGGGATGCCACCTCTACCAGTAGACCATTTACTAGCTGCATACCACAAGGATCTGTGTTGGGCCCTCTACTGTCTGGAATCTATTACTCAGAAGTCCAGGTATAGCCTGTTGCTTACCAAGTTTGCTGATGATTGCAAACTGGGGCAATGACCGAGTCCCCAAACGATGTTAACATTTTACAAAAGGGGCTAACACAGACAAATGACTGATGCCAAAGCCATGGATTAAAACTAAATGCAAAAATGTGCATTATTATCCCCTTTGGCAAAGAGGAAGTCCCTGCAAATTACAATATTGACAGCGCCACCAAGCTCAAACCCAGTGGTGCGAAAGTTGAGAATGCAGGTTGATAGCAATCTAAACTTCGATCACCATGTGTCCACAGTGGTAAGAAAAGTCTCCTACAATGAGCATCTCATAAGTAAGGGCATTGCATCCAAGACTAAAGATGTTAAAACTCCTCTGTACTCGACCCTCATCAGACCACTAAGAGTACAATGCTCCCTTTTGCATGTACCTCATCAGACACCTGCAGCAGCTGAAGGTACCACAGAGGTTTCTCAGCTAGAAAATTCGGGGCCTCCAAACATAACCTACATGGGCAGACTGAAATCCCTGTCGCTGTGCTCTCACAGGTTGCGCAGAGGAGACATGTGCCTGGCCTACAGAGCAGTCTCTGACCCTGCCCAGAGGCAACTTGTGCCTGGTCTAATAGAGCAGTCTCCAACCCTGCCCAGAGGTGGACTTGTTCCTGGCCTACAGAGCAGTCTCTGACCCTGCCCAGACGAGACTTTTGCCTGGCCTACAGAGCAGTCTCTGACCCTGCCCAGACAAGACTTTTGCCTGGCCTACAGAGCAGTCTCTGACCCTGCCCAGACGAGACTTTTGCCTGGCCTACAGAGCAGTCTCTGACCCTGCCCAGATGAGACTTTTGCCTGGCCTACAGAGCAGTCTCTGACCCTGCCCAGACGAGACTTTTGCCTGGCCTACAGAGCAGTCTCTGACCCTGCCCAGACGAGACTTTTGCCTGGCCTACAGAGCAGTCTCTGACCCTGCCCAGACAAGACTTTGCCTGGCCTACAGAGCAGTCTCTGACCCTGCCCAGACGAGACTTTGCCTGGCCTACAGAGCAGTCTCTGACCCTGCCCAGACGAGACTTTTGCCTGGCCTACAGAGCAGTCTCTGACCCTGCCCAGACGAGACTTTTGCCTGGCCTACAGAGCAGTCTCTGACCCTGCCCAGACGAGACTTTTGCCTGGCCTACAGAGCAGTCTCTGACCCTGCCCAGACGAGACTTTTGCCTGGCCTACAGAGCAGTCTCTGACCCTGCCCAGATGAGACTTTTGCCTGGCCTACAGAGCAGTCTCTGACCCTGCCCAGACGAGACTTTTGCCTGGCCTACAGAGCAGTCTCTGACACTGCCCAGACGAGACTTTTGCCTGGCCTACAGAGCAGTCTCTGACCCTGCCCAGACGAGACTTTTGCCTGGCCTACAGAGCAGTCTCTGACACTGCCCAGATGAGACTTTTGCCTGGTCTACAGAGCAGTCTCTAACCCTGCGAGACTTTGCCTGGCCTACAGAGCAGTCTCTGACCCTGCCCAGATGAGACTTTTGCCTGGCCTACAGAGCAGTCTCTGACCCTGCCCAGACAAGACTTTTGCCTGGCCTGCAGAGCAGTCTCTGACCCTGCCCAGACGAGACTTTTGCCTGGCCTACAGAGCAGTCTCTGACCCTGCCCAGATGAGACTTTTGCCTGGCCTACAGAGCAGTCTCTGACCCTGCCCACACGAGACTTTTGCCTGGCCTACAGAGCAGTCTCTGACCCTGCCCAGAAGAGACTTTTGCCTGGCCTACAGAGCAGTCTCTGACCCTGCCCAGATGAGACTTTTGCCTGGCCTACAGAGCAGTCTCTGACCCTGCCCAGACGAGACTTTTGCCTGGCCTACAGAGCAGTCTCTGACACTGCCCAGACGAGACTTTTGCCTGGCCTACAGAGCAGTCTCTGACCCTGCCCAGACGAGACTTTTGCCTGGCCTACAGAGCAGTCTCTGACACTGCCCAGACGAGACTTTTGCCTGGCCTACAGAGCAGTCTCTGACCCTGCCCAGACGAGACTTTTGCCTGGCCTACAGAGCAGTCTCTGACACTGCCCAGACGAGACTTTTGCCTGGCCTACAGAGCAGTCTCTGACCCTGCCCTAATGCCCTAATGCTGCACATCTGAATACCAAATGGGACCAGAGTCATTCACTCCAGGGATCTCAGGGTAACCTGTGGCATTAACAGAACATGCTGGAGAGACGTATATCTCCCAGAAATTGCTGGTCCTCTGGAATAAACTCTCAATTCACATGAAGAACTCCTCAATAACCCTATTCAAGTGCAACCTAGATAGTTGGATAGGAGACCATAAATTCACACTGGGGTGGCAGCTACGGCCCTCACGGACTGGGGCAGTCACAGCTGATCATAACCTCACTCTGTGAATACCGACCATCTAACTAAGGTCAGTTAGGGAACATGGATATAGCATGGCTAGGCTTGTAAAGGCCCTAGGGTCATTAGCCTAGTAACATCCTATAAACAGTAATGAGTTATGCCATCGGTACATCTCACTCATTTACAAGTACTGTGTTGCTCTCGCTTCTCACTCTAGCTGGTGTGTATGCTATTCACACTCTAGTGAGAACTGAACTGCTGCTGCTACAGCTGAACCAGTGTACGTTTCATCACTGGATTCAAGGGGTTCTGCTGGAGGGGAGACTAATACTTTGCTTCACATCTCAGTAGATATTAGAGGATAGCACATGTATGTAGCTACCTGTAGTTTTGGCTACCTGCAGTTTTAGGCATACTTAATATGTCTTTTCTATGCTGTCTTTTTGTTGGAAAACAGAATGGCAAATCAGCTTCACTAACTTTACTGTCAGGTAATACGAGCTGCTGCTGAACACGTTTACAATAGCTATGTGACTTTTCAGTGCTACTGTGATATAATTTTGATACTTTGGGTTAATGCTTTTTTGTTCTATGTAATTAGGCCTCATATGACTGTTCTTTCCAGTCATGTCACGCTTTCTCTTCAAACATAGTTAAGATGAATGAGAGGACATGCCTCGTGCTACTGTTCTGAATATCACGCAGGATCATTTTAATGCCAAATGTCTCGTTTGCAGAATAACAGTTCTTTTGGAACAAGAAATGGAAAGAAGCCATCTGTGTCCCAAGTTTCAGAACAGTTTTTAAGCACTTGCCTGGGAACAATAAACACAACATATAGAAGTTTTAAAGGCTGAATCTTTGTACTGGATATAAAGTGAGGAGTAAAGCGCTTACAACATTAACTTTCAGAAAAGCTGTGGAGTAGCCATTTCTATAGTTGCAGAGTGATATGCTGATTAAAGAATATTTGTCATAGTCATAGCAACCAGGACTAAACTATGAAGTAAAGATTGTACAGAATGCCCACAGGGAGGAGGCTGCTAGCTCCTGACAAAAGCCAGCTACACTGTGGACAGCTACTGACTCATCAATATTCATGTCATAATTAAGATGTTGAAATGTTTTATATTAAACATGGAGCAGAGGTCCACAATCCCTCATCTTCTTATATGGGCCCAAGAGTGGCCATGTCATCTGGGCCTGTCGTGTGTACCATATGTCACGAAACTGAGTTATCTACTATGCCGTCTGGGCCTGTCGTCTGTAGCATATGTCACGAGATTGAGTTCTTGCTGCTTCTGTTCAAAGAGAAATGCCCGTGGGTTCAGCTAGGTTACATTATAGTTTACACTGTGCTTCCTCATCACAACTGTTTCCCTTTTAAACCAAGGCAGCGACAGACAGAACCATTAACAATGGAGAGCCAGCTAAGAAATGGTTTGATATTTAACTAACCAACATACCCTTCCCTTTACTTTCATATAATTTTTAAAAAGCTGAAAAAGATGACACACCAGGAGTCCTTAATCCAGGGGTTTTATTGTAAGCACTTTTGTTCACATGAGTAAAATTTACTTTTTCAGACAAACCCCAAAAGACCAGTTATATGTTAAATACTGTCATTAATTGATTGAAATAACATCATAATTATTCTTAAAAAGACATACATACTATTACTGAAATGCAAAATTTCTACAATTTAAATCACAGTCAACCAGTCACTAAGCAAAAAATAACAAATAGCACTTAACTAAAAGTAAAAAGTTATTATAATACCTTAATAACACAATGCTAATTCAGTTAATATCTATGCAAGTTAAAAAAACATCTTGGTAGGTAAATTCCATTTTTTACCTTTCCAAGGATTTTAAATGTCAAAACACATTTGATCGAACAATATTCATTAAATCCAGGGCATATATACGTGTTAGTTTTCAGTTGCCATAGCAAGTCTTTTTCTTCTAACTTTAACTCCCATGGCCCCCCCTTTGAAATTTTTCTTAACTTGTTCTGTAACAGCATACCTAAACTGGTGTGAAGGATTATTCACAATATGCTTGGCCAATGCGTTAACAATATTCTGCTTAGCAATATGATAGTGGTGCTCATATATTCTTTGCTTAAAGAGAACGCTTTGTCTTACCAATATATAACCCATTGCATTGTTGACACTTAGCCAAGACACCACCCCAACCGACTCACAGGTATATCTCCCTCTAATTTTATATGTTCTATTTCTTAATTCGAATTCCTTTGTAGCAGCTATAAATTTGCAATGACAGTGACAACATTTCCACATTCCTGCTTTATACTGGCTAGGTATTTTAGGGCCTTCCAGCAAGGTTTTCAGGTTACAACCTTTCTTAAAAATAATACAGAGCGACATTACCTAAAGTTTTACATACAGCATGGTCTTCAATAATAAGTGACCAATTCTTAGCTATTATTTCCCTTAGTTCAAACCCATCCTCAGAAAAGGCTCAGGTTAAAACCGTTGCTTTGATTAGAACTACGATTATTAGCTCCTGACACTATAACTGAAGTATTAGTTAATCTTCCCGGGGTAATCTCTTTCTTCCAAAGGATGGGTTTAAAATGGCTGGGGGACCTTTTATTGCTGACTTCCATAATCAGTTGATCTATCAAAAGCTCGGGATATCCTCTTTTAAGGAACATACCCTTCAAAACCCCACATTCCATTTCAAAATCATTGTTCAAAGATACCATCCTGGCTGCTCTGACCAACTGGCCTTTAACAACAGCCTTTTCCAGTGTTATGGATGTGGCTACTTTCGAAATGTAGAAAGGAGTTTGAATAGGTAGATTTCCTAAAAATCCTAGCAATGTACCCATCCTATCCTATCCATGTAGCCATGAATTACCACATAGGTGGCAGTACACTAAACACCGAAAGTGTGATGAGAGACCTAGGGACATGGGTGGACAGTGGTCTCACCTTTGATAACCACATCGCCACAACAGTCAGGAAATCCTTCTATGTGGTGCACCTCATCACTAAGGGATTTTCATCCAGAAAAAAGGAGGTCATTGTCCCACTGTACTCATCCCTCATTAGACCCATTATAGAGTACAATGCCCCGTTTGGTATGTACCTCACAAGACATCTGCAACATCTAGAAATGCCACAGAAATATCTCACTAAAAGAATCACAGGCCTAAAGCAGATGCCCTATGCTGATCATCTAAAGAAACTTCAACTATACTCTGTGGCAAATCATCTACTCAGAGGTGATCCCTGCTTAACATACAAGGCCATGTCAAACCCTGAGCTGTTGGACATGCTCCTATTAAAGAAATCCCAATCCCTCAGAGCCACATGCTCCAGGGATCTAAACCTTGTCATCACAATGAACAAAACATGCTGGAGGGATAGGTTCCTGACTCAGAGTCTCTCCATACTCTGGAACAGACTGCCCATACATGTCAAGCAGAGCGCCTCCTTGGCCCTCTTCAAAAGGAACCTTGACAATTGGATGGGAGATAAGAAATTCACCTCGGAGATCACATCAATCGTCCTGCTAGACAGGGGTCCAGGGAAGTAAATATTGTGGGAAGAAATATCCAGGGAATTGTTATGGTTAGGCTTGTATAGGCATTAGGGCCAATAGCCTAGTACCAACCTATGAACCTATGATTATAGTCTTTGGTCAACAGGATGTCTAGGAAGCTAATGGAAACAGTTTCAAATTGAAATGTAAACTGCAGAAAATTAGTCAATCCAACTTCCCACAAACCATTACAGTATCCAGCACCACAAGAGACAAAATTCATTTAGCCTGTTTTCCTTGGTGATATTGTGCATAAAACACACTAATTTTCCTATATTATTTACATCAAGAAATCTATAAAAGAAACAGTGCAAGTCCATTTGCAGATCCTGTTAGTTTAAGTTCTATATGTAGGTTAGACAGTATGGGTAGAAATGTTTGAAACTGAAAAGCATCCAGATAGAGGAAAACAGCTTACTTTTCAATAACCAAACTGAATGCATGAAACTAGTATAGTGTCTTCATGATTTTAGTTCAGCAATATTAAGGTTATTTTGGAAGAAATTAAAGAAAATAAAAGTAAAGGTTAAAGAAAATAAAAGTAAAGGAAATGGAAAATTAACTCTCCAGCTCCATTAAAAAAAAGTCAGCTCAGTAAGGTAAAGGTTTAATTTGTGTTTCTATGTCATTTTAAACTGCTTGTTTTACAATAGCCTTCCATAATCAGAACACTTCTGAGTTACATATCTACACCCTCGCAATAACTGAAACAATGTTAGATTTATTTTCCTTCATGATGTGTTATTTTTATTTAAGATGTGTATCTTTTTGTTTTTTAATTCTACTTTAAGTTGTTAAAATAGCTTGTAACTGATCCACTAAAAAAGATACCTACATTTCATGATTTGGGTTTCTGCGTGCACAAAGTATGATAAATTGGACTAACTTTCCATGGCATTTCTCTTGAAATTGAACCAGTAATTATATCTTACTCAAGACATTAGGCCTGCATGGTAATTATGTACTTCAGTTACCCAGACGTGTAGAACAATGGACTCTGGAATAAGCAATACTACCAAGAAGTTCCGTAAGAGGAGGCCGAGACATGCACCACATTTATACAAGGGTGGCTTTCTGGTTTCCTTGGAATTCAGCTCTTTTTTTTTTTTTACATTTTTTACATGCTACACATACAGGATATACAAAAGTACCTTTCAGGTGTACTCATTTCATTGGCAACTGAAATGTAAAAATGTGAACAATTAAAATTAATTTTGTTATAACCTGGATGGAAGGTCTACCTTTTAAACACTTGGTGTTTAATGTCAGTTTATGAATTCTGGTGAGGAGGTAAATAAGCTGCGTAGTGCATGTTTTTCATCTTGTATAATGCATGGACAAAAATGCTTAAAACTGTAATAAAAGCAGGAGGTTTATAAACAAAACATTCTGTTAAAGTCTAGGAAAGTTGATGGGAGAAGGCAAAGAAATTAAGTGCAAGCTCTCTAATATGTATAATGTAAAGTAGTATTAATATTTTAATTAGTGAATTACGCATTTCTGTGTTACACGTTTTCTGTGAGAATTTAACATACAGAAACTTATTGCTACTCAGGCACAAACTTTCTCTCTATCTCTTTTGCTTCCAAGAAAAGAAATTTAAAACAATGTCAGTCAATACTACAAGGCAACATGTTCAGATAAAACAGTGATTCAATTATAGATGTGTTCAGTCCAATGCAATTTCCGTTTCACCTTTAAGCTATTCCTTCTGAAAGAGGTACACTGGGATTTTCAAGTGTTCTTTATCTGGTGGGTGAGAAATAATTCAATGTCATTTTTACTGCACAAATCAAAAGTTTGATGAAAAAGTGAGTTCTGGGTTACTTATCTGCTCTTACCCCCAGTAACGGTTTTTTTTTTTCTTCTGTTCACAGGAATGTATAATCTCATTTAGACTTACTTTAAAGAAAAGAATCCTAGGGTGCCAGTTTAATCTCTTCGGGATGGATTCTATTACAGATTGCTTCAACCACTTGCTTCAAGTATCCGTTACTATTTTGCCATTTACTACCATTTCATGGCACATTCAGTTGATGTTTGTTTAAATCAGTATTGACAGCAGTTGTGGTCACTGCTGCGGTCTATGCACTTCTCGGACAGCTGCGACAGAGATAGCAAATAGCAGGGAAACAAAGAAAGCAAATAAATCCAGCTCTGAAAGGGATGACTGCTAAAGAAACCTGCCTCAATGGATTAAAAAAAGGTGCTGGGGTTAGAGTTTAAGGAGATCTCTTTGTAGAGCTGAAAAGCTGAACGTGCTGTCCCAAGTAGCTTAATATTAATTAATACTTTTCAAGTTACTTTGATAAACATCCTCTTGAAATGTTTGATAACATGCAACTTGGTCAATAGCTGCATGTATGTATTTAAGTAGCAGAAAGATCACACCCATAACCCAGAAATGCACGTGTGACAAATATGTGCTATAGGCTTCATGGCAGAATTCATTCAAGTCATCCTTGTTTCCAGGTTTCAGCTTCCATAAGCAGTTTTGTTGTTGCTGGTTCCTAAGAAACGTATATAAAAGGTTGAGGGAAAACAATAAAAGGTAATACAAATATATTTTCTGAAGCAGAACTATAAAAAAAGTGTAGGCTTGAGATATACTTAGATCAGTGTAGTAATACTCATCCCATCTGAATTTGTTTTAAGGTTAGCCGTTTTGCTGGGAAATTAACAGCATCTCTAAACATATTCTGCTTGGCACTTACCTAAAGGTATAGCTTTGGACAGACTGTATGTTGCCCTTAGGGGTAGTGTTCCTCCTCAAAGTTTGTATTTCCAGGACAAACCAAAGAGAATTAAATAAGACCCAGTGTGAAGCCTATCAAAGATCTAAGTTGTATAGTTACAAACTTCAAACAACTGATGTGACTCAACTATGCCAGTCTGCCGTTATTCTTATCAGTCACCTCATATGACTCAGATTAAATGCCTGCTTGGCATCACCTCAAAAGCATTTCAAATCATGTTTATCTGCCTTTTGTCTGTGAAGTGCTCCCTCCCCTTGACTGAATTTGGTGCCAGATTAAAGGCATCACAGCTCCATCCAACTGAACCCTGGAAGTTTGTGCTGTAACTTTGAATGGACGGACCTAAAGAAGTTTGCTAGGATCAAATTAGGTCCTCACATTTCAAACAAATGTTCATTTCTGTGGAACCATAGGAGTTACTAATGAAGTGCAAATGGCAAGATCTTCAGCACATACTATTTTTACAGAGCTAATATTCTTTAGTTTCAAGGTCTTAAGCTGGAATTTATAAGCCACAGTGAACAATAACCATTACATTTGTAATGTTTTATAAACCACTTTCAATATCTCAGTCACTCAAGTTACACATACTGTCAGCATTATTTTGTTCATGCAGACAAGAGCTTTCATACAAGGCTAAGCAGTTCTCCCTGTTTTACTTGGTTCTTCAGATATTTAGAAGACGATTCTCCCTGTGTTACTTGGTTCTTCAGATATTTAGAAGACGATTCTCCCTGTGTTACTTGGTTCTTCAGATATTTAGAAGACGATTCTCCCTGTGTTACTTGGTTCTTCAGATATTTAGAAGACGATTCTCCTGTGTTACTTGGTTCTTCAGATATTTAGAAGACGATTCTCCCTGTGTTACTTGGTTCTTCAGATATTTAGAAGACGATTCTCCCTGTGTTACTTGGTTCTTCAGATATTTAGAAGATGATTCTCCCTGTGTTACTTGGTTCTTCAGATATTTAGAAGACGATTCTCCCTGTGTTACTTGGTTCTTCAGATATTTAGAAGACGATTCTCCCTGTGTTACTTGGTTCTTCAGATAGTCAGAAAACGATTCTCCTCTCTTTTTACAGATAATTTCATTATTTCTAAGTCTCTTATATTATTCAACACACCTGTACCTCTCTGTGTTTAAAAAATTAAGGCTTTCCCTTGTTATGGTCTATCCTAGCAGTGGCTAGGAAAATAATAACTAGAAATTGGATTTCAGATACACCTCCTTCGTTCAATGAATTTAAAAATGTTATGAATATAATGTGTCATATGGAAATAAGCACAATTAGAATGAGAACAACTAGAAAAACATCACATTTTATTGTATGGGATAATTTACAAAAATTGTTAAAAAAATTCTAATTTCAATAGCACAGTATTTTAGTTTAATTAATTGATCTGATTGTAGTGGATGTCTTTGTAAATACTTTAGTTGTTTTGTTGAATATTATAATAATACCTATTTTTAATTATTTGTATAAAATTGTTATGATATTTCTCTTATATGTTAAAACAATAAACTTGTTTTGAAAAAAAAAGAAAACAATTCTCCCTGTGTTACTTGGTTCTTCAGATAGTCAGAAAATGAGACATTAATGACAAATGTTACATGAACAATAATTTATCTTTGCCTGCACTAGAGAGAGATCAAATATTATTACAGTTGTGTTTGCCACTGTGTAAGCTTTAAGATGAAATCTGTTACAACCTTTTAGGTAGCATAGTTTTGGAATTATTAATGCAAATATGAACTGCATTATCTGATACATGTCAGTAGGAGATAACTGTAGAAACACCTGAAAGTGCCACTAGCCTGTGTTAACAGTATTTTTTCAATGCTTCACAGGCACAGCAGCACTAGAAATACTGGTAGCTTACAACAGAAAGCTCACTAAATAATGCTAACTAAACAATTCTGGAAAAAGACATCTGTTTGTAAAGAAACAAGCTCCGAGCTTAGCAGTGTTAAGGCTCAGTAGAGGAGCAAGAACATTAGTGGGCTGGAGGTATCCAAGACTGAATTACAGAATTCTGAATCAAATAATTGGAATTGCCATTAAGACAGAAAAAGAGCTACAATGATTCTTGCCCAATATCTGGATCCCTCACAGTTGAGGATCAACTGTTCTTTGTGTCATGTCTCATTTAACGGGCCATCAAACCAACTCAGCCTCCCTCAGACTTACTACAATCATATTTGGGGCCAGGGTGGAGATAAATGCATTCCGCGCACTGAGGCACTGCAGCTGAGGGAGTATTTCTCCCTCAGACATACTACAATCATGTTTGGGGCCAGGGTGGAGATCAATGCATTCTGCACACTGAGGCACTGCAGCTGAGGGAGTATTTCTCCCTCAGACTTACTACAATCATGTTTGGGGCCAGGGTGGAGATCAATGCATTCTGTGCACTGAGTCACTGCAGCTGAGGGAGTATTTTTCCCCTTTGTTTCACAGAAGGGGGGTGATATATAATGGATAAGGTCACTGTCTCCATACAAGGTACAGCTTGATTCTGACTTCTGATTATTTGCTAGGCTTGAAATAGTTTGCAGACTGTTAGCTTGGTATTTACTTATGAGTAATTAATTTACTCATAACATGACCACAGCAGCAGACAGGTCTTGGGGCTGGGGGCTTGTGTAATAGTTTAGGTATTTACCTCACAGGCAAGAGATACAGGGTTTGATTTTCACCAAGAAAAACTGTCTAGGCTTAAAATGATCCACAAGGGCAGATAGCTAAATGCTTGCCTATCAACCTATGAATATGACCAATGATATCCTGTTAGTGGGACATGCAAAGGGCACCAACACTGCACCCCCTTTCACTTCTGCAAAGGAGTGACATCAGCAGGAGGGGCCCACCAATCCACATTCATTCCTGTACGAATGTTTTACATATAAATACTAGATAACCTGCTCTTGTGGGCAATTATTCAATCTAGCCAATTTCCCTTTTGCTGTTTGAATATTCCTTTCAGTAGTTAGTATTTTGTAACTGCATTATATTAACATATTCATTCGGTGACGATGATGAGGCATGGGGTAGTTTGAGGGGTGCTTCTACAACAGGCATTCGGTGACTGTTAGGAAGTGATGACGCATGGGGTAGTTTGAGGGGTGGTTCTATGACAGGGTCCAGTATATTCATTACTTAAATGTTAACTCTCTACAGATACACATTCCAATGCTCTGGCATACTTGTAGTCGATGGGGGCATTATATGCCCTGCCATACATTCCTACTCTGACTACACAGCACAGCATGTCCGTAACTACCCAAAGTTATGTAACCCCAATAAGACTAGATACACCAATGCGTAAAAGTGTAATTCATTAAAATCAGCTCAGCTGAGCTTCATATGCACATTATGTGCAAGGGTCACAATTTTGGCCAAGAGTTTTAAAGCTGCCATACTGAGCTGAGCTCAGCCAAACTTGGTGCACATTGCTTTGGGGAGAGCAAAATTGTAAAAAATGGCTAAAAATGCTTTAAACCTAAGAATTATTGGAAGACTGGAATTTTGGTGGGCAATTTTACTACACAGAATCTCATTGGTTTTAGAATAAAGTGATGTTAATATACAAATGTCACATGCTGATGTCAATGACAGGTTGGTTATGACAGGAATTGTAAATATGAAGCATCATTTATTAACTCTACACTCATGGCTGTGTGATGTGTACAGGAATGTGAAGGGATTGAACACTGAACGCTGTATTCTGCTTTTGCTTATTCATGTTGTACGTGCTTATTTGCACAGCTGTCTTGGAATGCACAGCTGTCTTGGGAAAGGGGAACAGTTTATTTCCTGACCTGACAGGTGCTTACACGTGCGATTCCTGTGACATTAGAATAAGACTGTGTTGTCATAGTCTGTGATACATTACCAAACGCAAAGTGTTCTTTGACTACTGGAAATAGGTTGGTATGTTGTCAGGAGGCTTTACAGCTCTATTTTAGTAATTACTGGGTTGTTACTGTATGCACTTCTTAAGTTAGTGCACATATACTTTTTTCTTTACAATATACTTCATCATGAAGTATGATGTAGACTGAACAGAGATTTTACAACTATCCCATATACAATACAGTTTGTAAAAAAAAAAAGCAATATATTAGATAGGACCATTTTGGGGTTTCTGCAAAGATTTACAAGAGTAGAACAGGTGGAGGAGATCCTGGAGAGATGGAGATATGCTCTAGAGAGAAGAGGAATGAAGGTCAGCAGGACTAAGACAGAATATATGTGTGTGAATGAGAGGTTGCAGGGAGTAGAGGTGGCGAAGGTGGATGAGTTTAAATACTTGGGATCAATAGTTCAGAGTAATGGTGAGTGTGGAAGAGAGGTGAAGAAGAGAGTACAGGCAGGATGGAGTGGGTGGAGAAGAGTGTCAGGAGTGATTTGTGACAGACGAGTACCAGTAAGAGTGAAAGGGAAGGTCTACAAGAGGGTAGTGAGACCAGCTATGTTATATGGGTTGAAGACAGTGGCATTGACAAAAAGGCAGGAGTTAGAGCTGGATGTGGCAGAGTTAAAGATGTTAAGATTTGCACTGGGTGTGACGAGGATGGACAGGATTAGGAATAAGTATATTAGAGGGTCAGCCCAGGTTGGAAGGTTTGGAGACAAAGCCAGAGAGGCAAGATTACATTGGTTTTTACATGTGCTGAGGAGGGATGCAGAGTATATTGGGAAAAAGATGGTAAGGATGAAGCTGTCAGGTAACAGGAAAAGAGGAAGGCCTAAGATAAGGTTTATGGATGTGATGAGAGAGGACATGCAGGTAGTTGGTGTGATAGAGCAAGATGCAGAGGACAGGAAGAAATACAAACAGATAATCCGCTGTGGCAAACCCTAACGGGAACAGCTGAAAGAAGATGATTTGTCTTTTGTTAACCGGGTTGGTCCACTGGGCTGATTGGCCCACTTTCAGTGGAGACCCGAGGAGAAAAGCTCCAGATAAAGAAAACAAGTTACAAAAATTATAGAAATTCTACAATCATTGGAATCTAAGAGATATGGTACAAAGTATCTCAAGGGTAAACAATATATACATTAGTGAGATAAAAGAGATAAAGTAGCTAGTGCCATGAAGTGCGGACAAGTAGTTCACCTCCTGTATACAAAGAACAAAAGGATTGCCATTTTTATTCATTATTCACTCGCATTGTTAGCAACGGTGTGAATACCTACAGAAAATTATTAAAAGTCACTGTGTGTTATATCAGAAAGAGAAAGAATATGCAAAACCAGTCAGGAAATCAAAACAATGCTTAATACATCAATATATTCTACCAAATGGAATGTTCCGAAAGATGTATTTGAGACAACCTGCAACATTAACTTGCTGTAGAAATTTCTGAATCACTTTTTTATGAAATAGTTCAACTTGTTTTAAGAAAATTACATTCCCCAGTTAACTTTTTCTTTTTAGTTATCAGTAAACCAAGATAAAGCTCTAGGCAAAAAAAAAGGTAACCCAGTAGATACACTTGAATTGCCCACTTGAAATAGAGGCAAAAAGGTACTTAAACTGCACTTTATGTCCGTTTCAAACTATGTATCTACCCAGAAAGGGCACAGCTGAAATCAGGTTTATAGACTGTTTTTCCCTACTAGATTCTAATAACTCCTAACAATTTGGCTATTTAGACACTTACCCTGCAATCTTTAGCCTGGGGGGGGGGGGGTTCTAGCCCGCTCCGTTTGCTATGATCACTTTTCACCCTTCTCCCACCTGCCCCAGTACCTCTACATTTATTCTTAGCCTTAACCCCACCCCTAATTGCCAGCAATTAGGCTACACCACTACTCACTATCTCCCCCTACATCTAACACAATCATGCTACCTAATATAATAACAATCCTAACCTGCGTAGTTCTAGCTCACATTACATCCTACCAAGGCTCCACAGGTCACATGCCCCAACAACTTCCACTATACTCTCTCAACACCCTCCCTCAAACATTTACACTAGAACTGCACAACCCCTGCCACCAAAACCATCTTCCCAGTATACACACTCCATTACCAAACACCTAACACACTCAAAAATAAAATATCCCTAAGATTCCATAAGCAATTTACTATGTATATAAAACATATCCTAAACACCCTCTATAAACTAGCCCTTGCTGGAGACATCCATCCAAACCCTGGTCCTCCCAAATCCAACCCAACCACAAACCCTTGTCCAAGCAACCCCCCCCCCCCCACACACACACACACACACACACAGCTCAACTCCTAGCCAACAAGAAAACAACAGACTTACTTATAATGTCTCTAAACATCAGAAGCATATGCAATAAAATCCAAAAACTACATGCCAGCATAAGCATATATTCCCCAGATATTTTTTTCCTAACTGAAACCTGGCTCAAACCTTACATCAAAAGTGAGGAAATACTTCCACCTGAATACAACATCCTTCACATAGACAGATTGTCCAAAAAAAGGAGGTGGTGTAGCATTGATATTTAAACACCACCTGCCACCTCAATATTCAACTCCTGAACTCATCTGCCCCTCACCACAACAATGAAGAAATCCTTTATGCCAATCTCAAACTAAACCCAAACAAAACAATCAATATCATAGGATGCTATTTCCCACCAGGGCAAAATATGGCACCCCTAGAAAATCTCCTGAGCTGGGCCACTCTATCTCTACCCCAGGAAACCATCATTTTCCGTAACTTTAACATCAACTGGCTATCCTGTAATAACAGTCTCTCAACCATTCACCTTAATCTACATGGGTTCACTCAACTCATTCAATCCCCCACCCAAATCAACAAAAACCCTAACAATCATACCATACTTGACTGGATCCTAGTCAACAAAGCCCCTAACTCTTACCTAGCAGGCTGCTTACCTGACAGTCTTAGTGACCACTCCCCCACTTTCCTAATTCAGAACCCCACAAACAATCTGAAGCCTATTATCGACAGGCAAATATGGAACAAGTCCAACTTTAACCCCAACACCATCTCCTCCCTGCAAAAAATTAACTGGTCACCACTAAAATACCTCAACCTTGATGAGGCTGTCCACTTCTTCAAAAGTACCTTCCTCTCCATCCTAAACACCCATGCTCCTGTAAGAAATGCCAGTCAGATCCAGGCATGCCCTATGGTTACAAAAGACCACCAGAACCCTAATGAAATCCAGAGATAAGGCCTGGGAGCACTGGCGACCAACAAAAAATACCTCAGATAGGCAATCATTCCTTGAACTGTGCAATAAAGCCAAAAAGCATATAAAATTAGACAAATCCCTCTACTATAAATCCACCCTAAACTCTACCAACCACAACCCTAAGCAATTCTGGTCCACTAGTAACAATATCGTCCACCCAGGGAAGGTTGATACCCCCCAGCCATCCATTCCCCCCTCCTCCAGCAGTATTGCTGAATCCTTCAACAAAAACTTCACTGAAACTATAACATCTCTAAACAAACACTTCCCTACAACAGCCCCCCCAACTCCTAACCCTAAACCCCCCACTCCTTTTTTCTTCACCTCAGTACCTACCTCCAACATAAAAAGACTATTGTCAAAACTTAAACCCACCAAATTCGCAGCTGACAACCTTCCCTCTGAATACTTGAAAACTGCATCTGATACACTAGCCTACCCAATTTCAATTCTAATCAACCATTCCATAACAGAAGGCTATGTTCCCTTGATATGGAAAATATCCCACATCATTCCCCTCTACAAAGGCAACCCCACCACTGACCTCTCCAATTACCACCCCATTGCTATCCTCTCCCCTCTCTCCAAGATACTGGAAAAATGCATCAACCCCCAGTCTCCAACTACCTCCTAGCTAATAATCTCCTCTCCAAAACCCAGCATGGTTTCAGGCCATATCACAGCACTACCTCCACTCTGCCCTCCTTCACCAGCATTATACTTCATCACAAAAACAATGGCCTCTTCTCTCCTGTCGTATTTCTAGATCTCTTAAAGGCCTTTGACATGATATCTCATGAGCTACTAGTCTCTACTCTCCCCAACCTTTCCTTCTCACAACCAGCCTGCAACTGGTTCCACAGCTATGTACACAGACGCCAGCAATCAGTAATCTGGGACAATAACATATCACCTCGCCTCCCAGTTACTCTCAGAGTTCCCCAAGGGTCTGTCCTTGGCCCTCTGCTATTCTCACTTTTCACTAACAACCTACATACTGCCACCACACAAGCATCTCTTATACAGTACGCCAATGACTCTACTCTCATCTGCTCTGCCCCCACACTACCAGAACTACAACAAATCACACAGGAATCATTCTCTTCTGTAGAAAGCTGGCTATCCAATGCTCAGCTCCTACTCAACCCAAGTAAGACAAAACTTCTCCTGTTCCAACCTTCCAAAGCCACCCAAAACATCTCCCACTTCAACATTCTTGCCAAAGGCAATACCATCATCTCTCCATCAAAACACACAAAATTACTTGGTGTGGAAATAGACAACAAACTTAGATTTGACACCCACATATCTCTCACAATAAAAAATGTTTACAAGAAACTTGGTGCATTATATCGAAGCCGCCAATTCCTAACCAAGGTGGGTAGAATCCCCATAGCCAATTTCCAGCTAATCTCCACCCTACTCTATGCATCCCCCATACTTACCAACCTTAGACAGACAGACCTACACAAGCTGGATGCTTGTTACAACAAAATTGCTAAATTTGCCACTGACCCTCCTACCTCAGCCATCATTGTATCTCCCTTAAAGAACTAAACTGGCTAGAACTCCCACAACTCCTTCACTTTAATCAACTCACCCTCGCTCATAAACTTATTAACCACCCCCATAACATCCCTTCAAACCCTTCTCCAACCCTATCACCCCACTAGGCCCTTAAGATCAAGCAACAAAAATCAACTCATTGTTATCAAACCCAAAAACTCAGCAGGAGAAGCCATATTTTCATGTACCAGATCTAAACTTTGTAACAATCATCCACCCTCTATAACTACTCTACCTTCCAGCAGCCTTTTCAAGGTTGCACTCAAATTCCACTTAAATCTGCACTGGCTTTGTCCTTGTTCTAATCCAGACTAACACCTCCACTCTTACCCCCCCCCACCTAGACTGTTAACCCAACTATACTACCACCACTACTAACCACAGTAAGAAATAGCTAGTTGTCTTTACATTCTTTAACATCTTGTCTGACAACTTAGTTTCTTGTTGTTTTTAATATTAGTAACAATCGTAACTTGCAACATTTACTGTATATACTGCTGAAAATCGATATCTTGTTATTGTATTAAAGAGAATAACCTGTAACGTTGTTACTGTTGCTGCAACTTTGTATCTCTATTTGTCATGTATATGATGTGGAGCTTTTCTCGCCAGGCATCTGCTGAAAAATGACCTGCGTCCAGTCGGAATTTCCCGGTAAACAAATGTAAATAAATAAGTAAATAAAATAAATAAATAAAAAACAAGGTGCTGCATAGTTATGATTAATCAGACTGACCGGAATACATTTCTCTGAAAATCAGCACATAGTCATATGTAATTTTATCTGTCAAAAAGGATGGCTTTTCAAAATGTGAACAAAAAATCTAAGACTAACGAGAATGTTATTTCTATTTTCAAATTTATATCTGTGTTTGAACAGGGTGGGTAGCTTGTGGGGGGATAAAAGAAGAGAAGAAACAAAAAATGTAAATAGTTGTCAGATTATATTTAATAAAAATGTTGTCATATTCCAAAAGTGTGGGTTGAGGAGGCTGGTAGTAAAATGATTAGCAATATGAATAGTACAGGGGTCAGAGTTACTTACCTGCAAACAATTTTTAATTCATTTGCTTCATCTCTATAAGTATTCATCTCTTTATACATTTCTATTAGATGGTATGTATAACATTATACAATTAAATATTTTAGTTTACTTATACAATTAGCATTTTTGTAAATAATGAACTTAAGTAATATAATTTAAAATTCATCAGTACTTAAGTGCATATGTTTATTTTAGTATGAGATTTTGAATATTTTTTGTCTAATAAGTTGGTCTTATCAATAAGTGATAAAGTTCAGAAATGGAAAAGTAAAATGCACAGACATTGGAACACAGATGTGATGCAATACCTTTTATGGAACAAACACAGGTTTTGCAATTACTCAAGCTTTCTTGCTGGCATGAGCCCTTCATCAGGAGTTACTGGTGTTAACTACAGTGCTTAAGTATCTACTTGTACCTAAAAAGGAAGTACATCACTTATTCCCAATTGTCTAAAAAAGAAATGCTAGGGTAGAAAACACGCAGCTTATGCTACATCTCAGAGACAGTGTGTGTGTGTGTGTGTGTGTGTGTGTGTGTGTGTGTGTGTGTGTGTGTGTGTGTGTGTGTGTGTGTGTGTGTGTGTGTGTGTGTGTGTGTGTGTGAGACAGATTGACAGATATTGTGAGGTCCAGTAAAAGGCCTGTGTTCCACTGTGCGTTTTCCGCTAGTCGACCAGCACATATTGCTTTCATTTTTTCGTATATCATGGCCGATACCATAATTTGCCATATGCTTTGGCAGCTGCACAACATCGAGGAGGAAGCACATCTTAATAGTGACGTCTTATGTCAGTGCAAGGAAAGGTATGTTATTCCCAAAGGCTTGTTTATAAAAAAATCCCTTAAGGGATACCTACAACTCTTTGTATGAAGAGCAGCTCTGGAAAAGGACTCTGAGAAACTAATGAATTACATGATTCATGCCAAGAAGAATATCTGACAGAAATAATACTATAACACACTTTCCTTGCTACAAAGGATGTCTGCTGAGCCAGATCCTCTCTTTCTGTGAGAAATAAACAAATTACAACAGAGTATAAGAAGCAATTATACATCCTTCAATGTGCCATTCTGTTAAACAATCAGGAGACAACTAAGAGCACTACAGGACAAGAACCCTTAACACTTGGGCATCTGTCAGGAAAAAGACACACAGCTGGCACAGCTAAAATTTGCCATGCTTGCTCAAAGTCACTCTGCCAGGGAGTTTGACAGGACTGTAGGCAGAGCAATACAGCTACTATGAGAACAGCCGTTTCAGTATAAATAGAGGAAGCCCTGTACCAGAGTCCCACTAATGACAACATATCATCCAGAGCCACAGAGGAAACCCTCTACCAGAGTTCCACTAGTGACAACATATCATTCAGAGCCACAGTGGAAGCCCTGTACCAGAGTCCCACTAGTAACATATCATCCAGAGCCACAGAGGAAGCCTTGTACCAGTATCCCACTAGTGACAACATATCATTTAGAGCCACAGAGGAAGCCCTGTACCAGAGTCTCACTAGTGACAATATATCATCCAGAGCCACAGAGGAAGCCCTGTACCAGAGTCCCACTAGTGACAACATATCATTCGGACACACAGAGGAAGCCTCTGTACCAGAGTCCCACTAGTAACATATCATTCAGAGCCACAGAGGAAGCCGTGTACCAGTGTCCCACTAGTGACAACATATCATCCAGAGCCACAGAGGAAGCCGTGTACCAGTGTCCCACTAGTGACAACATATCATCCAGAGCTTAAAAAAAAACTGTACACAATCATAAAGGGTCTCCAACCACTGTTCAGTGAGGATGACAACTTGAAAGACATTTTTCAAGTGCTGCCACAAATGTCAATTAAACAACCTCCAAATCTAAAGGATTTTCTTGTCAGAGCCCAACTTAAACCAGGCAGAGCATAGTCTAGAATGGCACAAAATCCTGCAACCATCCAAGATGCATAACATGTCACATGATTTGTACACCTTCCAACATAAAAATTTTCACACAAGAGAAGTTTTAAGGCACAGGGTTCATTTATGTGCACTTCCAAAAACAAATGCAGTAAATGTCCGGAGACAAGTTACATAGGACAGACAGGCCAGTTACTCCAAACTAGGATGAATTCCCATAGACACATATTTGCAAACAAAATGACTGGCAAGTGAATGGCCGTGCATTTTTCCCAGTCTGAAGAGTCTGTAACAGATATGATTGTTAAGCTTCTTAAAGGATATTTTTGCACACCTTTGGAAAAGAGAGCAATGGAGATTAAGTTAATCTAATCGTTCAATCTTACAGTCATGGGTATGAACCTAGACATGGGTATTAAACTGGGTCATACATCCAAACTTTTCATTCTGAACAACTAACAGTGGACATAAATAAGGTATACTGAACAGCAATATTTGTTTCCTTCTGGTAATGAATGGTTTGATGAATTTACTCTGAATTCCAGCTGATGACTACTTCATGGCAGTAACAGGAACTGTAATGATTACTGGGGTCTCTTTTTTAGCACCTGCATTTTTTTTTATGGCAGGCTAATAGTTATTTTCACATTGTAATCTGGTCAGATTATTCAAAACCATAAATTTAAGTTAAGTAAGACATTAATGTTTAGATAGTTTTAACATTTTAACAAAACTTTATCAAATTCTGCTGTTCTTCGGAGGCTTATACTATGTAACGGTTTTCTTTTCTCTCTCTCTTCCTCTCAGTTACCTAAACAGAGCCCGATTAGTTTATTAACTGCATGTGATGTCTGTACATTCTAGCCTTGCATCTTTTTCTCTTGGTAGCCTTTCTCATCATTGTGAACTGTGCATAACCATGTCTTATGTTCTCCGCTCAGTCAAAACCATCTCTTACGTAACATGCCAAGCTTGAATTTTATAGCATGCTTTGACCCTGTACTACACTATCAGTTTCTCTGTGTCACACACGCACAAACACCTGTTGACACACACATACTGTGTTGTGTCTGCTGTGCATCATGAGTTACCGATTTTCCACCCTAGCATTTTTCAAGATTTCTGTTTTAGCCATTTAATAATAAATGATGCATTTCCCTTTCTGGGAAAAAGTGGATATTTAAGCACTGTATTTAACATCAGTAACTTAACTCCTGATGAAGGGCTTATGACGGCGTGAAAGCTGAAGTAATTGCAAAACCCGTACAGTCCAATAAAAGATATTACATCATGTCCGTGTTCCAGTATCTTTGCATTTTCTGCTAGTGGAACAACGGCATTTTTGTAATTTTTTTTCCTTACAAAATGAAAACACAATTAAGGGAGGTGCTACTCACTAAGTACTTAATTGTCCTTATTTCATAGTCAAAACATTATGATATGGCATCTGAAACAAACTATGAGGGGAATACTGCAAAAACAAAGTTATTGGTAAAACATAGGCTTAATAGAAAGTTTTTTTCTAATTTTCGTCTCCTCCCCCCTTTATTTTCCATTTCCTTTCTTCATTTTTGTCATATGGTATGTATAAGATTACACAATGATAGTTTGGTTTAACTATATCATTACGATTTATTTTGGTTAACAATGAATACCTGACCCTCCACTTCTAACTTCAGCAGTTCAGAATGGAGGACTTAACATTCTCAGGCAAGAGTGTCAGGATTTAAAGAAGCTATCTGCATTTCACTGATCTTCCACTCCTGCATAAGTAAAGGAGATTCCCCCACCCTGACTGCTCCCTTCTCTAGGAAAGCTCTGAGCGCTATGTTGGTCTGAAATGTTACTGAATGTAGTTTCTCTAGGGAGAAGATCGGGTTTAGTTCCTATAAAGATAATATCTGCTGTGACTCTGAACAATAACAGCTACAGATAATTCCCGCTGGAGTCACTTTTTTCTGTAACTCTTTCTATTATTGCCTCTCACAACTATTTCAGCCCCTCGGTGCTCTGTCAGGGATGTCCCACACACACACCCCTACATAACTGCCCCTCTCCTTTCTTTCTGTTTTGTCTTGCTCTATCTTCTGTTTAATAGTGCTCACTCAGACCACTCAGGCGGTTTACGTTTGAGCTGTACAGCATTACTTGCCTTCAAGGCTTTCCTTAGTAGATAGATTTTCCAATCTGTGTGTGTGTGTGTGGGGGGGGGGGTGAACTTCTCTGACCCATCTTCTATCTGGAGGACAACTGACATCAGACTCACTATCTTGCTAATCACCCCATACCTTTCTTGCATTGTGATTGGTCCGTTAGTTTCTACCGAACACCCACTCCTATTAACGTAACATCCTCCCCTACCGTCAGGGGTCTTAACATCTTGCCCTACCATCAGGGGTCTTTCCATCCTCCCATACCGTCAGTGGAAATTTCCATCCTCTCCTACCATCAGGGGTCTTTCCCTTCCTTCCACCTTCACTTTAGTGGAAACAAGTGTCATCTCACAGGTTAGTTACCATTTATAGTGGATGTTTGAATTTATGATTGTAAACATAAAATGTATTTCATTCATCTTGTGCATTATTTCTTCTCAATTCCTTTTATCGAAACAAAGCTTTAGTGAGAATTTTTAAAACTAGCATATCCAGTATTTTAGGTGAATGTAAAAGTGCTCTTTGATTTACAGAGTACAGACTTAAGCTGTGACTATGTTGTACTACTCCTTCTGAATTCCCAGTTTTATAACTGAAAATCTATGCATTTCAAGATTTTATACCTTAACTTGATATTGCTGTTCTATTTCTGAGACTCCGGTACTGTGGGAATTGTTTTCTTATCATGTGCTTCTTTATTGGCACACACATAGTCATGCCAGTGTACAAGAGCAAAGGGACCATCCACAACTGTGGGCAGTATAGCGGTATCAAACTCCTGTCAGATTGCATGAAAGTTCTGTAGAAGGTGATTAGTAAATGGATGCACAGTAGTAGAAAGTAAGATGGAAGATGAGCAGTTTGGATACAGGTCAGGATGCAGCACAAGTAACCCGATCTTTGCAGTGAGACAGAAGAAGCTAGCGATTTTATTTATTTATTTATTTATTTTATTTTACATTTGTTGACCAGGTTGGTCCAACTGAGCTGAAGGACCCTTTTTCAGCGGAGGCCTGGGGAGAAAAGTTCCACAGTATTACAATTAGTTATATAGAAGTAATAGATACAAAGCTTCAGTATTTTACAATGCAAGTATGAATAGAAGCAATATACAATACAAAAGAATTAATAAAACAGCAAAAATTATAACATCTGTAGTTATTTCCATAATATATGAATCAGAAGAGAAAATGAGAAATGGACAGTAGAGAGATTCTTTGTAGAGGTTCCAGCTAATAAGAGTGTAATTTTAGGTTATTGTCCAGATTAAGAGGCAAAATAGAGCTTACAGATATAATAAACTAGGAGTCTACAAGAGGTCAGGTAGTAGACTGCCTTTGAAATAATAAGGTAGTTTAAGGAAGATGAGTGCCGTGGCAGGACCAGTGAGTTTTTAGGTATTGTCTAGTGGCTGTTTTGAAATGATTAGGATGTTTGAGGGTCTTGATTTCTAATGGCAGTTTGTTCCATGATGTGGTACGATTGTAGCTGTAGAGGTTGCATCCAATTTTTGTCTTAGGTTTATATATTTGTAGCAGGTTTTGGTTAGAGCTTTGTAGAGACCTTGTGGGGGAATAATGAGAGATGAGAATACAGAGGCTGGGACAGAAGGATTCCTGGTATAGAACTGAGTAAATTATCTGCAGTTCGGAGAGAAGGAGCTGGTCGGGTAATCCCGATCAGTTTAAGTATCTTGCTGAAAGACAATGATGAGAAGTAATAATTTGGTCTGCAGCGAATCTAGCAACCTTGCTGTAGGTTGATTCTAATTTAGCAAGGAGCGTGGAGTTGAGATTAGAGAGAATTTGAGAGCTATACAATAGGCTAGGTAGAAGGTATGCATAACAGAGGGTTACTTTTGCTTTGTTTGTTACAAACTTTTTGTTTCAATAAAGAAGGCCACGTTTTTCGTGCATCTTTTTAACTCATTACATGAGTGAAGCCTCCAGGTGCAGCTGCAGTTAACTCCTACTGACACCTCTAGGTGTCAAATATTATTTGTTCATATTTGCATCAATACTTCTAAGACCATTCCATGCACAAGGTTTTAAAATATTTCATCTTTAAGCTTGCACAATGGCAAACTCAACTGTATTAATACAAAAACAAAAAATAAACAAACCACTGAAGAGAAAAAATTAGGCAGACAACCAGGTTATCTTTTTTAAAAAAAATATTGTTCTTCCGGTTACCGCTGTCTTCAAGCCTGAGGCTTGACGAAAGCATTAACTGGAAGAACAAGAATTAAAAAAAAAAAGATAACCTGGTTGTCTACCTAATCTTTTCTCAACTGTATTAATATTTAACCTCTGTCTAGTGCAGGTAAATAGAAATTAACTACTGTTTTTATGATATTAACTTCCATAGCTATAATTTACACATTTTTCTAAATATCTCAACAACCAATTAACACAGACAGAACTTCTTAGCCTCATGTGAAAGCTCTCAGCTAGATGAATAATGTTGCTAACAGTGTGTGTGTGACTTGAATGGTTAGAAAGATATTGTAAGTTGTTTATAAATTATTACAAATGTAATAGTTACCGTGTTTACTCTGACTTATAACATTTATTTTAAGATTTAGACCCTAACAAATACTACCACTGTAACAATAGTTGGTGCTGAAGAGTTTGACATTTATCCTACTTTAATAACCCCTGTGGTTCCAGAGACGTGAACATTTGTTTGAAATGTGAGGACATAATTTAATTCTAACAAAAGGCTGAGGCTCCGCCCATTGGAAGTTACAGTACAGAGTTCCTGAGCTCCATTGGAGGGAATGAATTAATACAGTTATTTACATGCAAGTCAAATTTCAGTTGGTCATCTATAATTACTCCTACACGTTTTGTGTAGAGTCAGCACTGATGGAAGTGTTATTGAGGGACAATATAGAAAATGTTGGTTTAAGGTGAGTGATGTTTTTGGGAAGAAAGAGCAAGAGTTTTCTTTAAGGTTAAGAATAAGCTGGTTGTCAGAGAGCCAGGATTCGACTGAGTTAAAGGATGCTTGAGTAGCAGAGATAAGGTCAGAGGGAGGGTCCGTGACTGTCACATGTAGATTCACCCACATATTGTATAAGGGATGCCTGGGGACAGGAGGTATAGAGTAGATTTGTGAAGCTTTTAAGTAATGGGGCAAGGATAGATCCTTGGGGACACCTGTTTTAACTGAGAGAGGAGGGGAGAGAGCTGAAAGCCATCTCACTGACTGCAGATGGTCAGTGAGATAGCTGGAAAACCAGGTAACAGTAGAAGTAAAGAAATTAAGGTTAAACAGTTTGGTCAGTAGAAGAGGATGGAGACGATATCAAAGGCTTTAGAGAGGTGAAGGAATAGGCAAGAGACATGTTTATTGTTGTCTCTGGCCAGAGAAATAGCATTAATGAAGGATATTAGGGAAGTTGTAGTGCTATGTTTTGGGCAAAAGCCATGGTGAGTGCAAGTTTTCTTGTAGTAGGTATTGCATGAGCTGCTTATGTCTGCTTTTTTCCAGTATTTTTGAGAGTGGTGAGAGGATTGCGATGGGTCTGAAGTTTGTAATATCAGTGGAGTTACCTCCTTTATGTACAGGTAAGGTGTAGAATTCTTTCCAGATAGAAGGGACTTCTGATTCAGAGTTGGAGCGATTTATTAAGAAACATACAGTGATAGCAAGAGATTCAGCTACTACCTGCAGGAAATAGGAGGCAGATTGTCAGCAGATGAAGAGCAGGGTTTAAGTTTAGAGAGTTACTATTTAGTATGGTTAGTAGGTACAGTTTTAAGGGAGAAAGTGTTAGAAGAAAGAGTAGGAGACTATTCGGAAGAGTTATTAGTGTTGGTATTAGAAGGGAAGGAATTTATAATCTTTGATATGGATTCAATAAAATACGTATTGAATATGGCAGGAGTTCCTTCTGGTGTGTTGTTTGGGCAGGGGTTGGGAGAAGAAGGGTTATCACGATGCAACATTTAATTTATAGAGTTCCAAAATTTTTTTGTATCTGATCTTTGGGCAGTGGGGGGGGGGTTAAAATAGAAGTCCTTTTTGTCTTTGTTAATGTGTTTTTTGGCCAGATTTCGGAGTTCTTTATATTTTTGCAAATGAGTAGGAAGCTTAGTTTTCACCCACATTTTCCATATCCTGTCTCTAGTTTTCATTAAGGTGTGGATAGCATTGGTTAACTATGGGGATATATTAGTTTTGATCCGGACAGTGCGAACAGGAGCAAGTGAGTTAAGGATGCTTAGGAACGTAGAGTTGAATGAGTTGACAGCTTCATTAAGGGGGAGCAGGGTTAAATGTGTCCAGTTTATTCTGGAGGAGAGCATTAAAAGTCTCGGGGCAGAAGATGGAAAATTTGCGACTGGCTATGTATCTGTGAGGTAAGGAAAGAGTACAATTGGGTACTCCTAGACTTAGAAAAGGAGTATGAAAAAGTCCCAAGAAAGTTGATTTGGACAGTCCTGCTGTGGTTTGAAGTCCCAGAAACATTGGTAGAATTAGTGCAGGCTATATACAAGGTCACGATGACTCAAATACAAACAGGGTTCCAAGATGGAGTGGGTAAGTACCAGGGTTCACCTCTGAGCCCACTGTTGTTCATACTGGTAATGGACTACATTAGCAAATGGATCCGAGGGGACAGATCAACAAATTATGCAGACAACGTGGCATTACAGGCAGGCTCACTTCAGCAAAGGACAGGGGAATGGAATGCAAGACTGAAGGCAAATGGGATAAAACTAAGTACAGATAAGACAGTGGTAATGATAGCAAATTGGGGAATTCAGAAGAAGCTGGAAATTTTGATAGGAGGAAAGACAATGGAAGAGGTTAATTGCTTCAAATGTCTGGGAGAGGTCACTGAGAAGGTAAGTCTGAATAAAGAGATCAAAGCTAGAATGTCCAGCCAACTGGCTGAGTGCCTGGGGTAGTGTGTCACTCGTCTAGTCAGGACACAATAGACAAGACTTCATGGGTTCTGTTCGAACAGCTTTATTATGTACAAACACATCAGGATTGAGGCTTAATACTTTAACTTAGGTAAACTTATAAACAAACTAGCTGTTACATTCATACATGTTCACTGTCTGGCTGCACTCTCAAAATGGCACTTAGTATAGTATGAGCTCTCTGTTTATGTATGCACATTCAGTCCTTGAAATGCTTCTTAAAGACACAAAGCACACACACTGTTCTACAACTGTATGACAGAAGAATGCCAAAGATCCTGAAATATAAGGTGTACAGAACAGTGGTGCAACCAGTACTACCGTATGGTACAGAAACCTCAATAGTAAAGACAGAGCAGATGAAGAAGCTAGAGGGGATGGAAATGAAGTGCCAGAGATGGGTGGTAGGATGCACACTGTGGGACAGGCAAAGAAATGAGGACATAAGAGCAGAAGCCAAAGTAGCTCCAACTGCAGAAAAGGTTAAAGAGAACAGATTACGGTGGTTCAGACAAATGTGCATAAAAGCAGAAGACAATCTGTTGAAGATGATTTGTGTCGGACATGAAGAAGGTAAAAGGAAACTGGGACATCCAGTCGAGATGTGGATGGGTTGTGTGTGAGAAGATTAGGTACAGTCAGGGTGTTGAAGAAGGCAAGTGTGGCATTGAATCGAGAGAGATGGTGACAATTAACACGATACCCTGACCCCACGTAGAAAAGTGGAAAAAGGGGGACTGCTGATGATGTGTTTTGCTTAGCCTTCCTACTGGATGGGTGTATTTATCTGTAAAGTATGTCCTTTTAATATAAAATAATACATCTGCCGTAATCCCACGAAGCCCAAGTATAACATGTCCCTTACAGACTAGTATGCATCTGTCTTTAATTATTAAGCACCTTTTACAATACTTTAATACAGATAATTCAGCCTTTGATGATTCTAACAGCAACAGCTGGATAATTACTAAACCCAATATGCCTGAAATTTACTCACTTACACATCCCTGTGAGCTTGCTTGCTTGACCTTTTAATGGACAACTTTGAATTTTCCTAAATTCTTCATCTTGGCCATCCTTGTCACTCTGAAGCAAGTGGATTAGTTGGTTAATTTAACGCTGGACTACTATCAGTAAAGCAAGCAAATGGACCCAGAATTTAAACAAATCAGCAGTACTCGAACATACATAAAAGGCATATTACTTTTTGTAGAACCGTTCAAGTCGGCTCCAGGACTGGCAATGCTAGTAAAGAAACTCGTTGCTCTGAATCGGCCACCCTTGCAATATGACTGCTTTGGAGCCCTTTCTGTATCCTTTTTCTCAAATGCTGCTCTCCAAAGTCAGACATTAATTTCCAACTGTAATCAGGCTGCACTTTTTGAAGTCATTTTGATTGTAATATCTGGTTTGTTTTGTTTTACTTGGCTTAAATCTCTACTCCATTAAATGTTGCAGTCCAGTTTATTGCTGCCAGGCATCTCTGGCTTATTAACAGAACTGAATTTAGTGCCAAATTTCCATATTCACTTTTCAGTTCTAAAACTTCAAAGTTGTGTTATTTAGGTGCCATATCCCACAACTTAAGCACGACTTCCTTAAATGACCCAGTGCTTATGCATGCACCACTACCTTAAAAATAAGGTACATGTTTTCTTACTTCTACCAAAAGATTACACTTTTGGCATCATCTTGCTCAGTTCTGCTATATTTAACTCTCTACTGGGGCTTATAGGGAACAGACCATAACAGTTAAAACAAATACCATTCAAAATGCATTCCGATCAGTTTAATAGTTATGTTATTGGACTCTTTTTCAATCATTTACCTTATTTAACCTGTCTCTAATTTTACAACTAATTTTATAAATTATTTTCTCTGCAGCCTTAGGTAAACAATTACACAATTCACATTTGAGAGGAATTTAAGACAAGTTCTGATCCTAGAATATCTTATGAATTAGTCCCTTAGCTACCTCATTACATAAAACATGTCCAATTTATTTTAAAAAGGTCAGAAAGAGGGGCTCCTAACATTCTCAGTCAAGACTTGACTTGCAGTGTTAGAAGTGATCTGCATTTTATTACACTTCCACTTTTATTGCAAAAGTGAAGGGGATTCGCTCGCTGATTACATCCTTCTTTAAATTCCAGGAGCTAATTTGGTCTGAAGTGAGAGTTTTACTGACTATGCATACATTCACTATCTGAAGACTGATTACACTTTCTATAAAGATTATATTTCCCCCTGACCTCCACACAACAGTAATATCCTTTTAAATTACTAGTCTCCCACCAGGACGCTCTAGTGCTCTAGAGAACTGAAATTCTGTTAATAAGCCAGAGACTGGCAGCAAAGCAAGAAGTCTCACGGACGACCTGGTAATTACCCCCCAAGCTTAACAAGTCTAGTCTGCAAAGCTATGGAGAGGATCATAATGGAGCTCATAAACAATGTCAGATTGCCCACCTGATCATGGGATTCACATCCAGATCTAGTGAGGTCATTGTTCTCACCAAAAGGATAAGGACTCAAAAATCTGTCATATGCTGCCAGATTGAAGGAATTAATGGACATGCTCCACCTCAAAAATGAATCTAATTGAATTCTGCTTGCTGAGCACACTCAAGCAAATCTGCAGTATGCGACTATCACCCCACCCATACAGTCTAAGAAGGAATCAGTACTGCAAACTAAACAAGGATATACATTTTGAGCCTCAAGAGCAGGATCAGTTCACCCAGGCATTCTACTTGTATGTGTTATGAGAGTGAAGCTATTAACATTAACAGTGTTTCTTAGTAGTTCTCAGCATGGTAATAAAACTGACCATTGTAGCCTTGTGTCCTCCCCCCCCAGCTAGTGCACTAATCCTAACTGTCTAATAGACAGTATACGTTTAATTCAGATCTCTGTGATTACATTAACCATCAAGAAGCCCTCTCAGTGCTTTCTGCCTTAGTTTGTATCACTTGAGACCCACCAGTTTATTTGCATCTCTACACATTCCCCTTCATTGCGAATGTATCTCCCTACTCTAATCTGTGCACAAACTGGCTACTAATAAGCAACTCAATGTGAAGACACTCCCAACCTTAATAAACTTTGTTGTCTCTTCTCTCCTTCACTTTACAGGTAGTTTGAATTATTACTCACTCCCTCTGAGGCCTTCACTGATAGATTTCCACCGATTGCCTCTCTGGTTTTGCTGGTTTCTTTGCACTCCACCTGGTTTACTCCCCTTGTGCTATCCCCCTCCCTCAATACTAAGTCTATATTATAATCCTGCTGAGCATGGAGCCATCTTTAAATTACTAGTCTCTCACCAGGACACAAGTGTTCTTCAGCAATTGAATTCTGCTTGCTGGTTAGCCATTAGACCTCAGGAATTTGTTTAAAGTGTTCAGATTTAACTTTTTGCTGCCCATTACTCTTGCCTTGGTGGGCTCTGCCCCGCTCGGTTCCCCCTTGCTAATGCTCAGGCTCTCTCTGCTCCCCTGCCCTCAATTCCCTCCTGCCCCCACTACCTCCACATTTATAGTAACTGCAACCACACCCACAGCTCAACCTCTCATCACCTCCTACAATCACAGCTCCTCAAGTCAGATCACATTACACCACACCCACTTGCTCCATCACAAAATACTCCCAATCACTCTCATTCCCACTAGGCATTATTTACATCACCCACACTACTTACCCATCCACATATAGTGCAATCCTATAATTCCTATCCACACCCCCACCTAGAACCAACTTAAACTTTATAACCATGACTATCACACAACTAAGTCTAGTCTGTCTTCTCATAATTCTTTTTAACTCCACAAGTTATCACTCTAGCAATATCCCTAAACTTAGTAGCACAACACTATATTATGCACTTTCATATACAGACACTGCACATTATAATACCTGCCCACAATTGTTCAAGAACCACACAACAGACTAATTCAGAATTAAACACATATGCTCTCATTCCTACTCCAAAAACACACACAATACGTTCTCACACTCATCACCAATCTCCAACATCTGTATCACCATTTTAACACCAGGCTCACCATAAGTGGGGACATCCACCCCAAACCAGGGCCAAATCCATCCTGTTCAACACAAACTGCTCCATCACAAATGTCAAAACATAACACCACCACTATCTTCATCCCTGGGCAAATCAGCAAAAGCAGAAAAACCAGCCATCTTTTAATGCTAAATATTAATATTAGAAGTATCAAAAATAAAACACCTGAACTCCAGGCCACAATAGCACCCTACTCCCCAGACATAGTTGCTTTAACAGAAACCTGGCTAAATCAAAACAAGGCTAACTCAGTTCTCCCTACTGACTACAATATTATTAGACAAGACAGACCACTTCATAAAGGGGGTGGAACTGTCTTACTGTACAAGTCCACCTTACATGTATGTCAATTACCAAACTTCTACCCCCATCCCAAGAATTGGGACATACTTATCTCACAACTTCAACTATACCCTAAAAAGGTCATCACCACAATTGTGATCTATATTCCACCTGGTAATACACCTGCTAGCCTTGAAGAGGTCTTATCCTGGTGTTCTTCCACATACTCACAAGCAACCCTTATTCTGGGGGATTTCAACCTAGATTGGTTCACCTGTATATCAGAACCACCAACTAATCTAATAAATCTCCATGCCTACCAGCAGCTAGTCCAAATTCCAACTAGATGTGATAAAAAAAATCTAAAAGGGAATCCATCCTTGACTGGGTCCTAACTAACAACCCCACACAGGCAGTCTTCAAAACACCTTAGGTGACCACAACATAATATACCTTTGTATGTAGTAGAACAAGGATATGCAAAACCACTAACTGTAAATCCACTAGAAACACAAAACATTTCTCTCCTGAGGTCCTCAATACTTTACTCTGTAACTGTGACTGGACCCCCTCTAACAATCCTCCCACTTGACCAGGCTGTAGCATATTTCAACAAAACATTTCTACAACATATAGACACTATCGCTCCATTGCGCAAAATCAAGGTTAGAACCTCTACAAACCCCTGGCTCAGTAAAGAAACCAAACAAATCCTCAAGTCCAGAGGCACTGCCTGGCTTTACTATAAAAAAAACAAAGAAACACAAAGCCTAACTAAGTACCAAGAACTGCGCAACCATTCAAAAAATGCATTAGGCTGGACAAAAAATCCTACTACACGACATTACAAACTAAATACGAACATAACCCCCAAAGATTTTGGAAAAAAACCCTCCCAAAAGGCTACCCCCAAACCAACCACCGCTGAATAAAGTTCCCATCGAAACACAATTCAACTCCCACTTTGTAAACTCAATTCTATCCTTAGTATGACAGGACAGTTCCAACCTCATTATCCCCACCAAAAGAAATAACACTAATACAAACTTTATCCTGAAAACAGTTTTCACCACTTCAATCAAAAGCATGCTCTCCAAACTAAAAACCTCATCAACAGCAGCCGACCTACTCCCCAGCTATTTCTTGAAACTCACAGCAGATGCTATTGCTATCTCAATCTCAACTCTCATAAAGAGATCAGTTGTTGAAAACTATGTGCCCAAACTCTGGAAAATTTCCTATTTAATACCCATACATAAAGGCGGGACCTGCACTGAACTTAACTACAGACCCATTGCTTTACTCTCTCCCCTGGCCAAAATCCTAGAAAAATGCATCCATATCCAGGTGTTAAAATATCTCCTAGACAGGAACATCCTTTCACCTACACAACATGGTTTCAAACCTGCCCATAGTACCACTACGGCCCTCCCCTGCTTCACAGACACAGTAAACCATCTCAAAAACGAAGGCCTGCAAGTGTCAACTCTTTTTTTGGATATGTCTAAAGCATTTGACACCGTCTCGCACAAAATCCTGGTAAACAAACTAAACCAATATCTGTTATCAAATTCCACTCTTACCTGGTTCCAAAGCTACTTAACTGACAGGTACCAAGCTGTGAAATGGGAAAATTCTCTCTCTCCTCAGCTGCCCATAACTATAGGAGTCCCACAGGTTCTATCTTAGGATCACTACTCTTCATAATCTTCACAAAACCTCCATACCTCCACACATCATGCATCTATCATTCAGTATGCAGATGATAGTACCTTAATCTGTGCTGCACAAAACATTCCCACCCTCCTACAAACAACTCAACTAGCATTCTCTGACATTGAAAACTACCTAACCAAAGCCCAACTTATCCTCAATCCAAAGAAAACAGCTTATGATTATAACCAGTTCTAACAAAAACTCTGATAACAGTCAATTCACTATCCAGTCCATAAATGGTACTCCAATCACTCCAGTAGCACAGGCTAAGCTATTGGGAATAACCATAGACTCCCACCTAAAATTTGATGGTCATTCTCAACTTAACTATTAAAAAAGTACATGCCAAACTGGGATCACTCTACTATATCAAACCATTTCTTACCAACAACACAAGATCAGCCATTGCTTGCTCCCAACTTCTATCCACCCTACTCTATGCATCTCCCATTCTGACTAATCTCAACAAAATTGAACTAAGCAAAATGGAAGCCTGCTGTAACAATTGACCACTTTGCTGCAAATTTCTCATATAGAACTCACCGCTGTACTGGTTTGAGACAGCTCCACTGGCTTGAACCACCCAACCTCCAAACCTACAATCAGCTCTGCCTCTGTCACTATCTATTACCTCCCCAGTAAGTGTCCTGCCCTCAAAAACCTAGTTTCATAGATTAGTACTAAGCTAACTGCCCTTGTGAGCAATTTTAAGCCTAGCCAATTATCCTTTGTGAGAGTCAAACCCTGCACCATTAGGCCACCCTCCCAATCCCTCATCACTCAGTCAAAAGGTCTCTTAGATCATCAAGCAAACTACTACTAGAAGTCACCAACAGCTATAATAGCTTTGGAGACACACTCTATATAGTAGTTCAGTGGCTAAAAAATGGAACTCTCTCCCCACTAGCATACAATACACATCGTCCAAAGCCTCCTTTAAAAACCTCTTCAGGCAACATCTCAAGGAAAGTTGGCAGTGCCATGATTGCTCCGCAGGCTAGTGAAAGCAGATAACATATACATACTAAATCTAGAGCACTTGATAACAGTTCTTACTCTTACTCACAAACACTGGCTAATGTACAATGTATGTAATATACCTGTGTACTATGTATGTATTTGTATTCAACCTATGTTCCAAATTTCAGCTGTACACCACATATCTATTAATTACCTTTATTTTTAAATTAATGTTTTCTTGTTTGTTCTCTCCACTGTAACTGTTGATGTGCTGCATACCACTGTAAAAACTTCTATTGTAATTTGCGTGTATACTGATCATGTCTAAATATCTAAATGCATCTGTAATTATTTTTCTGTGTGGAGCTTTTCTCCCTGGGCCTCTGCTGAAAAAGGGCCTTTTTGGCTCATTCAGACACTCCCAGTTAAGAAATGTAAAATAAAATGAAATAAAATAAAAATCTGCAACTAATCCCTGCTGGAGTCACTTTTTCTGCTCTGATGCAGTACCTCCTCCTCTCCATTATTGTCTCTTTTGCACAAGTATTTCAGCTTCTTTAGTGCTTTCCCTCAGTGCTGGGCTACCTACTCCCTCCTTATGCAACAGTCTCTTCGATGTTTTGTCTATTCTCTCTCTCCTGTTTTGTGTTCACTTGGATCAGTCCTTTATTCAGTGTAGTTAGGCAGGCGAGCAGAACACGCTCATCTGCCTAACTGCACTGAATAACTGACTGATCCAGAATGAATGGTCTCCAGGCTTCTTTCTATCTTTGACCAAACCCAACCTGATGGAAAGTTTTCTAGTAGGTAAGTTTGCTCCCTAGGGGCTGGTCAAGAAGAATACCTCTTGCTTCACCATGGAAGCTAACATGGCACCTGTAACTTGAACTGTGCAAAAGAAAAGGGTTGGGTTCCGCAGTGACACTTCTAATCTTAGATGTGACTGGCTCCTATGACCCTTACAGGTTACCATAGAATTTCTAGCTTTACTTTTTGATTGTTACCTCCTCTGCCCATAAGCGAGGACCATGACCCTTACAGGTAACCATAGAATTTATAGCTTTACTTTTTGATTGTTACCTCCTCTGCCCATAAGCGAGGACCATGACCCTTACAGGTTACCATAGAATTTCTAGCTTTACGTTTTGATTGTTACCTCCTCTGCCCATAAGCGAGGACCATGACCCTTACAGGTAACCATAGAATTTCTAGCTTTACTTTTTGATTGTTACCTCCTCTGCCCATAAGCGAGGACCATGACCCTTACAGGTAACCATAGAATTTCTAGCTTTACTTTTTGATTGTTACCTCCTCTGCCCATAAGCGAGGACCATGACCCTTACAGGTAACCATAGAATTTATAGCTTTACTTTTTGATTGTTACCTCCTCTGCCCATAAGCGAGGAGGTTGCCAGCATGTTAGCTCCATGTTGTTTTGGCTCATTACTAATCCTGCAATACTTCATGATGGTGTTCCAGAAGGTTCAGTTTTAGGCCCTTTACGGCTCTCACTGTTCAGTACAGATATAACTCTGCTCTTCACACATCACAATATCAGAATGTGTACAGATAATATTCTGATGCTCAAATCCAATAAAACTCAAACCCTCCAAACTAACCTACAAGTTAAATTCACAGCTCTTTGTAAATGGCTTCAGGTAAACATACTTCTCGTCATCTCTACTAAAACTAATGTAATGTTATTCATTAAAGAAACCATAATCCCAGCCAACCCCCTCTGCAACATGACCCAAAAGGTTCTCTCATTGCTAATGTTATGGAACAGAAATACCTAGGACTAACTTTGGACCATCTCTACCTCACAAGCCACACATACAGCATCAGTTCTAAAGTACACCAACTAAAATTGTGCCATGGCTAAAAATATATTTCCCAAAGTTGATTATGCCTTAACACCACTAAGCATGCACTCGGCCTACAGCTGATAAAAGCTATAAACAATTGAATTAAACATGTGTAGGACTGCTCCTCTTTGCCAGACAAATTACCCACCATTATGGCTTGTTGGACCAATTCCACTGGTACCCTTCTATTATAGTATTTAATTTTTTGTGTTTATATCACGTTATCGAAAGATGAAAATAGTGAATGCTATTTCATCAGCCACAAAACATCTAAACAGGAAAATATCGAACATTCAGAACAGCAAATTCTTTCCCATGGAAAAAATTTGCTGCTCCGAAACACATACACACAACACAATCACATCAAACAAACAGCAACCACACACATACACTTAAATTCCTACATTTAACGCTACACTAAACTAAACATACACTACTATCTACCCACTTACCTTAACCCAAACCCTAACCCTAAGGTCCGTCACTATCGCACACCCACCTAACTCGTGCCCAAACCCTAACTGACTTAAACTGCCCCTAACCCTAAAGTCTGTCACTATCGCACACACGCCTAACCCGCGCCCTAACCCACTTAACCCGCCCCTAACCCTAACATACAAACAATCGCACACTTACCTGAACCCAACCTGTAACTTTCTGCCACAGCGCTAAGAATAGTGAAGCCACAGAAACAGCCAACCGAATTCTTTCCCGAGGAAAGAATTCGCTATTCTGCAGTTCGCTATTCTTAGCGTTCGCTGAATAGTGTTCGATATCAGAACATTTGAAGTTTTAATACTTCGATGTTCTGATAGAGACCAAATTTTTTCCCATCTAAGTTACTGCTCATATCTAAAAAGAAAACTCGCACTCACAGACCTACTCACTTCGAAGTAGCAAACAAAATATTCTCATGCTATCCGGTCCAAGATTCAAACCATCTGCCAAATGAAGTAAAACAAAATGAGTCAAGAGGAGAAGGTCAACATCTGCACCACACCACATGGAACACCCAGCCCTGCAGAACACCCACTATCATAGCTCTCACATAAAAACACAAACCACACACCCACCTTCGGGGAGACTCTCAATAGAAATTTACTCAAACAGCAGATACCTCCAAGACAGAAATGCACTGGACCACCACAACACAACACAAACCACAGGACACACAGCTCACCTCCACAGTGTCCCCCTTAACCTAATCATAGGTGACTCAATAGTGAAGCACACAGATGTCCCACTCACTAGGTTGAATAAGGAGACGGTAACAGTCAGCTGTCTATCAGGCGCCAGAATCCACCACATAACACACGCACTCAGGTCACTCCACAACAAGTACAAGTATGACTCTGTCATTGTCCATGTGGGTGTTAATGACACAAGATGAACCTCCCTGGACTACATGACAAGAGACATGGTGGACATCTCTGATTATGTGGCCCAGGCAGGTATGATACTAGCTCTGAGCAGTATCCTACCATCACCCAGAATGATACAGCAGTACAAACAAAAAATGATTGACTTGAATAATTGGCCGAGTTTCTGGTGTCATTCTAAGGGGCTCCAGTATCTGTCTGCTTGGGATGACATGACTGACAGACCTCAATGCTTTGCCAGCAATGGCCTGCATCTGTCAACCCTGGGTTTCTGGGTCTTGCCACCTCTATAGTGCCTTTTATAAGCAGTGCTCCAAAGACCAAATCACCACCGTAACAGCTATAAATAAATGCAGTCTGAGGGTCATGCTGCTCAGTGCTAGAAGTCTAAATCTCAAGATGCATTCGCTCGAAGCACACCTCAAAATGGAGAACATCCAACATTCGTGCTGTAACGGAGACCTGGTTTAAAGTGGCTGAAAGCACCCCTGTGCTAACAGGCTAAAACTCATTCCACACCTTTCGGCCCAGAACATGGACCGAAGCTCCAAAGGCAGTGGTGTCTCAATATTCATAAAGGATATGCACACCTCCAAACTAGTAGCCCCAGCATAACACATCTGAAATACTTCACGTACAACTAACATCGGGTAAGACAGCGATCCAGGTCATAGCCTGCTATAGGTCCCCAACCATGTCCCTGGAGTCTAACTCCACATTCCTAAGCACCCTGGAATCTATCAAGGTCCAACCCAACACACTCATACTAGGAGACTTCAACTATGACCCATCAACTGGGAAAACTACTTGAGCACCAATTCTGTTCCCCAACGCATCCTGGAATTCATCAATTCCAATGCCCTGGAACAGCTCATTCTGAACCCCACTAGAGGAACAAGCAACATCCTTGACCCAGTTATTACTAACATGGGCAGCTGTTGCTCTACACCAATAGTCAATCCCTCCCTGGTCAAATCTCACCATAAACTAATCACCATGAAAATCCACATCTCACCCCCACCCCCCGCAAAGGTAACCACCTTGAAAAACTTCTCTAAAGCTGACTTTGAACTCCTAAAAACAGAGGTGGCAAATTTCACTGCACCCGTGCCAATGGAAAATAGGTGCATAACTGCCAAATCATGTACCAATGCACTGCACAAACATGTACATAAATGCATGGAACTAGCCATACCCAACAGAACCAAGATGCTCTCAACCAAAAAAAAGGAAGCCAATCTGGTGTGCCTTGCCATTAATAAACTCTACAACAGAAGGAGGAAACTGTTACAGAGAAAGGTGAAGTCCCAAGACAGGAAAAACTCCCTTATTAGCATCAACAAAAAGTTGAGATCCCTCATCAAATCCTCTAAAGCCAGTTATGAAGGCAGAATTGCAGCAGACACTAAAAACAATCACAAAGCCTTCTATAGTTATATCAAGAACCCCTACAGCAATACCCAGATTTGCTCCGAGTTACTGCACAATCCCTAATATACTGAGCCAACAGATATTACCAATATACTGGCCGACAGATTCAGTGCCAACTTTACCCCCCCCCCAAAGGACCAATCACAATACCAGAAGAAGGCCAGGCACCCAGCATTACTGCAGCACAGGTTAAATCTGCATTGTCCAAAGCCAAGAATACAGCTTCCATGGGACCTGATAATGTCCCTGGCTGTGTTCTACATGAACTACAAAGCGAACTGGCATTACATCTGTGTGTCCTGTTCAGTCACAGCCTCACCTCAGGGTTTGTCCCTACTGAATGGCACACTGCTACAGTCATGCTTCTCCATAAAGAGGGAGTGACTACAGACCTTGGGAATTATCACCCCATTAGCCTGACAAGTCTGATATGTAAAGCTATGGAGTGCATCATCATAGACCTGATTAACAAAGATATGGGAAATCTCCAAACTCCAGAACCCACACAGTTTGGCTTTGTTTAAGGGAGATCATGCCTGCCCAACCTGGTTGACTTCTTTGAGTCAGTCACCAGAGCGGTGGATGAAGGTAAGGTAGTGCATACAGCCTACCTCAATCTGGCCAAGACCTTTGCTACCATTCCTCACTCAGGAATTATTGATAAACTCACCAAACTAGGCATCAGCCCCTGTATCACTAGGTGGGTTGGAAACTGTCTCACACAGTGTGAAAGTAGTGAACTCCAAGTCAGACCACTGACCAATCACGAGTGAAGTCCCTCAGGGATCGGTCCTGGGTCCTCTCCTGTTTGGCATCTACTTCTCAGAAGTCTAGGCCAACACAAAGGGAGTCTGGCTGACCAAGTTCACAAATAACTGCAAGCTGGGAGCCATTATTAACTCCCCAAGTGATGCAGATATCCTACAGAAAGGCCTCACTGAGACCAATGACTGATGTCAGAACCATGGCTTAAGCTTAACACCAAAAATATGCATCATCCCCTTTGGAAAAACTCAGTTCCCACTAATTACCACATCGATGGGAGCCCACTGAACACTGAAGGTGTTATAAGAGATCTGGGGATGCAGGTTGACAGCAACCTCTCCGACCACCACCTTAACACTGTGGTCAGAAAGTCCTTCTATGTGGCACATCTCATTACCAAGGGTTTTGCATCCAGGAAGAAAGAGGTCATCATCTCTCTCTCTCTACTCATCCCTCATTAGAACAATCATTGAGTATAATGTCCCATTTGGCATGTACCTCACTAGACACCTGCAACAGCTGGAGAGGCCACAGAAGTTCCTCATGAAGAGGATTCTAGGCATTAAGCACATGTCCCACATGGACAGACTCAAAGGACTTCAGGTATTCTCTGTCTCATATCACCTACTTAGAAGCAATCTCTGCTTAGCTTACAAAGCCATGTGTGACCCAGCTCTGTTAGAAATCCTACATCTAAAGAAATCCCAATCTCCCTGCACCACACACTCCGGAGAACTCAACCTCATTACCGCAATCAACATAACATGCTGGAGGGACAGATTCATAACCCAGTGACTGCCCATGCTCTGGAATAGACTTCCCATACGTGTCAAGCAGTGCACCTCACTGTCCCTGTTCAGGAGAAATCTTGATGTGTGGATGGGAAATAGAAAGTTCACCCCGGGGATCACTCCAGTGGCGCTACTTGATAGAGGCACTGGGAACTACTGTTGGGTGGCACAATGCCAGGGCATTTCTATGGGCTAGGCTTGTAAAGGCCCCAGGGCCATTAGCCTACTACTCACCTATGAACCTATGAAATAAATAAATAAATAAATAATCCTATGGCTAGGCTTGCAAATGCTCCAGGGCCATTAGCCTAGTACTCACCTATGATAACCTAGTAATTAGTCTAGTACACACCTATGATAACCTAGTAACTTTTAAAGTTAGTGAGACAAATGGCATTAAGAGGACTTTATATGCGCATGCTTCTGGTATGCTTGTAAAATAAAACAAATTCCAAGCTTATTCTACTTTCTCAGTCTTAGGATAACTTTCAAAATGCACTCCAGCTGCTAAAACAGCATTTTATACAGGGATGACCTTCTCAGACAGTCGTGTCATTCAATTCATTAAATAACCATAAAAATATCACAGCACAAAACAACCAACACTATAAAATTACAGAAAATTACCTTTTATTATTAAGTTGTTAATGTGGTCATACATTTCTTGGGGGGGTGATTGTGAGACAGAGATTTGAATAGTTATTTAAGCAAGTGCACCAGGAAGTGCACAAGCCCTGTGTTGTGATGCAAAGTCGAGCCTTGTGTTGAAGCGCAATGCGCAAGACAGGTGCAGCACTGTAGCAGCGCTTCTAGATTTTTTAGTTACTTGTAAGTTTGGTTTTAAATGGACAGATTTTATCATTTATATTATTATTATTATTTATTATTTAGCTAATTTGTGGTTGCAGTCACTGAATGAAGAAAAAGCACTTTTCCAGTGTGCTCATTGTCTCATGTATAGCACACTTCCCCAAAATTTAGTAGACTCAGACACAAACAAGTATGTTAAGTCTGTCAAGCTGACTGACTTAACTATGGAACTAAAGGGTTTAAGCAAAGAGATTTCATCACAAGTGGTTGATTGTAAATTTTTAATAAGTGATGAATTGGGTTTAAGTTTCAAAGCTCTCTCTGAACAAAGTAAGGACAATACACAGGTTCTTATGATTTCTGAGGGTTCTCAAATGGATATTAATTCCTTTATGGAGAAGAAGAATTCCAATTATAACAGATACACTGAGGAATCATGCATCTTAAAATGTTTATTGCAGACTGAATTAGATTTTCAGGATAAGACAGATGACATCAATATAAAAAAAGGAGGGGACGACAGTGATGGTGATGACAACAGGCAGTCTGAGTTGGCCTTTAATAACCATAACAGTAGAAGAGGCATTGGAGGTAACGTTTGAATCGATACAGTTAATACAGGGGATAAGGTGAACCATCCTGCTAGTGTGCTACTTACAGGTGACCCAATGATTAGAAAAAGTATTGGGCCACTTATTAGTATTGACAGAATGCGACAGTTTCTAGTTTAGGGGGATGTAAACTTCAAGATATTTATGCAGGTCTTGTTAAACTGACAGAGAAAAGATCTGCATATACCTCAGTAAATATACACGCAGGTGTAAATGATCTATCATTGAACCCCCTCTTTCACACATATATGATGTTTTAGAGTATTTCAGAGGTTTGTGTAAAAAACATTCAATGTCTACTTTTCAGAAATGTTGTCCTCACTAACCTTATCAGATTACTAATTCACAAAAGCAACGGTGTTCAATAAACGGTTCCATAACTGGTACGTTCCAAAGGACATTGATTTCAATTCCTAGGATGATTTTATGAATAGTACAAGTGTATTTGGGCAAGGTAGCTATCCTTTGCAACCCTGCTAGACACCCCAGGTTACTAAAAGTGCATCATACTATTACTTAACATTTACCTGATATAATACATGAACTAAATGTAGTCTGTTCAGCAAAGAATTAGGACTTGGTTGTTATCAGGTTGTGAAAGAGTGAAGGAATGCAGCGTCCTGGATACCAATTATTTAGCTGTCTGAGAACTAACAGGATAGCAGGTGGAGTGCTTATTTTTGCATCCCAATGGCTAAATGTTAGGGTTGTTGGAAGTGGATTATAATTTTGAATTGAATTTCGTGGCAGTATTATTTGCTGTCTCTGGTCTCTTGGTTAGTTTGTTATAAAAGCCAAAATTATCAAGCACCAATTATGTCTGGTATATCAATGGAGTGGTCGAGTTTATGACTTATGATAACCTGATGAGTGGAGAGTCCACCACTACAAATGAGGTCATTCACAAGTGGAGTCCTTCAAGGATTGGTCCTGGGACTGCTCCTATTTGGCATTTACTTCTCTGAAGTCAAGGCCAATTCCAAGCGTTTCTGGTTAAATTTGCAGATGATTGCAAATTAGGAGTAATCATATAATCTCCCACTGACACAAATATTTCCCAGAATTGGCTAACACAGACAAACAACTGATGTCAGAGCAATGGACTAAAACTAAATGACAGGAAATGCATGATAGTATTCTTCGGGAAGTCGTCCACCCCTGGTAACTATGACAACACATCTCTAAGGTTCAACCCAGCAGATAGGGACTTGGGAAACACACAGCAATCTAACCTTTGACAATCATGTATCTAAAGCAGTGAGGAAATTATTCTGTGTTGTGCAACTTATAAACCAATGTATGGCATCTAGGTCCAGTAAGATTATTCCATTGTATTTGTCATTCATCAGACCTGTCACTGAGTACAATGCCCACTTTTATATGTACCTAGCCAGTCACATCCAACACCTAGAATATCTACAGAGGTTCCTTACTAAAAGAATATAGGGTGCAACATGTCCTATGCAGACCACCTCAAGGCCCTATCCCTGTATTCTGTCTCCTACAGGCTAAGTTGAGATCTATGCCTGGCATACAAGGCATCATCAAACAGCACCAGAATTACCCTTTCTACATGCTTAAACCTTGCCTATGATTTAAACAGGACCTGATGAAGAGACAGGTATATATTCCAGGGGCTACCTCATCTCTGGAACAGGCTCCACATCCATGTGAAGCAGAGTTCCTCCCTATCCTAACTTAAGTGTAACTTGGACAATTGGATGGGGAACAGGAAATTCCTCCCTGATTTAGCACCTGTGTCTCTAATGGATGCAGGCAGCCTTTAAATGGCTCATCTCCCAGGCCCCTGCTTACACTTACCAAGGCTACCAGAACTTGTCAGAGATTTGGAATGCATGTCTAGGCTTAAAAAGGCTCTTGTGGTCATTAGCCTAGAACATGCCTATGGAACTATGATAATATTAAGTGACTAACTTTCCAGGCATCAGTTGGTCTTATTGCACAACATCAGACAATATCAGAGGATAAATTTTAAAATATATGTATGTTAACAATTTTATTTATTCAGTATGTCTCTTTAACTTTATTTTAATTGTGCAATTAACTAATTAATTAATTGTTTAATTGGTGTTATGTATAATATATAAGCAGCAAAGAAGTTGGTTTTATTCCTTTTAAGGCATTCAGCCGAGGTACCGGAATAAATTTTGCTGCTGCTCACCAGTTTCGTTTGGTTGATTCATTCATTTCATTGTTAACAATTTGACTCAGATGATCGATTTTCATACCAGATCATATCATCTTAGATCTCTGACATACAAATATTCCAGATAAAATTTCTGAGATTAAGCAACCGTAACCATTAGGCAACTCAGATCACTTAAGTTTTGGATTTAATAGAATTGCTAAAGCTTTTTATACAAATCAGCAAAATAGTATTTGTAATAAGTCTAAGACATTTGATCTGAATATTAATCAAACATTCTATGGACTTGAATTCCTCTGAGGTAAATAAGGCTTTGAATAAATGGCAACACTTTGGAAATATTTAAGTTTTTTTTTTTTGTCTGGATGTAAGAAAACAATAGCAGTTTACTGAGGACTGCACCTCCACGTCAGAATCCTGGTTATACAAAACTTCTGAGAGAAAAAAAAAAAAAGAGAGAAAGAAATTCATCTCTGAAACAGGTTCAACAGAAATTGCCTCCAGAAAGATAAATGCCTCTTGGAGATTAGCAAAATGTTAATTTGAAGATAATTTAATTAGTCCCTCTTGTTTTTTTATTTTTATGTTAGATACATTGGTAATAGGGTTAAATCTTTCAGAGCAACTTCTGTGTGAGGTGAAGTGATGACAGTAGTAGGAGTACTGGTTCACTTGCTCAACTTATAAACAAAGCTATGGCATCCAAGTCCAAGGAAGTCGTTGTTCCACTGTATTCAGCATTCATCAGACCCATCATTGAGTACAATGCCCCCTTTGCTATGCACCCAACTAGGCAAATCCAACCTTTGGAACATCCACAGTAGTTCCTCACTAAAAGAATACAAGGCTTAACTAAAATGTCCTATGCAGACCACCTCAAGGCTCTATATTCTTTTATTCTTTCTCCTACAGGCTTTTGATGGGAGATCTATGCCCGTCATACAGGGCAATGTCAGACCCCACTCTGATGGACCTCTGTACATCCACAAAACAAACAGCACCAGAATGACCCGTTCTATAGACTTAAGCCGTGCCTGTAATATACATAGGACCTACTGGACAGATAGGTATGCATCTCAGAGACTACCCTGTCTATGGAACAGGCTCCCATCCATGTGAAGCAGAGTTCTTTCCTAACCCAATGCAAGTGCAAGGACAATTAGATGGGAAACCAGAAATTTATCCCTGGTTTGGCACCTATGTCTCTAATGGACAGAGCTAATCTGTAAATGGTTCATCTCCCAGGCCTATGCTTGCACTTGTCAAGGGTATCAGAACTTGTCAGAGATTTGGGATGCATGGTTAGACTTAAAAAGGCCCTTGTGGTCATTAGCCTACTAAACACCTATGAACCTATGAAGACCACTTCATGGCAAAAGATGCTACACTGCTTGATAATGTTTATGGTATTAGAATTTAAATAGAAGATGATTGTGTCTGTCCAGTTTTCAATATGAACCCTGTGCAAGTGTCTCTGAGACGTATTAAACAGCACAGTAGTATGTGACCTGAAAATATTCTATGCAGTTTCTGGGCATATTGCAGTAAATATATTTCAGTTACTATCACTTGATTTTTTAATAATCTGTGGCATTCTGGCATTGTTCCTGCTAGTTAGATTCTTGCAGACATAATTTAGTTTCAAAACTGGGGTCCAACAGACAACACAAGCAATTCTACACCTATCAGAGTTACTTCACTGGTGGGAAAATTTTTCAGAGGTGTGTACTTTTTTCTTAATCAAGATTTTCAGGTATGTTTAATGGACCTCACTCAACATGCTTTCACAAAAGACATTCTACGTTCACTAATTCAATTTTATGACTCAGTGACAATTGCCTTGGATATGGGCGAGTCTGTAGTGCTGTTCTATTTGGGTTTGTCTAAGGCTTTGGAGAGTGTCCCTCAGCCTATCACTGGCGCCAGTCAAACACAAAGTTAACCCCTGCATTGTTTGTTTGGTGTCTAACTGGCTTTGTGGTAGACTGCAGAGTAAGGATAGGAAATGTCACATCTAGCTGTCCTGAAGTGAACAAAGAGATTCCACAGGTCTTGGTTCTAGGTTCTTGGTTCTAGGACCAGTATTGTTCAGCCTGATATTTTCATTTATTCCTAAGACAGTGAATATTTGGGCAGCCAAGTACGTGGATGATATTAAACTAGGTAGGGTTATTCCACAGAGAGAAAACTGACCACTTCAACACTTAAGTCTAAACATTCAGCCACCAAACAAGTTTAACTGGACTAAACATAAATAAGTATAAATGTGCTGCTTTGCATTTTGTGAAACCAATCAATAAATAGCAAATAAACTTGTATTCTGGCAACTTCTGTAACTCTTGGCAACCTAAAGATGTAGATATTATTACATGTGGTAATTTTAAGTCTATGACTAATGCCTTAAAGTTAAAACTAAGGCATTAAAACTTACTGGCTTGATTTTTAAGAACATCACTACAAGAAATGAGCACCTTTTGAGTTTGTTCACAATATTTGTTTGCCCAGAAAGGTGATGATCTGGTTTTAGAAGGTACTCAAAGAAAATGTACAAGCCTCATCACTACTTGCAGAGGTAAATCCTACCCATCTAGACTGGAAAGTCTAGGCCTCTTTTCAGTTACTCTGAAGAATATCCATCTCTACTAAATATTAAATTGTTGAATACAAATTAACTAAAGTGGACATTTACTTACAGAATTGAGGAGTCAAGGACCATCCTAAGAAGAAACCATTTAACACAGTCATTGGTTCGACTTTGAACAGGATTCCTTTACATATTCAACTTTCTTCTTTGCAGATATTCAAAGAACAACTTTATATCTGTTTGGGTCCCAGGGTATATAAATTCAATGAGGAGTTTGCATTCTGAATGGCCTTTGACATTTATGCAGGAAATAAAAGAGTGAACAATTATTTCTATAAACACATTTTTAAATCCTACAAATATGCTTTTTTAAACATTACCTTGTTATCAACTCCCCCCATTCAAATGTGGAAAAATCTTAGCCTGCAGCCTAATTTGTCACTGTACTTCTTTGAATGCCAGAGTGAAAGTAATATTCATACAGAAACTGTAATCTTATCAAGGAGACTTTCAAACACATTGTAGGATATGATATGGAATTATAAACACAATCTGCTTTTATCAAAGTGAATTAGCACTATGTTATCAGTTAAATCGTGTATTGAATATAATATCAATGGATAAAATATCACTGTTATTAGACTGATCTTCAGATAAAAGCATTCATCATCATGAAAGCAGACAAGAAGGCCTGAACATAATAATGGAGTTTAAAGAGTATTTTGAAAAATAATGTGCTGCATGTTAACTGATGAAAACTTTATAAAATAATCAACAAGACATTAAAAAAGCATGTAAAACATAACTGATTGCATGACATGTTATTAGTCACTGTTATTTTGAAAAAAAGGAATTTTTCATATACTTCATTTACGAGTAAAATATTTGGAATACCCAAAGTATGTAAGGTTTGTGGATAAAGCTTTATTAAATGTAGTTAAAAGGAGCTCATCCTTTAGTGCATACGCTTTTCTTGAAAAAAAATTAATTGAATAGAAATGAAGAAAACTGACATAAATCATTATAATTTGATATACTACATGAAACATGTTTGGAATGAGTGACTAATTTTGTAAGATGAACAGTTTACAGCGGTGAAAAACAAAAACAGCAGACTGCATTTTCAAGTATAAAAAGGTTAATGCTTTCGTCAAGTTTTATTCCACTCAGCTTCTTCAGACAAAGGTGAAGCAAGACAAATTAGTTTAAATACCACACCTAAAAGGTCACATGGCACAGTCACATGGCATACTCATCATTAATTCTTAAAAACATACCCATATATTTAGCATTAAATAAAATGCCACTTATATCTTTAAAAGCTTATTAACACTTAAAGCATACATCCTAAATACACATTCACTAGACTAAATAGAAATTCATAAATCATTTATAAGTTGAAGCATGAAAATTGTCAATGGAAACAAAGCACCACAAGATAAGAAATAAGAGGGGGATAAGAAGAGTGGGGTGGGGAATGGTACAAGTGCAAAGTAACAAATAGTCATCTTTGTAAACGTTTCATCTTTAACACACTGGCTATAGAGCACACATCCTTCAAACCTGGTTTTATGTATAATTCCCGCACCTCCAATTCTACGCTTAAGGGACCCCCCCCCCAATGTCATATTCAATTTGATCAATAGCTCTAAACAAAAAGGAATGCCCTGGGTTATCCCTCACATGCTTACCAGGGCATTTTCGATCTTCCCTTTTCGGATGTTGTAAAGGTGTTCATATACCCTCTCTCTCAATTTATGCTCAGTTTTACCTATATAATAGCCACTCTACGACTGGCATTGGGCTACATAAACTACCCTAGTAGAGTTACAATTCAGTCTTGCCCTGTTTGAATAGTCAACACCCATTATTTTATACTTACTGCCCGTACACATATACTTGAATATGCACAAGCTTCACACTTGTACATTCTGGGCATCCTAGCTGAAATAACTGGCTTCATTTCAAGTAGGTCCTTTTTAGCTCTCCTAAAAACTATCTGTGGGCCAGAGCCTAACTTTTCCAACCTCTCATCTGTGTTTATTATTTCCCAAGTCTTCCTTAGCACATGTTTAATGAGCCAGGAATTTGGGCAAAGGGTGGTAATAAATGAGTGACGGTAAATACCTACTTCCTTACTCTTTTCGTCAACATTTTGACCTTGTCCTGAGAATTGCTTTGAAATGCCTTGTGGCCCTCTTATTGATAACCTCATTGGCCAATTCGCAGAGCAAGCCATTAGAATACCCCCTCTTTTGAAACAGCTGCACTAATAAATCACACTCAGCTAAAACATCAGTTTCAAAAGTGCACATACGTGCAGCCCTGACCATTTGGCCCTTTATCACCACTCTTTTTTGGTGTTTCGGATGTGCAGTAGTATAGTGTAGTAATGAGTTGGAGTATGTATTCTTACGATGGATTTTTGCTTTATAACATGCTTTAACCCTATCCTTACTCAGGTCCACATCCCAAAATGGTATCACCTCATTATTAAATGCATACGTGAATGAATGAAATGAGGTAGAATAGCTTTTTAAATCAAATCTATTGAGTATATATGAATCAATCATATATCGTGGTCAACCTATTTTTTAGCAATTAAAAGGGGAGTAATGGGTCTTACTATCATGCCAAATTATGCCAATCAACCAATGGCTTACAGGGAAGAAAACATTCACAACTATTAAAAGGTACAGTAGGTACACTGACAATATTTAGCATGAACTTTACTTGAAGGATTACTATGGGGGGGGGGGGTAGAGCCAGGATGGTGAACTGAGAGCAGTGAATTTTCAGAGCTCCATAAATTAGCATAACAATAGATGAAAATGTTATTATTTTCAAGTTTAAAATGTCAAAAATCTATAGATAAACTACATAAATATAAATTTTGGTGGTGATATACAAACATTTTCCTGTCAAGTAACTTGAAGATATATTGCATCACTGAATATGAACAACTCAAGGAATTCTCATCCAGATGTTGCTTGAAAAAAAGAACTGCAATTAATGACATCTGCCTTACAGGAACTATCTTTGAAAATGATGGCTTTAAAAATGACTTGGAAAACCTCAAATTAAATGATCAAAAACAGACAGATACTCTTAAGGGACTATTTACAGCAACACCATACAAAAATAACAAATATAGAGACTTTTCTAAATGACATTGAAGGGAGACTCAAAGAGGAAAAATTCCAAAAAGAATTTCTGCTTAAACAGAATACATGGCTGCTTAACAAAATAGATAACTTAGAAAACAGGGAATCGAGAAACAACATAAGGATCTTTGGTCTACCTGAAAACACTGAAGGTGAAGACATTATTTCATTCTTAACAACCTGGATTCCTGAAGTTTTACACTTGAAAGAGGGACTTTCATTTGGAATTGAAAGGGTGCATAGAGCATTGAGGAAAACTGCTTCTAACTCAACAAATACTCCACCTAGATCCATATTTATAAAATTTCTTTCATTTCTGGACAAGGAACTAATATTGAAATCTGCTTGGAGAAAATCACCCTTAAAATACAATCAACGCCTGATAAGGTTTGATAAAGATTATTCTTCCGTAATACTAGAAAAAAGGAAAAAGGTCTAGCCAATAATAAAACTGTTGAAACAAAGCAACATTAAAAGCACAGCTTGCCTTTCCAGCCAAGATAAAAATAGTTTTTGCCAATGAGATGAGAACCTTTAATGACTTAGAAGAAGCTACTATATTCATCAAAAACAACAACATAGTGTCTATCCCAGAAGAAATTGAATGGATGGTTCCTACTCTTAAAAGAATAAAAGAAACAAACCTTTGGACTGATGCTAGAATGAAGAAACAAAAAAAAAATGATTCCAAGATAGCTGTCCCAGAACAATAACTCTTACAACTACATCTCTCAAAGTATCAACTGATCTGGTACATCACTTGTCATCTGATTTTATTTAAAAAAGGAGTTTTTTTTTAAACAACTGAGAAACAGTAATGATTTATTCAGAAGGTTGAAAAGTCTAATAATTTTTCAAAAACAAAGGTAGGTATAGATGGGTTACTATTTATATTATATATTAGCCAAACAAAGCAACATATAGCAATGAAAGTAGAGTGTTTAAAAAAAAAAAGCTGTCATGGAGACTAATGCCTTCTACAGTTAAAGTATAATTTAGAAATGCCATGTATATCCGGGTTAATAACAGTAGCAAGCTCTTACTACAAATGTCATCATTATTCTGATTAACTATGGTTAGTGTTAATTATGGCGGGTATTATGGCTACGAGTGCAGTTTAATCAATCCTGAAATGGTGTGTGCGTGGATACAGCTGTGTTTGGTGGCTGGTACAAATGTCATTATTATTCTGTATAGATATGGTTGATGGCATTTGTGGAGGGTATCGTGGCTTTGTGTGCTGCTTGGCTGATCCTGATGTGGTGTGCATGGATGCAGCCGTGTCTGGTAGCTGGTGCAGATGTCATTATAATTATAATTTTTTTGTTTTTGTTGTTCATTGTTTTTGCTGACTTGTTTGCTTTCAGCTCTTTCCCGGCTGTTGCCAGGCTGGGAGGGAGGGAATTCAGGCTTGGGGTTGCTAGTGAAGTGAAGCTTTGCTTCAGGTGCATCGCGTGCCTTTGGTAAATAGTTCACAGACTCATTAACAGTATCAGACGCTCCCAGGTTGCTATGGTAACAGTAACAATAATAACAATATGGTAACAGACAATAAAGCTTAACAGCTTTATAGGGTTGGGAGGGTGGCCTAATGATTAAGGTGTTTGCCTTACAAACACAAGGTGCAGAGTTTGAGTCTCACAAGGGATAATTGGCTAGGCTTAAAATGGCTCACAAGAGCAGTCAGCCTAGTACTAATCTATGAACCTATGAACCTATGGTCACTACATTTTTTAGACATTATTTATTTGTATTAACTTGAATTGCAGTTTTTGTAGCCCATCTTGACCATGGGTAGTATGGTTACCAAGATAACCAGTGTTTTTCTACATGACATCAAACTGACCGGGTTAGACAGTGGAAGCCTGAACTTGAAATGCCACAGAATGTAACAATCATATTCTGAACAACTAGTATTAAATTGACAATAATCACTCAGTTTAATGACACGGTCTTGAGTATAACAACATTGCCATTTTGGCTTGTCATGAATGGCATACATTGTATTGAACGTCGGGGGGAAGCATGGTGGTTTTCCTGTATAGGTGAGTGTGTGTGCTGGGTCATGGAATTGCTTATTAGCTGTTTTCGCTGAATTGCTTTCTTTCTTTCTTTCTGTACTTTTACTGGCTGTTTATGGACTGGGAGGGAGGGAGTTTGGGCTTGGGGTTGTTGGTGGGGTGAAGCTTTGCTTCAGGTGCATCGCGCACCTCAGGTGAGTGGTTCACAGACACACTGGTGGTGCTCAGATGCTCCCAGGTTGCTATGGTAATGGGAACGGGAACACAGCAACGATAATTCTTAACAGCTTGTGTCAAATAACTAAGTAATCTGGATACAAAATATATAATCGTCACATAGCTGAACCAGTCCGCTGAATTTAGATATTAAAATCTGGATTCAATAACTTTGTTTTTTGTATAGTAACACTACTGTCTTGGCTTGTCATTAGGGTTGCCACCATTCATTGTGGCTAAAACCAGAGTAAAGCCACACTCCTCGCATCACCAGTAAACCCCGCCCACCCCATCTCTTCTCCCACCCATATCCCATCCATTTTATGATGTCACAATGACATCACCTGGCAGGAACTCCCTCTTTTTCCATTCCTGTTGCTGCCTGTTTTCGGCTGATTTACTATACTTTTCTGTAAAAAAGCATAGTACATCAGACAATTTACAAACTCTGATAGTCTGTTTCCTTTTTTTGAAACAGAATACCATAGTTTGTACAGTGTTTTCCAGACTACCGGAAATTAGCTGTTATTTAGAAGTAAAGTAATACTGCTTTAGCTTGTTTTTTCTGATGACACGTTATGACCAGACTTTCCAGATTTCAGTTGGGTAAGTTTAAGTTGAGCCGTGACACTTAAAGTGTTCTCATTGAAATATTAAAGTGTTTAGTGCCCACCTGGCTGTTCGGAGCTTAGTATTTTTAGAGAATTGTGGGCAGTGCAGCAGCAGAACTCAGAGGTGGGGCAGGAGAGAGCTTCAAGTGGTTTACAGCTTAGTTCAAGTCTGATGTAATGTTTTTAGCAGTTTTAATAAATATTTGTTTTGGTGGGAGTAAGAGGATCAAGCCAATTTTACAATTCTCCGTTTATACTACAGCCGCATTCTTTACAACTTACAACAGAGTATGCCTCCATGAGGCACGAGCTCATCTTTCAACCGTCCTGATTTTGGCTGTTTCCCTATTAATCTCCCAAAAATTGATGATTTGGAGATAAAAGGTGGTGGCTTATTGCGTTTAATAAATAACGACAGCAACCAGCCCCAGAGCTCCATTAAGAGCCTGAAGTCTGCAGCCGCAAAACTAGTAAAACCAAATGCAAAATGGCCACAGCATGTGCACAGTGATTCCTAGTTTAAAACTTTTAATTTAAAAATAAACATCCCCCCCCCCTACATCAGTACACAGTACTTACAATGCATTGCTGCTGTAACACACCTGTCAGCCAATGCAACCTCATCTTTAACTACAAGAGAACACAGGGAAACAATCACTGCCCTTAAAACTTCTTACCTCCGGGGGTGGTAGAGACGAGTGTCCCAGTGAGGTGATGTGCTGTAACAGTCTGGTAAGTAACTGGGATAAGTGTTTCAAGTGAAAAACTCTCTGGTTGGAATGGGACAGCTTTTGTTCTGCTGGCACTTGGAAGACATGTTGAATTCGGTCTTTTCTCATTTTTTTTTTTTTTTTAACATAAAGCAAATCATCAAGCAGCATACCTGGCAGTTTATTTTGCTGTAAAACAGATGCAGCCTGGGCTGGAAATGAAATATTGCTTGTTTGCAAAAGAAGACTGCCTACAATGCTGAACAACTACAAAAGCAAGCGACAGCACATCTACCTGCAGAGCCTGCTCATCATGTGCTCTGGTATTTGCAAATAACTCTCATTTAATAAATCAGATGTGACATCAGCCATGTGATCACAGGTGCAGCAAGCAATACAAACAAGGAGCTCTGGAGGAAAGAGAAAACGCACTAAATCACATGTTAAAATCAAACTGTGGTGGTGGGACCTTCATAGTGGAGCAAAACCCGGACTTCACATGTCTAGTTTTGAATGAAGTTGGTAACCGGACAATTTGTCAGAAAACAGGACAGCTGGCAACCCTACTTGTCATAGTTGACATACACTTCACTGCACATCAAAGGGAAGTTTGATTATTTTCTTATATAATTAAATATGTATAGCAAGTCATGTAATTGCTTTAACTTGAATTGTAGTTTTTGTAGCCCATCTTGCCCATGTGTAATACTTAAGCGGTTACCAAAACAACTTCTGTTTTGTACATGACATCAAACTGACAGGATTATTCAAGAGAGATAGTGGAAGCCTGAACTTGAAATGTCACATAATGTAACAATTATATTCTGAACAAATAGTATTAAATTGACAATAACCACTCTGTTTAATAACATGGGCTTGAGTATAATAACACTACTGTTTTAACTTGTCATTAATGACATACACTACATTGAACATCAAGGGGAAGCATGATGATTTTCTTATACAAGTAAATGTGCATAACAAGTCATATAATTGCTTTAACTTGAATTGTGGTTTTGTAACCCATCTTGACCATACATGATAATTAAACTGTTACACCAAGGTAAGTGTTTTATACATAACATCAAACTGACAAAATTGTTCAAGGGAAACAATAGAAGCCTGAACTAGGAATGTCACAGAATGTAACAAACGCATTCTGAACAAATAGTATTAAATTGACAATCACTCAGTTTATCCTTTGCTGATTATACAAACAAAGTGATTACTTAAATGCTGACAAACAATGAATCAATAAGGGTGAATATGTTAAATAACTGTGTGCTATAATCATTTACTGAGGTTTTATATATGATACATCCTTTTTTACTATGTTTGAATTCCTTGTTATCTATCTTTCATGTAAATATTAATTGCTTATAAAACAAGTAGACATTATATTGCATTAGACTTCTGTCTAATCTACAATAGTACTATATCTGTTAAAAACATAAACGTTGCTTATTCTTATTATAAATATTCTTCATATGATAATTCAACTGCTGGAGCTCAGATGTTCTGATTTGTCAAGGTATGAGTGATAATCTAATGGACTTAGGTTTATCCATCCGATTAGGAAAGATTTTTATTCCATGGCTAGTGCGGATCTTAGTTTTGTTAACATGTATTAATTTAAATTTATTTTACAAAAACATTTTTAGTATGCCTGACCAAAAGATTACTTTATTGGTAAACCTTCAAAGTATAATACTGATAATTTACTTTAAAAGCTCAAACATGTACTTTATAGTTATAGGTTCATAGGTTAGTACTAGGCTATCGGCCAAGCCTAGCCATAACAATTCCCTGGATGTTTCTTCCCACAATATTTACTTCCCTGGACCCCTGTCTAGCAGGGTGACTGACGTGATCCCCGGGGTTAATTTTCTATCGCTCATCCAATCGTCAAGGTTCCTTTTGAAGAGGGCCAAAGAAGCGCTCTGCTTGACATGTATGGGGAGTCTCTGGGTCAGGAACCTATCCCTCCAGCATGTTTTGTTCATTGTGATGACAAGGTTTAGATCCCTGGAGCATGTGGCTCTGAGGAATTAGGATGTCTTTAAGTGGAGCATTTCCAACAGCTCAGGGTTTGACATGGCCTTGTATGTTAAGCAGAGATTGCCTCTGAGTAGACGATATGCCAAAGAGTATAGCTTGAGTTTTTTAGATGGTCAGTACAGGGCATCTGCTTTAGGCCTGTGATCATACCTCTCAAGTGTACCTCATTACGAGGAATGTGCCCCATTTGTAGGCTTAAAAAGTTCACGTTCCTTGAAGTTCCTTAAAGTTCCACATTGAAAGAGTCTGTCACACATTCAGTGTTAGGGATTTTTTTAAGTAAAATCCATGGTAAATAGAAATTAATCATATTAATTCATTAAAGGATCTTCTTTATAAGTAAAACCAGCATATTTTAACCATCCTATGACCTTCCTAGTTGAAGTTGTTAGTAAGCCATTAGTATGTGTTCCCCATTTTGCCCATTTGTTCCATATTATGAAGGTGAGTATTCCTCATTTTGGAGATGGAAGGTTGAGAGCTATGCCTTTTATTCTTTTAGTGAGGTATTTCTGCAGCCATTCCAGATGTTGCAGCTGTCTTGTGAGGTACTTACCAAATGGGGCATTGTACTCTATAATGGGTCTAATGAGGGATGAGTACAGTGGGACAATGTCCTCCTTTTTTCTGGATGAAAAGCCCTTAGTGATGAGGTGTGCCACATAGAAGGATTTCCTGACTGTTGTGGCAATGTGGTTATCGAAGGTGAGACCACTGTCCACCTGTGTCCCCAAGTCTCTAATCACACATTCGGTGTTTAGTGTACTGCCACCTATGTGGTAATTCATGTGTACATGTTTTTCCCAAAGGGAATAACTATGCATTTCTTGGCATTAAGCTTGAGTCCATGCCTCTGGCACCAAGCATCTGTTTCTGTAAGGCCCTTTTGTAGACTATCCACATCATTTGGGGATTCAATAATGGCCCTCAGTTTGCAGTCATCTGCAAACTTTGTTAGCCAGAGTCACTTAGTGTTGGCCTGTACTTCAGAGATTGTAGATGCCAAACAAGAGTGGCCCCAGAACTGAACCCTGCGGTACTCCACTTGTCTGGAGCTGGATTTAGAGTCGGCTACTTTTACAGTCTGGGTTCTGTCAGTAAGCCAGTTGGCAACCCATTGAGTGATGTAGGGATTTATGCCCAGCTTAGCAAGTTTATCTAGGATTCCAGAGTGGGGTATGGTGTCGAAGGCCTTGGCGAGGTCCAGATAGGCTGTGTGGACTGCCTTACCCTCGTCCACAGCTCTGAAGACTGATTCAAAGAAGTCATTCAGGTTCAGGAGACAAGATCAGCCCTTCACGAACTCAAACTGGGTGGGGTCCAGTGTTTGAAGGTTGCCAATGTCTTTGTTTATAAGTTCCATAATACTGCGTTCTATGCCCTTGCAGATCAGGCTCGTCAGACTGATGGGAGAGTAGCATCAGACGAAAATGTTTACTAGTCACATTAAAACAAAAAATACATAGTTCAAATAACCTAAGATAGATTTAACTTTATTATCTTTTAATACCAATGGTTTAACCAATCCTAGAAAGAGATCAAATCTACTGAAATATTAAAACTGAACAAAGCACAAATTGTTTCCTTCAAGAAACTCATTTCAAAACAAATGACAACTACAAATGGAATCCCAAGGAATATATAATAGCACAGTCCACTTATAAAACAAAGTCAAAAGGGGTAACAATTTTATGGAAAACAAATGTGATTAACCCGGAAATCATTTATAAGTATGAAGATAAGGACGGCCTTATGGCATTTGTAATAGTTAAATATAATAACAGATTATGGACCCTAGCCAATCTATATTGGCTCCCAGGCATTGGATCAGGATCGGTTAAAAAACACTTGGATTTCATTTCCAATAACTATAAAGGCAACTTAATATTAGGAGGAGATTTTAATGTATATTTGATACTTCTGAAACTACACATAAAAGACCGATGTGTACATATACTGTATCAAAAGCTTTAAACAAGTGGGTAGAATCATTTAATCTTGAAGATACTTTCAATTTTAAAGAAGATAAATCTTTGTTGTTTTCCCATCAAGATCACAGATTTGGTACCCAAACTAGAATAGATAAAATATTTACTGCCCATGACTTACACTCTAAAATCATTAATTTCTCAATCACTCCCTGCCCCTTTTCAGACCACAATTCACTGATACTAAAACTTCAAAATGGGTACAAACCATTAATCTTTAACTCCAGAATTCCAGCATATATAACTAAAATGAAAGAGTTCAAACCCTGGCTATTATCCGAAATAGAGTTCTTCTTAGATATTAACGATACCACACAGATAAATAAAAATATGGGACTCATTAAACACTTATATATATGGCAAAAACCTAACTTGGTATAAAAAAATATCAGAGAATGGGATTCTGAATTATTAGATCTACAATCCAAACTTTTGTCAGTAAAAGCTAAAAACAATCAAGACAATTTGAAGATGAAAAAGAAAGTAGAAGTATTAAACAATAAATACAATGCAATTCTAACACTTAAAACTAGTTTAGCTCTATAAAAACTAAAAATTAATACTTTGGCCACTTCTCCCAAATATCTACATAATTTATCTACAAGAATAAAAATACAATCAAAAGCTAATAACATTAAAAGTATCTTTCATGAAAAGAAAGGGGAAAATGTCTGAGATATAGGTGACATTACTGATGCTTATAGAAATCACCATATGGAAAATTTCCAAAAAGAAAATATACATACTGATCAATTAAATCTAGATGAAAAATGTTCCAATATAAAAAAAGCAGAAAAATTAAAACTAGATCTCCAAGCGCCCATATCCTACAAAGAGATTGCAGATACAATAAAAGAGGGTAAAAATAATAAAGCTTTTGGTACATATGGCATAATTATGGAAATATATAAACTTTTTCCTTAAAGATACTATCCCTCTTCCATAAAACTCTATTATAAATTCAGTCACAGGCTTTAATACCACCCTCTTGGAGATATTCCTTAATCACTCCAATCCTAAAGGAAAACAAATCCCCAAACCTCTGCACCTTATATAGACCTATATCATTATTAAATAATGACTATAAGATATTTATGACAATATTAACTAACAGAATAAAAATACCACCATCCAAAACAATAAATAATGATCAAACTGGATTTATATATCATAGACACACACATGACAACATTAAAAGGATAATTTCTCTTACACATTATGTTAATAAAGAAAATTAAGAAACACTCATAATTGGCTTAGATGTAGAGAAAGCCTTTGATTCTCTAAACTGGGACTATTTATTCAAAATCCTAAAGCTATTTGAATTTCTGGCATCCTTTATTCATCTCCTAAAGAATATATATATATATATATATATATATGTATGGGTCTACTTCTTTTGACCTAACTTTCATTTGCCTGACACTCATTTGCCTGACCCCATTTGACTGAAATTTCATTTGCCTGACACTTCATTTGACCGGCAAGTATTATTAACAAGAAAATGGAATATGCCCCCTTCCCCACTGCAGTGCGACCCTGGAGTTAGACTATATAGTTAGGGGGAGGGTGGGGGGTGAAGACACCAGTATACCATCAGTATTCTGTTATATTTGCAAGATTTAAGCAGAATAATTAACAATTCTTCATTTAAAGAAATACCTAAATTTACGAAATACATACATGAAATCATATATAATGACTTTGACATGAGAAACAGTATTTCAAAATTTTACAAAATATTGATAAACTATAAAACAACACCCAAAACCTCATATTGGAAATATATAACAAAAGGACACTCAGTACAGTTAACTGAAGATAAAACAAATATCTTATTATCAATAAAATATATATCCTTTACACAATACTGGAAAAGTTTTAATTGGAAATGCTTGCACAGAGCATTCTTAACCCCAGATAGAATCAGTAAAATTAGTTCTTCCATAAAAGGAATATGTTGGAGATGTGAGCAAGTACACAATGCAGATTGGAACCACATTTTCTTTGACTGTGTTAAATTTAAGCCATTTTGAATGGTATTAATAACTTTTTACAAGCCTTATTTAATGAATCATTTTATTTAACTAAAGCTCTTGTATTATTAAATGTAAATGAAGGTTCTCAGTTGAATAGGTCAAACATGTATCTAGTATGGACTATACTTGCAATTTCAAGGAAGTGTAGAACAAGAAGATGGAATACAAATACAATACCAACCTTGGAAGACTTCTACAGCCTACTGAAGATCACAGCATTACTGGAAACTAAAATTAAAGAACTAAGGTTGTATCCAAAGCCATTTATCAACAACCCTTGGAGAAAAGTTTTATCTCTGATTGACACCATACAATGACTGATTAGACACTCTGATAATGGATTGGACATACTTATACAGTAATTGTACATATTAGATTTGTTATAGTGTCAGGCTAATGTAAATGGTGTAAATAGTTTATTTAGATGATATTTATAAATATTATGGAATTTATTCCATTATATTTGAAAATAAAAAAAATTAAAAATAAAGAATTACAATAGGATTTAAGATGTTACTAGTACCCTTTTGGGGGGATTTACTTTATTTTATTTATTTATTTTATTTATTTAACATTTGTTGACCAGGAAAAGTCCAACTAGGTTCCACAGATCCTGTTTTCAGCAGAGACCAGGGGAGAAATGCTCCAGAAGCATGTCTTTTGAATGTCTTTGAATTATGAATTATATAATATTGCTTTCCTAGATTTGCAGTTGCAAAAGACAGATGGGAGTTGCATTCAATTCCCATATTAGTCAGCAAAAATACTATACCACACTTTAATAGCATTTATCCCATGCACTTTAAGAAATTGGTTAAGTGTCAAGCAATTTGAGTGAACCAACTTACTTATGAAGAAAGAAAAATGGAGTACGTTTTTACATAACAGATTTCAGGTTACCCCCAAAAAGTAGTTAAACAGGCTATGGAAGATTTATTGCAAATAAAATGATTTTTTATAGAAAACAACAAAAAAAGGAGTAAACTACTCTAAAGCAAGTTAGTTGCTCAGTTAATAGAGGGGAAATTAAAAATATTAATTGGAGCAGTACATCCTGAAGGTTTTAAATTGTTGAGGGGATAAACCCAATTTCTTTTCTGAAAGGGGCAAAGTGCAAAACAATGGTTTGAGCATGACAGCAGGTTATGGCAGTAGTACAATAAGGTGAGAAGTTATAAATGCATGGGGTGCAGTTATTGCAGATAATTGTGGAAGATATCTGTTTTACTGCAGTTCCACAAGGTGGCATACAGGACTGCTATAGTCTTCACTTGTAATAATAAATATATCTTTAAGCCATGGCTTTTATATCATGAAGAAGTGTTTATGTCGAGAAAAAAAAACATAATTCCATTACGAATAAAAACAAGATCAATGTCTGTTCTAATTACAAAAAAAATGTATTTATGAGGAGAACAGACATGCCATTCTAGAATTTAAGGAATTACAATGCAAGTTTAAGCTGCAAGCTAATGGTGCTGCAGGTTTAAATGGGGATAAATCTATTGCAAGGCAGCATATAAAAATAAATGTTGAGGGGTTTAAAATTAGTTATTTATCTAATTAAAAATGTATCTAATTAAAAATAAAATTATTTTATTGAACATTTAAATCTAGATTAAATATGCAAGCCATAGTGTTATGCATCAAGCACTGTTCTATATGAACAGAATTCCGATTACATGAGTTAATTACCAAGTCATATTTCCATTTTAACTTGTGATCTATCCTCCAACTTTTTCAAAACAAAACATTTTATTAGAATTTGTAACAAACAGTACCAGTATTATATTATAATGAGATGTTCTTTTAAATCTGCCTCCACAGGGGTATTTTACTTAGCATTTTCCCTCCATGGTGGGAGGCCTTTACCCCTCCAATTATCGGCTACCTCACCCAGCCTGAGAAAATAAAAGAAAAATAAATATTATATATTTCAGCTTTGTACACTATATAATGTTTGAATGGGAAATCAAAACATTCAAGAAATTTCAGTCTATAACACAAGTTATCATTAAACTGTTTAAACAAATCGTCGGTTAGTCTTATTACTCCTCAATGTCTTAATGGGACATTTCTTGATAAATAAGAATAAGAGGAAACTTTTGTCCACAGGTTCTTAAAGTCATTGGTGATGTGTTCTTTTTTATGCTGGTGTGTTTTATGGATATGTCTTGAAGACACTGCAGAAATTCCTCAAATTGTGGAGGAGTTATATTTTTCATTTTTTGTTACATTAAATAACACCTTTCGTTTTTCATTGAATAATTCCCTTGTATATTAAACAGAGCTAAATTATTTGTTAAAGGGAAATCATTTTTCATAAGGCTTTAAGAAAGTCTAGGATTTTATTCCAACAGGTTTATATATATATATTTTAGTAGGGCAATCATGAGATATATGCACCCAGTATGTGTTTTGTTTACATCGCCAAACTTCCACCTGCTTATATTGACTAAAATGTTCAGTGTTAGAAAGGCCATATGTAAGAATTTGCATGTAAAAATACAGCAGCAGTTAACTGGAGGTATTTTTACTGATTATATTATGAGTCAGTGTAACACCAACACTTACCATTAGACTTGTATACAAGGTTTTATATTGTCTTGCCATCCATCATACTTCTCATTTCAAACTTACTGCACAAGACCACAAGGAAAGGTGGATTATTTCTGGAATTTAATTATGTTCAGAATGCATGAGAGTTGGTAGTGTATCTTGTGCAAGAGTCTAATGTTTTGCAGACATATCCAGTGTTGTGGCTTTACATTGTATTCACAGATGATTACTAGGCTAATGGCCCTGGGGCCTTTACAAGCCTAGGCATAGGATTACCCTGGCATCATGCCACCCGACCTTAGTTCCCAGTGCCTCTGTCAAGTAGAGCCACTGGAGTGATCCCCGGAGTGAATTTTCTATTTCCCATCCACTCTTCAAAGCCACTGGAGTGATCCCCGGAGTGAATTTTCTATTTCCCATCCACTCATCAAGATTTCTCTTGAAGAGGGCCAGTGAGGTGCTCTAACATTTATGGAAAGTCTATTTCATAGCATGGGCAGTCTCTGGGTTATGAACCTGTCCCTCCAGTATGTTCTGTTGATTGTGGTAAAGAGGTTGAGGTCTCTTGAACATGTGGTGCTGAGGGATTGGGGTTTCTTTAGATGTAGCATTTCTAACAGATCTGGGTAAGACATGGCTTTGTAAATCAAGCAAAGATCACCTTTAAGTAGGCAATATGAGACAGAGAATAGTTGGAGTTTTTTGACTCTGTCCATATAGGACAAGTGTTTGAGGCCTAGGATCCTCTTTGTGAGGTACTTTTGTGACCCCTCCAGTTGTTGCAGGTGTCTATTGAGGTACATGCCAAATGGGGCATTGCACTAGATGATTGGCCTAATGAGAGAAGAGTAGATGGAGACAATGACCTCTTTCTTCCTGGATGTAAAACTCTTTGTAATAAGATGTGCCACATAGAAGGCCTTTCTGAACACAGTGGCAATGTGGTGATCAAAAGGGAGGTTGCTGTCAACCTGTGTTCCCAGAGCTCTTATAATGCCTTCAGTGTTCAGTGGACAACAATTGATGTGGTAATTCATGAAAACTGGGTTTTTCCCAAAGGGGATGACGACACTTTTTTTGGCATTGAGCTTAAGGCCATGGTTCTTACACCAGTTATTGGTCTCAGTGAGGCCTTTCTGTAGGATGTCAAAATTGCTTGGGGAGTTAATAATAGCTCCCAACTTGCAATCGTCTGCAAACTTCTGTCAGCCAGAGTCCCTTCATGTTGGCCTGGACTTCAAAGAAGTAGATACCAAACAGATGATGACCCAGGACCGAACACTGTGGGACTCCACTCATGACTAGTCACCAGTCTGACTTGGAGTCAGCTACTTTCACACTGTGGGTTCTGTGAGCCAGTTTGCAACCCATCTAGTGATACAGGGATTGATGCCTAGCTTAGTGAGTTTTTCTATGATTCCTGAGTGGAGAATGGTATCAAAGACCTTAGCCAGATCAAGGTAGGCTCTATGAACCACCTTGCCTTCATCCACAGCTCTGGTGACTGACTCAAAGAAGTCGTCCAAGTTGGGCAGGCATAATCTACCCTTCACTAAACCAAGCTGTGTGGGATCCAGAGTTTGGGGATTTCCTATATCCTTGTTTATTAGGTCCATGATGATGCATTCCATCGCTTTGCGTATCAGACTTGTCAGGCTAATAGGACGATAGTTCCCAAGTTCTGTAGTCACTCCTGTTTTGTGGAGAGGGATGACTGTAGCAGTGCACCATTTTTTAGGGACAAAGCCTGAGGTGAGGCTGCGATTGAACAGGGCACACAGGTGAGGTGCCAGTTCACTCTGTAGTTCATGTAAAATACAACCAGGGATATTGTCAGGTCCCATAGAAGTTGTATTCTTGGCCTTGGACAGCACTGTTTTAACCTGTGCAGTAGTAAGACTGAGTGCCTGGCAATCTACTGGTATAGTGATTGGTCCTTGGGGGAAGTTAATGTTGGCAATGAATCTGTTGGCCAGTATATTGGCAATATCTGTTGGCTCAGTATAGGTGGTACCATTGTGCATTAGCTCAGAGCAAATCTGGGTATCACCATGGAGATTCATTACATAACTATAGAAGGCCTTGTGGTTGTCTTTACTATCTGTTGCAATTCTGTTTTCATAGATAGTTTTAGAAGATTTGATGAGGGATCTCAACTTTTGTTGAGACTGATAAGGGAGTTTTTCCAGTCTTGGGGCTTCACCTTATTCCGCATCAGTTTCCTCCTTCTATGTAGAGTGTTTATGGCAAGGGACCACCAGATTGGCTTCCTTTTTTGGAAGAGAAATCTTGGTTCTATTGGGCATGGTGAGATCTATGCATTTGTGTACATGTCCATACAGTACATTGGTGGATGATTCAGCGGTCATGCAACTATTCAGATATCATTTACTGTACTTGTTTTATTTTTATGCCACAAGGATAATGATGCTAGCATAGGAAGTCTCTATTTTCCCAGGTGTCAAGATTTTGTTTTTCAGGTTGCCAAAAAAAAAAAAAAAGAACAGTTGTGTAAAATCTTACCATAACAGTGGATGTCCTACTCCACTGTTACAGTATTCATAATGGAAGGGTTCTCTTTCCAAGGATAGCTCAGCATCTGTGCAGTATACCAAAGCCTTCAGTACTTACAGGTACCATGCATCACACACACGCTCTTTGTGCAGATGTAGGGCATAAAAGTGATGTATGGAGGCACATAGCCAGAACTGAAAAAGATCCATGAGGAATAAAATATCCCTAGGGGCAAACAACATGTGCATTCCAAAGGACAAAAGAGAGAAGAGTCTCTTGGCTAGGAGGGCAAGAACAACGGGCTAGAGTAGAGGGGTTAGGTGGGAGGGAGTGAATACTGCAACAGTGAAGAGAAGGATATCTACCATTATGGTAAGATGTTACACTACTGTAGCATGTGCTTCCATATCACGGTTGCAGTATTCATAACAGAAGGAAAGTACAAAACCTCAAGAGGAAACCTGGGAGGATGATGGCACTGAAGATTCCTCTAGAAACCCATTCAAGATAGCCCAGGCAAACCCAGCTCTACCCCTGGAAAGAACATCCAACTCATAGTAATTAATGACGGTATGGACAGAAGTAGCAGCCTGAAGGATGGAATTGGTATCTGGTTCCTTGACAAAAGCACCAGACGAAGCACCAGCTCTTGCAGAGTGAGCCGTTACTGTAGAGAAAAGATATTTATGATGAAACAATAGCAAAAAGAAATGGATTTAGAAATCCAGGAAGAAATGGTCTGCTTAGAGCCAAAGACATGGGATGAAAGGAAACAAAAAACTGCTCAGATTTGTGAAGAACTATTTTTATCCAACTAATATCTGAGCTGTCTCACTTCCAGTCTGTGGAGAAGGAAAAAAGGAAGGCAAATGAGCAGACAACTCACTGACTACCCTGGGCAGAAAAGTACGATTACTACAAAGAGATGACTTGCCTTTGTGAAAAATAAGAGAAAAGAGGAAAAACATGAGAGCCTGTAGTCCAGACACCCTCCTGGTCAAAATGAGTGCTACAAGCAGAACAGTCTTCCAAGTACAGTGTTGTAAGGAAGCTAAAGCAGCAGCCAGCTCAAAAGGCACCCGAGACAATTTTCAAGAACAAAACTGACATTCCATGAAGGTGGGCTAGGCTTTCTGGAAGGCCTGAAATGAAGGACAGATATAAGAAATTGCTTGAACTCAAATTTAGAGGCTAGAGGTGGAGTCAAAAGCAGTCATACAGAAATTGCTGACAGGTGAGCTTTACCTGAAGAATATGCCAAGTCATCATGAAGCAGAGTACTCAAATTATAAATACTAGAGGAACCGCCACAGATACAGGATCCTGATGGCAAGAGACACCAGCTAAAAAATCACTTCCATTTGGACAACTAGGATTTACTTTTCTTGGGCTTCCTGCCTTCATGTGGGACCCAAAGTATTTCCTCAGATAAGAGGCACCTAAAAGGAATCAAAGCCCTATCACCCAGAGCATCAGTTGAGTGAACAAGTGAGGATGGATAAGAGACCCCTTGTCTTGCATGAGAAGGTGCACCCTGTGACTTAACTTGTGGTGGCTGCCCTGGCCAAGTGAGAAAGAGGAGGGAAATACTGCTGCATAGGGCAAACGTAGATCACTAACAAGATTCTGAGAGAGTCCTTCCCGATCTTGTCTTAGACTCTCAGTAGCAGAGGAATGGGAGGAAAGGCAGACAGAAACATCCACGTCCAAGGAAAGGGCAGGGTGTCCACTTAACATCCACGTCCAAGGAAAGGACAGGGCATCCACTGTACAAGGCAGAGAACTTAGGAGTCTGAACAGAATAAAGGGAGTTGTCTGTTTAGAGGGGAGGCAAAAAGATAAACCTGAGGAGTATCCCACAGATGGACAATGTCCAGGAAAGCATCTCTGTGATGCATCCATTCATGAGCATCTGTGCTGCACCTGCTCAGAGTCTGACACTAGATTATGCTCCAAGGAAATGTTAACAGCCTGAAGAGTCACTTGAGACTAGACAGCAAAATCCCAGACCTCAAGAGCTAGTCTGTAAAAAATGCAAGTCCGTCTACCCCAGTTGCTTGTTGAGATATCACATCACTGTGGTATTGTCTGTGAAAAGTTTGAGGGGCCCTGGATTTAAGGGGGAAATGAAAAGCCTAAAGAGCTAGAAGCAGGCCCTCATCTGATTTATACTGGTGTGATCACACTGCTGATAAGGCCAGACACCTCAGTCCTTGAGAGAGCCAAAGGAGGTCCCTGTCCCCTGCTGGAGGCTTCTGTGAGGGGCTCCTGATTCTGGACTGGAACCTGAAATGGAAGTCCCTGTTTGAGAGGAAATTGATAAAGTCACAAATGACTTCTGGAGGTTTATACTGAATCCCAAACTTTGCAGTGGGGAAGTGAACTGGAGGTCTGAAGCAGAGCAACGGAAGAAGTAGCTTGAATAAGTACGTCATCCAGACAGGGAAAGATCTGAATTCCATATATCCTGCAAAAGGCAATCACAGGAGCTAGGCATTTAGTGAATACCTTTAGGGCAGTAGAAAGGCCAAAGGGTACAGCAGAAAACTTAAAATGCAAGGAAGAAAGAGAAATGTAAAAACATACTGAAATGGGGATGGACAGAAACCAAAAAGGCCTGGAGCGGAAGAAGGTATAAAGAACTTGAAAATACAACATACAAAAGGTAGGAATGTTGAGCAAGGTATTGAGCTGGAAAAGGTCCAGAATTGGTTTCCAAGTACCCTCCTTTCTGCAGAGCACAAACATTCTGGAATAAAACTCCCTCCCAATGTGGGATGGATGCACAGCTTGAATAGTGCCATGAAGCACAAGAGAATGAAGCTCCTCTGGGGAAAAAAGGAAATTGTTTACGAGGAGCTTGAGAGATGCACAAAGAAAGGGCTGAAGACTTTTCCTCAGAGTCAGAAAAATCAGACACCAGCTTGAAAACCCGAAAAAGGAGAGTCAAAACATATCTGAACATAAACGAGTATTGATGTTAATTGCCCAAAAGGATAAGGTGGCAGCTGTATAAATATTTTAGCCCAGCCTCTCCGTAGCTACCATCCTTATCTAAAGGAAGGACCTTGGTGGAGGGCAAGAGCCTGCATAGCTCGTCAGAAGAGAGAGACAGCACAGAAGAATCAGCAGAAGGGCGTTTATAAAGACATTTACATTCTTTAGGTACCTTGAAAAATCTACCAGGTTTCTTGGGAGCAGACGGATGAGAATTAGAAGCCATAGAAACTGCTGAAATGTTATCCAAGAAGGCAGCCAGAACAGGAGGAACAGCTGATGGCTTAGGGGACTTCATCTAGAGAAGTTCATAATATCTTTACTGAATATCTGAGATTTGGGCACAATCACACTTAAAAAAAATTCCGTCATGCAGCCAACAGTATCCCCAAAGGAGAATTCCTTAAAAGGGAAAACAGGACTAATGGAATCCTCTTCCTCTGACTCCATCATCTAAAGTGGAAAAGATTTGAGAAGATTAAGCCAGGGACTCTTCCCCAGAATTTGGCTACTCACCAGAAGAGGCAAATTCCCTAGGTCTTTTAAAAGGAGTAGAAGACCAGGGAGGTGCAGGCACAGACACCCCCTGAGGAGGCTTTAAAGCCATTAAAACATTGAATAACCCTGAGTAAAATCCTGCTATTCAAGCTGGGGATCCTTAAGTACAGGGGAAATATGCTTGGTTTTCAGTTTCTTTTTCTGAACATCTGCATGAAATAACTTAAGATGGCTGTACCTTTGGAGGCATTCAGTTGGTGTAGTACAAAAATCTTTGCCCTAACCAAGATCTGCAGACTCACCTTCATTCCCTCAGATATAATCAGCTAAGGTTCTCCCTCAACATCAGGAGCAAATACTTGTAAAACCTTTGAGAACTTGCAAGAATTTGGATCCATGCCAGGCTCTAATGAGGTTGATGTAGAGGAATCCAAAACGGTCACCAGATCATCAATCCAGACTTTCACCAACCTAAAGAAAGACATTCAGGGAGGTTGGACAGAATGAGGCCTAAGCCTTTGGCCTTTTTCTTGGCAGACAGCTGACCCTGGGGATGAGGGCACTCTGCCATTGCAACAGCTCAAGACGTTGGTTCTCAAGGTAAACAGATAACAAGGAGAGACAATTACATAGGGGCTGGAGGACAAAAGCTTACCAGACATAACACTGTGTGAGCTGTGGGAAGTACCCAAGCAGAAGAGATACTGTTTATGATAATCTTAACAAGGAATCTGCCTCCCATACTGACATTTTCCCTTTTTGGATGATATCAACCAAATGATATGAAAATAAAAGAACATAAAAAGAAATCCCAGTGAGGTACTTATCTGAAGTGCAGCCCACAGCAGAAGGCCATTCAGACTGATGTTCAATGATGGCATTTGAACTGGTGGCAAAGTAGTTCTGCTCATGTGTGTCCATGTGTCACACTGTGCCCATACGTCACACTGTTCCCATGCGTCACACTGTGTGTGCCCATGCATCACACTGTGTGTGTGCCCATACATCACACTGTGTGTGTGTCTATGCGTCACACTGTGTGTGTGTCTATGCGTCACACTGTTTGTCCATGCATCACATTGTGTGACCATGCGTCACACTGTGTCATGCGTCACACTGTGCGTGTCCATGAGTCACACTGTGTGTCCATGAGTCATACTGTGCATCCATGAGTCACACTGTGTGTGTCCATGAGACACACCGTGTGTCCATGTGGCATACTGTATGTGTGTCCATGTGTAACATTTATGCCAATGCATAGTGTGTGAAGTGTATGTGTGACATACAGCACCTGTAAATACTAAAGGCTTTGGTATACTGGCTAGATGTTCGGCTATCCTTGGCAGGAGATCCCTTCTGTTACGAATACTGAAACAAAGATATTGAAGGGCATTGTTTGTAATCGTAAAAGGGATGAGTGTGTCAAACCAGAGTTTTAGATCAGTAATTAAGCTTTTCTAATTTTAACAACATCCAAAAACAAACAAAACTAGACTGTCAAGGAGAAGATTTGTATTGAACATAGTTGCATAAATAAGTCTAGAAAGTGTCCCTTCTTATAAGTTTTGCAGATTTTCTTTCTATTAGACATAATGGTCTAGAAATGCATTTTTCCAATCTGAGTTATAATTAGAATCTGAACAGTTAAGTATGATTTTAAGAAGGGAAGCTCATATACATGTCTCTATATCTGGAAATTGTATGACTCCTAGGTTCAACATTCAAATATGATGTTGATGTACTATCTTAGGTTTCTTTGGAAAACCAAAGAAAATTCGACTTTTTGGTGTATTCTGTTTGCAGGGAAAGCAGAAGCTTGAATTAATTATATATATATATATATATATATATATATATATATATATATATATATATATATATCTATATATATATATATATCTATATATATCTATATATATATATATATATATATATATATATATATATATATATATATATATATATATATATATATATACATATATATATATATATATATATATATATATATATATATATATATATATATACACACACACATATACATATATATACATATATATATATATATATATATATATATATATAGGGAGACACTTTATAATCTCAAAATACTGAAATGTCAAATTTCAGTATCTTGAGACTATAAAGTCGAAGTCTGAAAATAGCAAAAGTGCATAATCATGAAGTCGAGTATCTCGAATTTGCGGTTATGGCTTTACGCTATGTAATGTCCGGGATTGTATGTGGATGGTGTGCGGTGCCGTGTGTGGATTTAAGTGTTATGTCAGGTAAGTGAGTGTTTTGTAAGGGATTTGGGTGGGAGTTTGAGTGTATGTGAGTGTGCTGATATGTGTAATGTGTGTGTGAGGGACTGTAGAATGTGTGTGTGTGTTTGCTTTTGTTTACTGTTTGTGCAATCTCAGAGTTAGTATATACACGTAGGGGGTATGTGGGGGGTGCAGCCCCCAACATGGGTGGTGCAGGGGGGCTTGCCCCCCTGCCTGTGTTGTAGGTTTGTGGATATGTGTTCTTTTGTTTGTTTATGTTGTGATGTGGGTGTTGTGGTATATGTGTGGTCTGGTGTGTGCTGTGTTTTAGGTGTTTTGAATTTGGCAGTTTTGGGCTTTGTGGTTTTGGTGTTTCAGTGTTGTGCGGTTTCGATTTCATGGTCTCGAAAAACTGAAATTCAAGATTTCAGTATTTTGAGATTATGAAGTGAATCCGTACAATCTTGCAATACTGAAATATGGAATTTCAGTATCTTGAGACTATATAGCAGAAAATCCACATAACCAAAAACCCACAACTGCGAATATCAAAATCACGACCATAGACATATAGACACCACCACACAAACACATACACCTACTTAAATACACTTTAAGAAACAAAATGCACACAAACACAATGTAACATACAAACACACCTACCCTACCTATAAGAAGGGGGGGGCAAGCCCCCTGCACCACCCATGTGGGGGGGGCTGCACTCCCCCGCTACTTATATATGCCAACTCTGAGGTCGTACTAAACACACAAACACATAAAACCCACCATTACACGCACACACACACACACACACACACACACACACACACACACACACACTAAAATCCCTATGCAATACCCTTATGAAAACACCACTTATCTGAATCCCCAGCTTCATCCGCACCATACGTCACAAACGCGACACCACAACAGTGGATTTGAAATTTCCGCATTCAATATAGTGCAGTTTTGTGTAACTGCACTTTTGACTATACAGTCTCAAGATACTGAAATTTATTTCAGTATTTCGAGATTGTATATAGTGAACCCATATACATATGTATCTCCTCCATCTGGAAGCCATCCCATGTTTTTCCACTCCACAAATTTACAGACCCTATAGCTATTTTGTCACCCCTGGCTAAAATTATGGAGAAGTGCATCCACAAACAACTCCTGAGCCATCTCATTCAGCACAATTTCCTGGCTAACGCACAGCATGGTTTCAGACCATTTCATAGTACAACCACAGGCTACCTTTCCTTCTCCAAGGTTATTAATCAAAACCGAAACAATAAACTTTCTTCTGCCCCTTTCTTGATCTTTCCAAAGATTTCAACGTGACCAACCACCAACTACTCATACACACACTTTTCCCTAGATGTCCAGACTACCCAATGGTTCAAATCTTATCTGAGTGGTAGACGACAGGCAGTACTATGGCAGAACAAACTATCTTCCCTTCTACCTATCACCCTTGGGGTCCCTCAGGGCTCGATATTAGGACCCCTATTATTTTCTATCTTTTATTAATGACCTGTACACAGTCATCGCAACAGCCACCTGCATTCAATATGTGGATGACTCCACTTTGATTTGTTCTGCCACCACCCCTTTAAGTCTGCAAACTCTATCCCAAAACTTTTTAATACTGTCAAAAATTGACACTGTAATCGCTGTCTCCTATTAAATCCAAACAAAACTAAACTACTGCTTTTCTCCCCCACTCATTAAGCCTCCACTCCAACCTTTACTATAAAATCTAACAATGGCATTGTCATTGTCCCAGATCCCTGTAACAAAGTCTTGCGTGTAACAGTTGATAACTTCAACTTTGATATACATATTAATCAAACTATTAAAAAAGTTAATAAAAAAATAGGTTCACTATACAAGATCAAACCTTTCCTCACTCCACTAGCTAGGATGGTAATTGCCCGTACACATCTACTTTCCACCCTCCTTTATGCATCCCCTCTCTTCACAAACTTGAGTAAGTCTGACCTTAATAAACTCTCCAGCTGCTTTAATCATATTGCTAGATTTACCACTAGAGCAGCATACAGAACACACCACTGTCTGAACCTAAAGAATCTAGGGTAGCTAGAATTGCCTATCCAACTTCAGTACAGTCAGCTAATAGTAGCACATAAAATTCTCTACCAACCTGAAAACACACCCGTACTTACAAAAATTATCACCCCTTACAGCAACCTCAAGACACTTCACTCATCCAGCAAATTACTAGTCCAAACCCTCAAAAAACAACAACTCATCTGGAGACTATCTATATGCCAACTCTGTTGGCAAAATATGGAACTCACTTCCTGCTGAGCTTACTTCAGAACCCGTTCTAACCCAATTCAAAAAAAATCTAAAACAGTACTTTAAAAGGCAATGGCTATGTCCTTGCTCTAATCCTGACTAACTCTGACAATATAAACATGTGCTAAAGAGGTCTTTTGGCCACACCTACATTGCTTCCTAATTGTTACTCTATAACAAATCAGATTTATATATGACAGAATGAATAACTTTTATCCTATTTACTGCAACTGTAACATGCTTTAATTTGTTAAATGTAGCAGTTTTTCTGTATGTATGTATGGAGCTTTTCTCCCTGGGCCTCCGTTGAAAATGGACAGTTATCCAATCGGACTGCCCCAGTCAACAAATGTAAACTAAATAAATAAATACACACACACACACACACACACACACACACACACACACACACACACACACACACAGTATAGGTTCATAGGTAGGTACCAGGCTATCTGCCCAAAGGCATTTATAAGTATAGCCAGAGTGTGTCGGCTTTCGCTGCCCCATTGATTAATTAACTGATCCTTTGTCAAGCAGAGCCAATGAAGTGATCCCAGGGGTGTATTTTCTGTTGCCCATTCACTCGTCAAGGTTTCTCTTGAAGACTGTTAGCGAGGGGCTCTGCCTGATGTAATTTGGAATTTTGTTCCAAAGCATGGGGAGTCTCTGACAGGAATCTATCCCTCCAGCATGTTCTATTTATTGTTGTGGCGAGGTTTAGCTCAATAGAGCACGTAGCTTACAGTGACTTGAATTTTCTTTAGGTGGAACATGTCCATTAATTCTGAGTTGGCCATGCCTATGTAAGTCAGGCAGAGATCACCTCTGAGTAAGCGATATGCCACTGAGTACAGCCGGAGTTTTTTCAGTCAGGCTGCATAGGACATATGCTTGATACCAGTAAGCCTCTTGGTGAGGTACTTTTGCGGTCTTTCCAGTTGCTGGAAGTGTCTTGTGAGGTGCATCTCAAATGGGGCATTGTATTCTATGATGGGTCTGATGAGTGACGAGTAGAGGGGCACTATAACCTCTTTATTTCTAGATGCGAACCCTTTAGTAATTAGATGGGCCACATGGAAGGATTTCCTAACTACTTTGGCAATATGATTGACAAATGAGAGATTACTATCTACCTGGGTCCCCAGATCTCTTATTACCTCTTCTGTATTAAGGGGGCTGCCACCTATGTGGGAATTCATGGGTGTTTTGTTTTTCCCAAACGGTATGACTATGCATTTTTTGGCATTTAGCTTGAAGCCATGACTTTGACACCAGGTGCCCGTCTCAGTAAGGCCCTTTTGGAGGATGTCCGTGTCAGCTGGAGAGTCAGTTATGGCTCCCAGTTTGCAGTCATCAGCGAACTTGTTTAGCCATAGTCCTCCTGTGTTTGCCTGTACTTCTGGGAAGTATATGCCGAACATTAGGGATCACAGGACCGAGCCTTGTGGGACACCACTTGTGACTTGTTTAGAGTCGGACCTGGAGCCCGCTATTCTTACTGTGTGAGTTCTGTTTATAAGCCAGTTGGCAAACCATCTCGTGATGTAGGGGTTTATGTTCAGGCTGGTGAGTTTTTCTGTAATACCCAAGTGGGAAATGGTGCTGAAAGCCTTGGTGAAGTCAAGGTAGGCTGTGTGAACCACCTTTCCCTTGTCTATGGCCTTAGTGACTGCCTCGAAGAAGTCAACCAGGTTTAGTAGGCATGATCTGCCCTTAACAAAGCCAAACTGGGTCAGATCAAGTGTTTGGAGGTTCCCAATGTCTTTATTAATGAGTTCCATGATGATGCACTCCATAGCCTTGCAGACCAGGCTAGTCAGGCTTATGGGGCAATAGTTACCAGGGTCAGTTGTGGCCCCCTCCTTTGTGGAGAGGAATAACCATTGCTGTGTGACATTCTATAGGCACATAACCTGTGGAGAGGCTGAGGTTGAACAGAGTGTTTAGGTGGGGGGGGGGTAATTCTTTCTGTAGTTCGTGCAAGACGCAGCCTGGGACACCATCTGGTCCCACTGATGCTGTGTTTTTGGCTTTTGAAAGGGCTGTTTTCACCTGTGCATCTGTGATTTTTGGGACACTACACTTTTCTGGTATTGTTGTGGGCCCTTTTGGAGGTGAGAGGGGTTTGAAGTTTGCACTGAATCTGCCAGGATGTTGGCAATATCAGTAGGTTCAGTATATTTTGTGCTATTTTGCACTAGCTCAGTGCATATCTGTGAGTTGCCATTTAGATTCTTAACATAGCTAAAGAAGGCTTTGTGGTTATCTTTTGAATCCTTGGCTATTTTTATTTCGAAGTTAGCCTTGGATGATTTCATGAGGGACCTCAGTTTCTTACTGATACTGATCAGGGATGTCTTTCCTTCTTGGGATTTGCTTTTTTTTCTCAACTAGTTTCCTCCTTCTATTGTATAGCCTGTTTATTGCAGGGGTCCACCAAACTGGTTTCCTTCTCTTAGAGGAGTGAGTCTTGGTTTTGCTAGGGATGGATCCATGCATCCTTGTAGGTGCTCATAAAGTGGATTTGTAAAGGTTTCTGCATACTGGGCAGCATTATCCTTCAGTGTGGGGGCTGTGAAACTTACCACCTCTGTCTTAAGTAAGGTGAAGTTTGCTTTAGAAAAGTTTTTTACTGTGGTTTCCTTAGTTGGGGGTGGTGAGTGGGTGTGGACATCCAGAGTGATTAGTTTATGGTCTGATCTAACCAGTGACGGGTTGACCTCCAGTGTGAAACACCTGTCGCCCATGTTGATGATGACTAGGTCCAATATGTTTTCACCTCTGGTAGGGGAGTCAGATTACTGAAGTTGACCCAAGTATCATAACATTGAATCACTGACCTGTGAAGAAGACCAGATTATTGAAGTTGTGAAATATTGAACCTTGTGAATGGAGATCACCATACACTGCAGAACAGGAAATTTACTGTTCTCTTCATTGTAGTGCTATCTTGGGGATGGCATTTTTAAGTAGCAATGGGGGGGGGGGGTCCTACAAAAATATGAAATAAGAAGTTTCCCTTGTTAGATTTTTTTTTTTTAGGTTCAGTATTTTACAAATTCAATCCTCTGGCCTTTGATTATCAGAGGTAGTAAAGCAGACCCATATATTGGAAACAGATTGCAATCAAAATTATTCTATTCTAAAAATAAATTAACATTGCATCTAGAAATGAGGTCTGATTTAAATTCTGTAATGTTTTCATAGTCTGAATTCTGTTTTCTCTAGTGTTTTTTATACTCCAAATGTGATGTGAGTGGACGTTCTTCACCATTATTACTATTTTGGATTATTTGCAATTCTTTTTCTGTATTTTTAAATAAAATTTCCGAGATGTTTTCAAGCTGTGCAATAAAAGTTTAACTGTTCTAGCATTTAATGACAATTTAGTAGAGTTAGCATTACATCATCTGTAAACTGTAACTTTCCACAATTTCTGCATCTTTTATTTTAGTGTTCTGGCTTATTGAGAAAGCCAGAATTTCAATGGCTATGGCAACACAATGGAAGATAATGTGCAACCTTTTGTTGTACCTCTATTACTACGAATAGACTGAGAAGTCAGATGTGTGTTATAAAGAGACTGTTTTATATCGATCGTTTTCTATCCATACACAGACAGGCTAAAAGACCTATCCCTCTACTCAGTTTCAAACAGACTTCTCAGGGGTGACCTCTGTCTGGCATACAAGGAGATCACAAACCCTGCCTTAATGGGACTTTTGCATATCCACAAGTCAAGCGCCACTCGAGTAACCCGCATGGGCGGCCTCAACCTGTCCTGTGACATCAATAGGACTTGTTGGCTGTACAGATTTGTGTCCCAGAAACACCCCCATTTGTGGAATAGACTCCCTTCTCCACATCAAGCAGAGTACCTTTTTACCCATTTTAAGTGTAACCTGGATGACTGGATCTTAAACAGAAAGTACATCCCTAGGATTGCACCCATATCCCTGCTGGACAGGGGCATTGGGTGCTGACTTTTCTAAACATGGGCTAAACTCTTGGATAGGCTTATAAGAGCATCAGGGCTAATAGCCTAGTAACTTCCTATGTGCCTGTATCTATTTATTTATTTATTTACATTTGCTGACCGGGAGAGTCCGACTGGACACAGGTCCGTTTTTAGCGGAGGCCCAGGGAGAAAAGCTCCACATTAAGTATTATTTGCATTATACAGTTAAAAAACATAGCATTTAAATATAGACATTAGTCCAGTTAAGGACGCAAGACAAGAAGAAAACGGATGTAAAACAGCTGTAGAACATAATACAATTTTTAAATATGGTGACATATACTAAACATGGTTAAAATGTAGTTGAGATTCATCAGTGAATAATTGATACAATCTGATTTTGAGGTACATAACAGCCATTAGCAGTTATAGCTACAAGAAGTTAATATTATGTGGTAGGTAGCTGGGAACATAAGTAGCCAAGCTTGCTAAGAGTAGGTTGTTGATAGGGGCTGAGAGAGGTAGTGGGTGGGGGGAGTGGATGGTATTGGGGGGGTTGCAAGGGCATATCTGGCAAGTTTTGAAGTGTGATTTTAGTAAGGATTTAAAGTGGGTGCAAGAAGTTACAGAGGTAATTGAGGATGGGAGGGAGTTCCAGAGTTTGGCTATAGTGCAGGAGAATATACTTCTCCAGCAGAGTTAATGGCTCTTGTGACCTGTAGGAGGTTTTTGTGGCTGGATCTTAGTGGTCTCGTGGTTATGTAGGGTTGGAGTAGATTCTGGAGGGATGGGACTTTTAGTGGTTGGTTTATTAGTTTGTGTGCGAGTGCTAGTTGGTACCATTGAAGGAGGTGGGGGAGCTCTAGCCAGCCCAGTTCTGCTAATGAGAGAGAGTGGTGAGTATGGTAGGAAGCCCCTGTGGCGAATTTGGAGATTTTGTTGCAGCAGATTTCGAGTTTATTTAGATCACATTGTCTAAGGTTAGTAAATATTGGAGAGGTGTAGAGTAGAGATAAGATGAGAATTTGCTACTGAAATTTTAGCTGCTTTGGTAAGTACTTGCTGAGTTCTATATAATGCTCCTAGTTTTTTGTGCACTTTTTTAATGGTCATGGAAATGTGAATGTCAAAGTTCAGTTTATTGTCTATTTCTACTAGTAATTTGGTGTGTTATGTAAGATGGATGGTGGTGTTGTCTTTTGCTGTGATGTTTAAGTGAGAGCTGTCTAGGGTAAGTGTGGTGGATTGGAAGATTAGCAATTTTGTTTTGTTTGGGTTGAGTATTAGTTGGGCATGGTAAAACCAAGTTTCAATAGATGAAAATGCTTCCTGTGTAACCTTTTGCAGTTCTGGTAGGGAGTGGGCTGTGCAGATGATGGTTGAGTCACCTGCGTATTGCATGAGTGTGCCATGTGTTGGGGCCGAGGCTAGATTATTGGTGAAAATAGAGTAGATTAGGGGTCCCAGGATGGACCCTTGGGGAACTCCTATGGAGACCAGTAGTTGGGGGGATAGGTTGTCCTGCCAAACTGCTTTGTTGGCGGTTAGATAGGTAACTCTGAAACCAGTTGATGACTGGTTGAGAGAAGGATAGGTTATTGAGAATAGAGAGGAGTTGTTTGTGTGGGACCATGTCGAAAGCTTTAGAGAGGTCTAGGAAGGTAGCTGAGGAGAGATAACCTGCATTTTTATTTTGTAGGATAGTGTTAGAGAAAGAGAGTAAGGCGGTGGTGGTTCTATGGTTAGGTCGGAAACCGTGCTGTGTGTTGGAGAGGAGGTTGTTAGCAAGGAGGTGATATGAGACTTGAGAATGAATGCATCTCTTTAGTATTTTGGAGAGTGGCGAGAGAATAGCTATGGGGCGGTAATTGGTTAGATCTGTGGAGGGGCCTCCTTTGTGTAGGGGAATTATGTTTGAGACTTTCCATAGTGTAGGAATATAACTTTCTGACAGAGATATGATAATAAAGAGTGATACGGGGTAGGCTAGAGCATCAGCTGCAAGTTAAATGCATTCACTTTTGAGGTTGTCTGCTGCTAATCTGGTGGTTTTAAGTTTAGTTAATAGTTGTTTTATTTTGGAGGTAGGAACAGGAGAGAAAGAGAAGCTAGTGGGGAGATTGTTAGTTCTAGTTGATGGTGTGAGTTTATGGGGGGGGGTTGTGTTGTCTAGCTAGTGATAGTACGGTTTGTGTGAAGTGATTGTTGAAAGAGGTAGCAATATTTTCGGAGGAGTGAGTTAAGTTAGGAGTGGGTGTACTTACTTTACATGAGTGGAAGATGGAGTTTATTGATGAACATAATTGTTTGGGGTTATGTTGGTAGGAGGTAAGGGCAGACTGGCCGTATTGGATTTTGTCCTGTTTTATAAGCTTTTTGGTTGTATTGTGTAGTTCTAGGAATTTTTGCCTAGTAGTGGGGGTTTTGGTTTTGCGCCAGTTGTCCCACGCTTTATCCCTGTTTTTCATTTCAGACTTGGTGCTTTTTTGTAGCCATGGGGATTGTTGGGCTCTAGTTTGGGAATGTCTTATAGGGCATGGTAATTAAGGATGCTTAGGAATGTTTTATTAAAGTAGTCAACTGCATCATCTAGTTTGAGGTATTTTAGAGGTTGTGAATTACAGTTTTTTAGGGATGAGCTGAATGAGAGAGGGTTGAAGTAAGTTTTTTGCGTATTTAATGTTAGATGATGGGTTTTGCTTAATAAAGGTGTTTTCTTAGTAAGAAGGTTGAGGAGTGATCACTGAGGCTGTCAGATAAGCAGCCTGCTATATATGACTGGGAGCTCTTATTGACTAGTATCCAATCAAGGGTAGTGTGTTTGTTAGAGTTATTTATCCTAGTAGGTGACTGGACTAGTTGGGTGAAGCCATGAAGATGTACATGATGGGTTGGGTGGTTGCTAGAGCAGGACTGACAGTCAGTGTTGAAGTCTCCTAGAATTAAAGTTTCTTTGTATTTTTCTGTATGCATACTCATATATATATATATATATATATATATATATATATATATATATATATATATATATATATATCTCATCATCATCCTCTTTTTCCCATTTTTCCTACATGGGGTTGGGGTATCGTGTTAACTGTCAGTTTGGATGGTGCAGTGGTAGCATTGTTGCCTAGAGCAAGAGGTTCTGTAGTTAGATTCTCGGCTGGGGTGCCTTCTGTGGGAAGTCTGCATGTCCTGCATTTGTGTGTGTTTCCTACAGGTGCTCCGGTTTCCTCCTATGTTCAAAGCTATGCATATGGAGCACTTCTCCATGGGCCTCCACTAAAAAATTGGCTTTGTTCCAAGTTGGACTTTCTCCATAAACAAATGTTAAATAAAAATAATTATACCATGACCCCCCATTAATATTTCAAAATGTGCATGCTGATTGGTCAGCGTGCCCATTGTAAATCAGACTTATACTAATGGAAAAAGGTCCGGTCGCCTGGACTTTTTCCATTAGTATAAGTCTTTTTTTTTTTGTGTGTGTTATACAGCAGCGGGAGAATGGAAGAGCTCCATTGCTGTAATCTTGCTATGGTAAATGGGTTTAACGTAGTGAGATATCTTAAAAAAAAAAGCAACGGAGATCTTCGTTTCTCCGTTGCTTCCACACACAGCTCTGATGTACTGCATAAGCATACACATGCGCAGTACATCAGTACTGCCGCAGAATATCGGAAAGCTGCAGAAAGGCAGCAAGGAGGCATTATACAATGCCATTATTTAAGAAAAGTAAGTATTCTTTGTTTGGCCACTTGGGCTTCACCCTAATGACCAAACCACACCAACCATGGGTAAATCCAGCATTACCCACACCCAGGTGGGGGTTATTGATTAAGTCACATCTCTCTGGATTCAACACTCATGCCTATCGCTTCCCACCTCTTTACTGGATGTCTTCGCTTCCCACCTCTCTACTAGATGTCTTCGCTTCCAACCTCTTTACTGGATGTCTTCGCTTGCCACCTCTTTAATGGATGTCTTCGCTTGCCACCTCTTTACTGGATGTCTTCACTTCCCACCTCTTTACTGGATGTCTTCACATCCCACCTCTTTACTGGATGTCTTCGCTTCCCACCTCTTTACTGGATGTTTTCGCTTGCCACCTCTTTACTGGATGTCTTCGCCTGCCACCTCTTTACTGGATGTCTTCACTTCCCACCTCTTTACTGGATGTCTTTGCTTAGATTCCCACCTTACTGGATGTCTTCACTTCCAACCTCTTTACTGGATGTCTTTGCTTCCCACCTCTTTACTGGATGTCTTTGCTTCCCACCTCTTTACTGGATGTCTTCGCTTCCAACCTCTTTACTGGATGTCTTCGCTTCCAACCTCTTTACTGGATGTCTTTGCTTCCAACCTCTTTACTGGATGTCTTCGCTTCCAACCTCTTTACTGGATGTCTTCACATCCCACCTCTTTACTGGATGTTTTCGCTTGCCACCTCTTTACTGGATGTCTTCGCCTGCCACCTCTTTACTGGATGTCTTTGCTTAGATTCCCACCTTACTGGATGTCTTCACTTCCAACCTCTTTACTGGATGTCTTTGCTTCCAACCTCTTTACTGGATGTCTTCACTTCCAACCTCTTTACTGGATGCCTTTGCTTCCCACCTCTTTACTGGATGTCTTTGCTTCCCACCTCTTTACTGGATGTCTTCACTTCCAACCTCTTTACTGGATGTCTTCACTTCCCACCTCTTTACTGGATGTCTTCGCTTCCCACCTCTTTACAGGATGTCTTCGCGTCCCACCTCTTTACTGGATGTCTTTGCTTAGATTCCCACCTTTTTACTGGATGTCTTCGCTTCCCACCTCTTTACTAGATGTCTTCGTTTCCAACCTCTTTACTGGATGTCTTCGCTTCCAACCTCTTTACTGGATGCCTTTGCTTCCCACCTCTTTACTGGATGTCTTTGCTTCCCACCTCTTTACTGGATGTCTTCACTTCCAACCTCTTTACTGGATGTCTTCGCTTCCCACCTCTTTACTGGATGTCTTCACTTCCCACCTCTTTACTGGATGTCTTCACTTCCCACCTCTTTACTGGATGTCTTAGCTTCCCACCTCTTTACAGGATGTCTTCGCTTCCCACCTCTTTACTGGATGTCTTTGCTTAGATTCCCACCTTTTTACTGGATGTCTTCGCTTCCCACCTCTTTACTAGATGTCTTCGCTTCCAACCTCTTTACTGGATGTCTTCGCTTCCAACCTCTTTACTGGATGTCTTCACTTCCAACCTCTTTACTGGATGTCTTCGCTTCCTTTTACATTCTTCCTGTCCCAAATCTTCCTCACCAGACTGTCTTCTGCTTTTCTGCACGTGTTCAAACCACTGTAATTTGTTCTCTTTGATCTTTTCTGCAAGTGAAGCTTACTTTGGCTTCTGCTTTTATGTACTCATTTTTTTGTTTGTCCCACAGTGTGCATCCTACCACCCTTCTCAGGCACTTCATTTCCATCCCCTCTAGCTTCTTCAACTGTTCTGCCTTTACTGCCCGGGTTTCTGTACCATACAGTAGTACTGGTCGCACCACTGTGTTGTACACCTTACTTTTCTTTGGCATTATTCTGTCATAGACTACACCTGACACTCTATGCCAGTTGTCTGCAGTCCCTCTGATCCTAGCTTTGATCTCTTCATTCAGAATTCCATAGTTTCATAGTTTCATAGTATAGTACTAGGCTATCTGCCCTAGGGCATTTATAAGCCTAGCCAAAGTGTATGTGGCTTTCGCCACCCCATGTAATGATACAAAAGTGTACAATTTAAATTAAATTTAGTTTACTGTGCCTCTATCTAGCAATGACACAGAGATGACCCCATGGGTAAACCTACGATCACCCATCCATTCGTCCAGATTTCTCTTGAAGAGAGTCAGTGAGGGGCTCTGCCTAACATGGACAGGTATCCTGTTCCAGAGTGTGGGAAGCCTCTGGGTTATGAATCTGTCCCTCCAGCATGTCCTACTCATATTTGTGTTGAGGTTTAGATCTTTAGCTCTCGTGGCTCTGATGGATTTGGATTTTTTGTGGTGGAGCATGTCTATTAATTCTGAATTGGACATGGCCTTGTACGTAAGGCACAGATCACCTCTGAGCAGGCGGTATGCTACTGAATAGAGCTGGAGTTTTTCAGTCTGGCAGCATATGACATATGCTGGAGACCCTTGATCCTCAGGGTAAGGTACTTTTGGGGTCTCTCCAGCTGCTGCAGGTGCCGGGTGAGGTACATACCAAATGGGGCATTGTACTCAATCATAGGCCTGATAAGGGAGGAATATAAGGGTACAATGACATCCTTTGATCTGGATGTGAATCCCTTCATGACAAGGTGGGCAAGGTAGAAGGTCTTTCTAACCACTTTGGCGACGTGGGTGTCAAATGAGAGGTCACTGTCAACTTGGGTCCCCAGGTCTCTGATTACTTTTTCTGTACTTAATGGATTACCACCTATGTGGTAATTTGTGGGTACTTTGTTTTTTCCAAAGGGGATGACTATACATTTTTTGGCATTTAGTTTAAGGCCATGACTCTGGCACCAGTCGTCTGTTTCTGTCAGGCCCTTCTGGAGGATGCATGTGTCAGCTGGTGTGTTGACTATGGCACCTAGTTTGCAGTCGTCTGTGAACTTTGTCAGCCACAACCCCCCTATGTTTGCCTGCACATCCGAGAAATAAATGCCGAACAAGAGGGGTCCCAAGACAGAGCCCTGTGGGACTCCACTTGTGACTGGCTTAGAGTCTGACATAGCTCCAGCTATTCTGACTTTGTGGGTTCTGTCCTTTAGCCAGTTTGCAACCCATCTTGTGACAAATGGGTTTACATTTAAGCTGTTGAGCTTGTCTATGATGCCTGAGTGGGGTATTGTGTCGAAGGCTTTAGCCAGATCCAGGTAGGCTGTATGAACTGCTTTGCCTTCATCGATGGCTCTATTGACTGTTTCAAAAAAGTCCACCAGGTTTAAAAGACAGGATCTGCCTTTTAGAAAGCCGAACTGGGTAGGGTTGATTGTCTGTAGGTCCCCGATGTCTTTGTTTATGAGTTCCATAAAGATCCTTTCCATAGCTTTGCAGACCAGGCTGGTCAAGCTTATGGAGCGGTAGTTTCCAGGGTCTGTAGAGGTGCCACCTTTGTGGAGTGGGACCACTGTAGCTGTACACCAGTATTCAGGGATGTATCCTGTAGCAAGGCTAAGATTAAACAGTGTTCTTATGTGCGGGGTTAGCTCCTCTAGGAGTTCACGTAGCACACAACCTGGGACACAGTCAGGTCCCATGGATGCTGTATTTTTAGCTTTGCTGAGAGCAGCTCTCACCTGGACATCTAAGATTTCAGGGAGTTTGCATTCAGCTGAGATATTTATTTTGTCTTTTGGGGGAGAGGGAGGGGAGAAATTTGCACTGAACCTGTCTGCCAGTATGTTGGCAATATCTGTGGGTTCAGTGTATTTTTTGCCGTTATGAACTAACTCTGTGCATATCTGAGGGTTTCTGCCCAGGTTTCTAACATAACTGAAGAAGGCCTTGTGATTATCTTTAGTGTTCTTAGCGATTTTTCTCTCAAAGTTGGCCTTTGATGATTTTATTAGCGAATGTAGTTTTTTGCTCGTGTTGATCAGGGATGCCTTCCCTTTATGGGATTTTGCTCCGTCTTGCAGTAGCTTCCTTCTTTTGTTATAAAGTTTGTTTATGGCTGGGGTCCACCAGATAGGATGCCTGCCTTTGGTGGAAAGGGTCTTGGTTTTATTTGGGATTGTATGATCCATGCATTCTTGGAGATGCCCGTAGAAAGCATTTGTGAAGGATTCAGCAGTGTGGGATGTGGTTTCCACTGGCACAGGGGCTTGAAGGATACCATTTCAGTCCTAAGGAGTGTAAAGTCGGCTTTTGAGAAGTTTCTCACTGTGGTCTTTTATGCTGGGGGTGGAGGTGGGATATGAATATCTAGGGTTATTAGTTTATGGTCTGATCTCACTAGTGAGGGGTATACTTCCTATGTTGAGCATTTTGTACCCATGTTTGTGATGATCAGGTCAAGTATATTATTTCCCCTTGTGGGGGAGGTGACTAGTTATTCCATCACATTTGAGTTGATGAATTCCAGGAACCTTTGGGCTAGGGTGTTGGGGCTTGAGTAATGCACCCAGTCTATGTCTGGGTAGTTGAAGTCTCCCAATATGATGGTATTTGGTGAGACATTCATATCCTCCAGTGTCTTCAGGAAGGCTGAATGGAGTTCCTGAGATTGCGAGGGTGGTCTGTAGCATGCTACAAGTTGTATAGCAGTTTTGCCTATGGTTAGTTGCACATGGATGGTCTCCGATGCTTCGTGCATTGCCACTAACCTGGAGGTGTGGGTGTCTTTAATGAATATGGACACTCCCCCTCCTTTTGTGGTTCGGCCCAGGTTTTGGGGCCAAATGCATGATACGAGGTATAACCTGGTAGGGCTGGGGTGCTCTCAGGAGCCTTGAACCAGGTTTCAGTTACTGCACAGACATCGATCCTCTCCATACTGAGGAGTGCTTCAAGAGCCTGCATCTTGAGATTTAGACTTCTGGCGTTGAGCAGCATTACCCTTAGTTTTTTTCCTTTATTGTTTTCTAAGGTGGTGGGTTTGTCTTTTGAGCCTTGCCTAAGAAAGGCACTATGGGGGTGGCAAGAGCCTTAGCCAATATCCAGAAGCCCAGTGGTGACAGGTGCAAGCCATCCCTTGCGAAGCAGAGTGGCTTGTCCAGCATGTCATCCCAAGCAGAAAGACATTGGATCCCCCTAGAATGACACCAGTAATTGAGCCAATTATTAAAGCTGATCATCTTGTCTTTGTATTGTGGCATCATTCTTGGTGAGGGCAAGATGCTGCTCAGCGTCAGGGTCATACCGGCCTGGGCTACATAATCAGAGAGCTCCTCTATCTCTCTTTTCATGTTGTCCAAGGAGGTACGTCTCAGGTCATTCACGCCGGCATGGACAATGATAGAGTCATATTTGTACTTGCTTTGGAGTGACCTGAGTGCTTGTGTTATGTGGCGGATCCTAGCTCCTGACAGGCAGCTCACCGTTACCCTCTCTTTGTTCAGCCTGGTAAGCGGGACATCAGTGTGTCTGACTATAGAGTCACCTATTACTAGTGTATCAGGCATGGTGTTTCGCCTTAAGGGCTGTGATTGGTTGGCACACTGACTGTGTACTATGTGTTGCTTGTGCAGAGTTTTGAGGAGGTGTTTTCTTGGATGTCTGCTTTGGGAGCCTCTGTTGTTTCAGTAAGTTTTTTATTAGAGCCTCCGAGTATGTCTTTGTGTTACTATGTGTTTGGTTTGCAGTTGTGGTTGGTTTATGGGAGACTGGGTTTGTTGTGTGTGTGGTTACCTTCTCCTCCTGTCTGGTCTTGCTAGTCCTGTGTTGAGAGAGTTCAGCCTCCAGTTTGGCTATATAGTTGCATATAGTTGCATCTCTCACATGTGTTTGTGTTTGTTGGGAAGAGGAGAGGGTTGTCTGTGTACATGAGACAATTGTAACATTGTCTCAGGATTCCCAGATTAACCAGCTGAACGGGAGAGGACGTCAGTAATATACCACTCGACATGCCAGAATAGTATAAGGGGGTGATGTGTAACTGGGTCAGAGAGAGGACTTTGAAGGGAAGTGGGTATTAGCATGGGCTGTAGGTGGATGTAGTGCTTATGTTAGTTTAAGGGTGCTTCACTTAAAAGAAAGGTTTTAGGAGCAAGTGCTAGGCTTATGATAAAGCGAATAGACTGATTTTGTTGAAAGTAGAGCTTTCTTAAGGGAAAAATTGAAGTGCAGACTTGGCGGAGCTAGGAATAGTTTAAGACTGTTTTGCTGCTATGCTTTGCATAAAGCAGCTAAACGCGGATTTTAAACAGGGAACTTCAAAAGAGCTGGAAATGGTCCAAAACGACCAATTACTACAAGCTCTTGTGCTGAGGTCACTCCTTCAGGGACAGATAGGCTGCTCAAGGCTCCCCACTCTCACTGGTGAGCAAAGAAACTTCCTTCTATCCAAGTAAGGCAATGGACAACACAGGAACTACACCACAGTCCAGAATACAGCAAAGCCTGTATACTGGTCTAAACTAGTCGAGAAAGGCGGGAAAACAATGATTTTTTTTGTTTGTTTTTTAGGTTAAAAAGTACACAGAAATGCAGGAAAAACAGTAATAAATCACTTACACAGGCTAGCTCACTTTAGTAGGTAGCCTCAACAGTTAAATTTAACAACAAACTTTCGACCAAATGTAACTTTAAGTGCAGATAATGTACAATGCAAAAAACAGGTAATAAAGCAGTTCCCCTTTCCTCAACCACTCCTCCGAGATACTTAAAGCTATTTATATGCTCCACTATATTCCCTTCTATCTCTATTCTCAGCTTCATCCAATTTCCCCAATTTGCTGCCATTACCAGCATCTTATCTGTTCTTAGTTTCATCCCATGTGCCTTCAGTTTTGCTTTCCATTTCCTATCCTTTGCTGAAGTTCTAGCTCAGAGGCTGTCTGTCCAGTCACATTGTCTGCATACAGCAGCTTTGTTGATCTGTACCCTCCAACTGGTTTGCTAATGTAGTCCATCACCAGTATGAACAACAGTGGGCTCAGAGCTGTGCCTCGGTGTACACCTACTCCCACTGGGGACCCCTCTGTGAGGCCAAATACTGTTCCTCATTGAGTCATTGGGTTCTTGTACATAGCCTGCACTAATTCTACCAATGTTTCTGGGACTTCAAACCACAGCAGTACTGCCCACATCAGCTTTCATGGCACCTTGTCATATGCTTTCTCCATGTCTAGGAATGCCCAGTTGGACTCTTTCCTCATCTCTAGGTTCTTTTCAAGCATCTGTCACACTGCAAACATCGAGACAATTGTGTTGCATCCGGATCTGAGTCCAGACTGCTCATCTCCCATCTTAAATTCTACTACTCTGCATATCTGTTTATCAGTCACTCTCTCCAGAACCTTCGTGCAATGTGATAGAAGTCTGATGCCTCTATACTGCCCACAGTTGTGGATGACCCCTTTGCTCTTGTACAATGGCAGCAGTATGCATATTCTCCAGTCATCTGGGATATGCCTTTCTCTCCACACTGCTATTAATACCCTCAGAACCCATTTCTCCACACTGCTATTAATACCCTCAGAACCCATTTCTCCCCTATCCCACCTGACGTCTTTATCATATCTGCTGTGACCTCATCTGAGCCTGCTGCTTTCTCTGACTTCATCTTCCTTAGTGCTCTTCTTACTTCTTCTAGGGTGGGCTCCTCCTCCTGTCTCATTGTAGGCTGTTTCTGGGGCAGTACAGCTTCTGTGTGGTTTTCTTCATTCAGAAGCTGCTGGAAATACTCCTTCCATCTGCCTTTGAAGTCCTGTGGACTGGTGAGCAGGTTGTTGCTGGCATCCCTTATGACGGGTGTCTGACTATCTTCTTTATCTTTCAGTCTTTGCCTTGCAACCTGATATAGTTTCTTTGTGACCCTTACTGAGTCACTTTCCAGAAGTTGGTACAGTGCCTCCAATGCCCTATTCTTTTCTATTGCAACTTCTTTCTTAGATTCTTTGTTAGCCAACCAGTAGTCCTTCCTAGCCTGTCAGCCTTTTCTGTCTCCCATTTCTTCCTGCACTCCTCCTTTTTTTTGGTGACTTCCTGGACTTCTGCGTTCCACCACCAGCTTTCCTTATGTACATTATTTCCATACCTGGCTCGGCCACATATCTTTTTTGTAGTCCTAACACATGCTGTTTTTAGGCACTGCCATTCTTCTTCAATTCCACCTATTTCTTCCTCTTCTTGGGGTGCTAGAGCCCTGAGTAATTCCTTGAACTGTTGTAGTTTCTCGCCAGTCAACCTCCAGGTCTTCAGCATGGTGTCTGTTGATCTTCGAGCCTTTTCTGACCACTGTTTGCAGCTGATTGTTACCTAGTGGTTTATGCTGTGTGTGCACTGACTGTTTCACCTGGGCTGACTTTGCAATAATGGATTCCACCCCAGTGTCTTTTCCTTACTAGGAGGACGTCTGCCTGAGTTGCCTGTTCGCTACTTTTGTATGTGATCTTGTGACTGTCTCTTTCTGAACCATGTGTTGGGCTACTATCAAGCCATTTGCCAGACAGAAGTCTGCTGTCTGAATGCACTCTTTTCCTCATCACAGACTGCACACTGTGGCAAGGTTAGCTACTTGATGGTGTAAACCCTGCTGTGGGGCAAGGCTGAGATTAGGAATACTGCCCTATCATTACACTGGAGTCTGATTGACAAGTGTCTGCCATTAATTATGATGATGTCCCTCACTGCTTTCTGAAGCCTCTCTCTCACCACAATTGCTACAGCATTTCTAGTCTGTCCACCTCCTGACTAGGAGAGCCTGGATCCCAAGCCAAGTGACTTTGGATACATAGGATATCCAGCCTCCTCTTTATCATCATGTCATCCACTTCCAAGCTGCATCCTGTCAGTGAACCTACATTAAGGGTAGCAATTCTCAGTTCATGTTTGGCAGGTTGGTTGGTTTTATGTCCAGCATTTGCTCAAAAGAGCTATCCTGGGTGACTAGACACTGGCCGGTAGCTTATTTACCCAGGGCTGCTGGGCTTTATGGTAAGCACACACTGGCCAATAGGGCCACATATATGTCTCCCATCATTAGCAAGGGTCACTGGCATAGGTCAGAGTAGGTCAGGTCTTCAAACCACTTATCACCAGTAACTACCCATGCCCATTTTGACATTAGTCAATATGACCAAATCACCTAGAACCATATTTTACACCATCAAGTAGCTAGCCTTGCCACAGTGTGCAGTCTGTGATTTGTGTTCTATCTTGATGATACTGCACACCAAAGAAGATGCCCAAAGATGTTGGCCTGTACAACTCTTCCCCATATAGGGCACCATGTAGAGTGTGTTGCTGCCCACAGCTCCATTCTTAGGTGAGTTTGAGATGGAAACACCTCAGTGTGCTTTTCAGATGGGAAAGAAAACCCATGGAGACACAGGGAGAATGTGCAAACTTCAAACAGGTATTGGTCGAGGTCAGGATCAAACCTTGTTCCTTGTGTATGGGAGGTGAAGACCTTAACCATTATGCCAACTGGTCCTCATATATTATATATATTAAAGCAGAAAAATCAAATAATTCAAGTGCTTTAAATAAATAATTCCAATTTAATAAATCAAAAGCTTTTTCAATATCCAAACTAAGTGGACTTTTCTCTTCTTTGACATCTATAATTGCTTATATAAATAAAGCCAGTCTAATGTAAGTTAGTATTTGATAACATTTTGTTTTAATTTATCCACTAGAATATGAAAATGTGTAGTCTAAGGTTAAAAGTGAGGTCTGTAAGAGCGGCTCAGCTGTTGATTTTTATTCTTCTTGAGTGCTGAAGGAATTGGTGATGGGAGCGGACTTCAGTGGGCATGTTGGTGAAGGGAACAACGGGGATGAGGAAGTGATGGGCATGTATGGTGTTAAACAGAGGAATGCAGAAGGTCAGATGGTAGTGGATTTTGTGAAAAGGATGGACATGGCTGTGATGAATATGTATTTTAACAAGAGGGAGGAGCACAGGGTGACATACAAGAGTGGAGGAAGATGCACACAGGTGGATTATATCTTATGTAGGAGGGCCAGTCTGAAGCAGATTGGAGACTGTAAAGTGGTGGCAGGAGAAAGTGCAGTTAGGCAGCATAGGATGGTGCTTTGTAGGATGACATTGGTGATCAAGAAGAGGAGGATGAGTGTGAGGGCAGCACCAAGGATCAAATGGTGGAAATTGAAAAAGGGTAATTGTGAGGAGATGTTCAGGGAAGAGTTAAGACAGGCACTGGGTGGCAGTGAAGAGTTACCGAATAGCTGGCCAACTACAGCAGAGCTAGTAAGAGAGATGGCTAGAAAGGTGCTTGGTGTGACATCTGGAAAGAGGAAGGAGGACAAGGAGACCTGGTGGTGGAATGAAGAAGTACATGAGAGTATACAGAGAAAGAGGTTGGCGAAGAAGTGGGATTGTCAGAGAGATGAAGAAAGTGGACAAGAGTATAAGGAGATGAGGTGCATGGCAAAGAGAGAGGTGGCGAAGGCTAAGGATAGGGCGTATGAGGAGTTGTATAAAAGGTTGGACACTAAGGAGGGAGAAAAGGACCTGTACCGATTGGCTAGACAGAGGGACTGAGATAGTAAAGATGTGCAGCAGTTAAGGGTGATAAAGGATAATGAGGGAAACGTACTCACAAGCGAGGAGAGTGTGTTGAGCAGATGGAAAGAGTAGTTTGAGGGGATGATGAATGAAGAGAATGAGAGGGAGAGAAGTTTGGATGATGTGCGGATAGTGAATCATGAAGTGCAGTGGATTAGCAAGGAGGAAGTAAGGATAGCTATGAAGAGGATGAAGAACGGAAAGGCTGTTGGTCCAGATGACATACCTGTGGAAGGATGGAGGTGTTTAGGTGAAATGGCAGTGGAGTTTTTAACTAGATTGTTTAATGAAATCTTGGAAAGTGAGAGGATGCCTGAGGAATGGAGAAAAAGTGTTTTGGTATCGATTTTTAAGAATAAGGGTGATGTGCAGAGCTGTAATAACTACAGAGGGATTAAATTGATCAGTCACAGCATGAAGTTATGGGAAAGAGTAGTGGAAGCTAGGTTAAGAAGGGAGGTGATGTAAATGTAAGGCAAAATCACATCAGGAACACTACTAAAAAAATGTGGAACGCTACATAAACTCTGGATATTTTAGCTGGTGCACATGGTAAACAGAAAGAAAAAATGTGGAAGCAGCACACAGCTGCATGCAATCAATACTGTTACAATGATGCTGGTAAAAAATAAAAAATAGTAATGAGGACCGCTGCCCAAATATGTACGATTGATCCTGCATCGCTACAGTGATGAACAGTATCCAAGGTGGGAAAAAGCAATGAAGTGGGTGTTTGTATATGCGTGCGTGAGGTTAGACAGATAAAATAGAAAATGTATATCTTAATATGTCGCTACAGTGAAACAATAGCATGTATATGACGAAAGAAACAGTGTAGTGGGTGTCCCTATGTGCGTGCATGCATGCAGTTAAGCAGTTTAAAATAGAAAATTATATCTCAGTATGGAGTGCAGGAAGTATGGTTGATAAACCCAAACAAAAGAGCAAAAAAGACAACAGTAGCGCACAAATTGACTGAAAGTTACCAAGCAAACGTAAGTCTATCACTTAGTTACCACATGATCAGTTATAGTAGTATGGTTTTAATCCAGCTTGTCTTGGAAAGGAGACTTCTAGAAGGCAAGCGTCTGAGCGTCTGAGCAGATTTATCAGGAAGCACACGCCTGGAATCCTTCTTGCTCTTGGGAGGATGACAAGATTGCCTACAAATAAGGAGAGACTTAGAGGAATAATCCCTCTGAAATTTGGGAGTAGGAGAAACAAAAATATGTTTTAATGTCTGTAAGGCTTTACCATTGTTCTGAAGAGATTTAAAGTTCAGCTGCAGTGGATGCAAAACAATTTTTATTATCCAAAGGAGCATCTAGAAGTTTGGCCTTAATGTCATCTGGCAAAGGCAGGAGCTGAAGACAATGATGGTTCATTACTGTTTCAAAGGCATCAGCCCTGGAAGTGGCATCAGATGCATCACAGCTACATTTGATTCAGTGGGAAGCAACTTCAGACGTAGAACCCAGTAGAGAAAGGCCTAAAGCCTCCACCTTAGAGTCAAGAAGGTCAAAAAACACCTTAGAAACCTGAGAAATCAGAGCCAAAACATACTTTGTCATACAAGTCTGGTATAGAGAAAGGCTAAAGCCTCCGCCTTAGAGTCAAGGTCAAAAAACACCTTAGAAACCTGAGAAATCAGAGCCAAAACATACAACATACTTGGTCATATGAGTCTGGCCCAGTGGAGAAAGGGCTAACACCTCCGCCTTAGAGTCAAGAAGGTCAAAAAGCACCTTAGAAACCTGAGAAATCAGAGCCAAAACATACTTGGTCATATCAGTCTGGTATAGAGAAAGGGCTAAAGCCTCCGCCTTAGAGTCAAGAAGGTCAAAAAACACTTTAGAAACCTGAGAAATCAGAGCCCAAACATACTTGGTCATATCAGTCTAGTAGCTGCTGGCTGTAGAAGATGAGGTGGCAGTAGTGTAAACTTTTTTGCCCAGTGTTTCCATAGCTCTGCTATCTCTATCAAAAGGCAACACGCTCGGTAGAGGACAATAATTTGGAAGGGTCATCAGAGGAGAATGATACTATAAAAGGGTCAACAGAAGGGCATTTACACTCTTCTAGAACTTTATAGAATCTATCTCACTTAGGTGCAGGACGCTGAGTCAGAGGCCACAGATGCTGCTGAGACCGTGTCCGGATGTGCAGCCAGAACAGGAGGGACAGCAGGTGTCTTAGGACGCTGTCTGTAGGAGCTCATCATACTTTTGTTTTAATCTCACAGACTTGGAACAATCCCACTTAAAATAATTCATCATATGGGCAATGGCATCCCCAAAGTCAAGCTCCTACAGTGGGGAATCTGGTCTTGCAGAATACTCCTCCTCTGAACCATGGTCCAAAGAGGAAGGGATTTGGGAGGAATAAGCCAAAGATTCTTCCTCGACTCCAGGTCCTCGGCTGAAGAATCCAATTCCCATGCTCTCTTAAGTGAAGTGGAAAACTTGGGAGGAGCAGGCACACTGACCCCTTGTGGAGGCTTCAAGGCCATCAAAGCATTAAACAACCCCAGAGAGAAATCCTGCCAATTGTATATGGAATCCTTAACAAAAGGGGAAATATGCCTTCTTCTTTTGCTTATTTTTCTGCTGGACATCCGCATGAAACACCCTCTGAGGGTCAGACCCCTGGTGAGATTCTATAATGGTCATAGATCAAGAGGAGATTCCCAAGATCTGAGGAGTTCCCCTAAAGTCCTTTGGAAATAATCAACCAAGGTTCCCCCCTCAACATCAAATGCAGATTGAAAAGCCTCCTAGGACATGTGAGAAGTTGGATCCATGCTGGTGTCTGAAAGGGTTGTGGTAGAGTAATAAAAAAAAATAAATAAATAAATAACAGATGATCCTCCAGGTTTTCACCGGCCTTGAGAGTGTCATCTGTGGGAAGCTGGACAGCAGCTACATGACACCGAACTTTTTTTGGATTCTGCCATAGCACCCTGAGCCAACAACTTCAGAAATTGGTTCTCTAGGTATATGGACAAGGAAGAGAGACAACTATTTATTTTATTTTATTTTATTTTACATTTGTTGACTGGGCTAGTCTAGCTGGATATATTTCCATTTTCAGTAGAGGCCCGAGGAGAAAAGCTCCACAGAAGTAAAAAATCTATACATACATAAAAATCAACATAGATAACAATAAGCCGTTTAGAAAACAGGTTAGTAAAAAACAGCAAAAATCTTCAAAACTCTTCTAAATAGTTAGTATAACATTAATTAATTACTACCACACACAGAGAAATTCCAAATAACATCATACAGGAAATAAAAATACTTGGAGATAAAGATACAAAGATAATAAGTAATGAAAGTGGAACAATAAGAGTGGGGTAGAGAAAATAAAGGATTAGAGGCGAAGAAAGCAGGTTAAGAAAGTTAACAGGGAAAGAAGCAGGGAGAGGATGAAAAGGGAGAAGAGAAAAGCAGTGGAGAATAGAGTGAAACAAGAATAAGAGATAGTTTAAGATAAGTAGTAATAGTGGAAGGTTAATCAGGTTTACAACAGGAACAAAGCCAGTGATTTTGGAAGTGTCGTTTAATGTTTTGTTTGAAAAGAGGCAGAGAGGAAATCATTGTTATGTTAGTAGGTAACAAATTCCATTTTGTACCTACAGAATTGGTGAATAGGGAGTTACCAGCAGTGTTATTAGATTTTATAGAAGTAGTCAAGAGTTTACTCGAAGAGCGGAGAGAGTTAAGATTGCTATAGGGGATTATGAGTTGGGAGAGTACAGGAGTGTTTTTTGGTTGGTAGAGTATTTTATGGGCCAGAATGAGTTGATGGATAGCGAGATAGTTTTGAATTTCAAGCCAGCCTAGTTGTTTCAGGTTAAGACAATGATGGGTTCTGTAGGGGTTACCAGTAGCGAGCAATGCTATTGTAGCAGGTAGCTAATTTGTTAAGGTTGCTTTTCTTGAGGTTGGTAAAGATGGGTGAGGCATAAAGAAGAGTAGAAATAAGATGGGAGTGAGCGATCCTAGTTCTAGTAGCTGGTGTAAGAAATGGTCTAATTCGATACAAGGATCCTATTTTTCTGTTGACTAGTTTTATAGAGTTGTTAATATGTTGGTCAAAAGAGAGATTATTATCAATGGTAATACCTAACAGTTTAGTTGTAGAGTCAGGTGAGATGAAAGTAGCACTGTTAGAGGAGATATTAAAGTTTAAGGGGGAGGTCCTGGAAGTGGGGGTAAAGAGAAGAAGTTTAGTTTTTTTGGCATTTAGTAAGAGTAGACGACTGGAGAACCATGTTTCCACAGTATTAAAGACATTTTGGGTAAGTGAGATCAGTTCTGACGTGGAAGATGCTGAGCAGATGAGTGTAGAATCATCAGCATATTGAATACATGTAGCTTGAGGGATTATTGTTTGAAGATCATTAATGAAGAGGGAAAAAAGAAGTGGGCCAAGGATAGAGCCTTGAGGAACTCCGATGGAAACAGGCAAGAAAGAGGAAATGTGGTTATCCCATAGAACTGCCTGTTTTCTATTTGTGAGATAGGAATTAAACCATGTAATGGCTGAGGAATCAAAAGAGAGAGATTCAAGAGTCTTAAGTAATAAAGTGTGGTTGACCATATCAAATGCTTTAGAGAAGTCAATGAAGAGGGCAGAAGAGAGTAAGTTGTTGTTACGGTTCGATTAATAGTGTCTACAAAGGAAAGCAAGGCAGTAGTAGTACTGTGATGTGGTCTAAAACCATGTTGACAGTTTGCTATAATGCTGTGAAGAGAGAGATATTGTACAAGTTGATGATGAATACATTTTTCCAGAATTTTTGCCAAGGGTGAGAGGAGAGCAATAGGTCTATAATTGGAGTAGTCTATGGAGTTTCCACCTTTATGGAGTGGGATAATATGAGAGACCTTCCAGATATCAGGGATGATTTCTTCTTTGATGGTCCTATTTATGAGAATAGATATAGGATATGCGATGACCTTGGCAGCCTTTTGAAGAAATAGTGAAGGGAGCTTGTCAGCAGAGGGGGTGCAAGGTTTTAGTTTGAGAAGGAGTCTATAAATGGAAGTTGTAGAGAGAATTTAAAGGAGGAGTTAGTTATGTTGCTTGGTAGGCAGAAGTTGTTGGCATTTAGCTGTTTAGCTAGAGCTTGTATAGTTTCAGTGAAGAAAGAGTTAAAAGCATCTGCAGTTTGTTGAGGGGAGTCTGGGTCAGCATTAATTGGGGAAGGTGTTTTAGAGGTTCCTGGGGAGAGGAGCTTATTGACTGAGGACCAGAAGAGTTTAGAATTATTTAGATGATTTTGCTGTAGTTCAAGGTAGAATTTCTTTTTGTCAGATATTACTGCCTTTTTAGTTAAATTTCTAAGCTGACGGAAGTGTAGAAAGTCAGGGTTATTTCTGTGGGATCTCCATGAGGCCCAGACTTTATTTCTAGTAAGAATAAGTTTTTTTGTTTCATGGCAGAGCCAAGGGGGCTGAATTAGATTTAATTCTAATACTACGTTCAGGAGCATATTTATCAAGAATAGATAAAAAAGTTGTATTAAAGTAGATTACTGCATTTTCAAGAGGAAGCATTTTTAAGGGGTTCCAGTTACATAAACCAAGTTCCGTCTGAAATAGGTCAGGATTAAAATTTTTGATGGTGCGTACTTTCCTTGTAATGTGGGGGATAGTACAATCAGTCTTTTCCCTAGTTATGAAAGTTAAAGAGTGATCACTAACATCATCAGGCAGGGTTCCTGTTTTGTAGTTATGTTCGACTCTGTTTATAAGTATCCAGTCTAGGATGCTTTCTCTATTACTATGTTTATTTCACCTAGTTGTAGAAGTAATAGTTTGGGTAAAACTATGAAGGTTGATATGAGATGAAGGGTTTTCAGCATTAATGCTATTCAGTCTATGTTAAGGTCACCTAGTATAATAGTTTCTTGTGGATAAGTAGCCGATACCCAACTGAGATAATTCTCAAGGATAGGTATGTTGTTACCAGGAGGCAGGTACATGCAGATGATATAAAGGGATTTTTTGGAATTTAATTGAAGTTTAGCAATGATTACTTCTATTTTGTTATCTTGAGTTGGAGAGTCTGGAAGGGTAGTGATATTCAGATGATTCTTAAAAGGATAGCAACACCACCACCTTTGCGGTTGGGACGGTCGAGTCTTACTATATTATAGCCCTGGGGAATAATTTCAGTGTCTTTAGTAGTAGGTTTTAGCCAGGTTTCTGAGAGGCAGAGAATATCAAATGATTGAGTATGTAGGAGGGCATGCAGGTATGGTACTTTGTTGTTTATGCTTTGGATATTAAGATGGCCTATTAAGAAGGTGTTATTAAGTTTAGGTATAGACACTAGGGAGAAGGAAAGTAGGACCAGGGTTAGGGTGGATGTCTCCATCTAGGAGGGAGGGATTAGTAGGTTTGTTTAAGAGGTTAATCTTTAGAAGGGTTTGTATTTTAGTTTTGTTCTCAGAATGCACTACATAGTTAAGGTGTGAGAGTCTATGGAATTTAGGTAAATGATAATTAGGGGTAGAAGAAGTATTTGGGTATGGGATAAGTGGAAGGAGAAATGTTGTTGTGTGTTTGCTAGGGTGGCAGTGTTGGACATAAAGTGTTTTTCATAGTAGGACAGGAGGTACATTGAGCATAGGGTGGAAAGAAGTAGAAGTGAGAATAAGAGCTGGGTAGTCTGGTAGGAAGCCATTGTAAGAGGAGTAGGAGTATAATAGACAGAATATGAGAAAGTATGAGTGGAGAAAGTAGAGAGGGATATACTACTGAAGAGGTTAGAATTAGAACCAGGAGAAGCAAAGAGGGGACAGGAGTAAAACAGAGAGAGGAGTTAAATAAGGGGAGGTTGAAATGGGAGGGGGAAGTGAAAGGAAATAAGAAAGGAGAAGTAAAGAAATGAGTGGGAGTGTAAGGTGGAGAAAGGGTATTGGGTAGGGGCTGGAACGAGAAGGATTGGAGGGCTAGGATAGGGTGTGTGTCTAGAGAGCTATAAGATAAGGACCCCTGGGGGTCTCAGGCACAAGTGCCTGACAAAGCACTGTGTATGATTGTGGAAAGCACCCAAACAGAACAGACACTGGCCGTGATGAACTTTATTAGGCATTTGCCTCCCACATTGAAATTTTCCCTTTCTGGATGACATGAAGAGAATGACCATAAGAAATAAGAAAAAAAAAAAAAAAAACAATAGGGCACTTATCTGAAAACTTAGCTTGATAACTAGCATAGCAAGAGGCCATTGAAACAGACCTTTAACGATGGCACCTGGAGTGGCAGCAAAGTATTTGTGAATGTGTGCATGTGTACATTACCTTTAGTGAATGTGTGCATCTGTGCATTACCTTTAGTGAATGTGTGCATTTGTACATTACCTTTAGTGAACGTGTGCATGTGTACATTACCTTTAGTGAATGTGTGCATTTGTACATTACCTTTAGTGAATGTGTGCATGTGTGCATTACCTTTAGTGAATGTGTGCATTTGTGCATTACCTTTAGTGAATGTGTGCATTTGTACATTACCTTTAGTGAATGTGTGCATTTGTACATTACCTTTAGTGAACGTGTGCATGTGTACATTACCTTTAGTGAATGTGTGCATTTGTGCATTACCCTTAGTGAATGTGTGCATGTGTGCATTACCTTTAGTGAATGTGTGCATGTGTACATTACCTTTAGTGAATGTGTGCATGTGTACATTACCTTTAGTGAATGTGTGCATGTGTACATTACCTTTAGTGAATGTGTGCATTTGTGCATTACCTTTAGTGAATGTGTGCATGTGTACATTACCTTTAGTGAATGTGTGCATGAGTGCATTACCTTTAGTGAATGTGTGCATGTGTACATTACCTTTAGTGAATGTGTGCATTTGTGCATTACCTTTAGTGAATGTGTGCATGTGTACATTACCTTTAGTGAATGTGTGCATGTGTACATTACCTTTAGTGAATGTGTGCATTTGTACATTACCTTTAGTGAATGTGTGCATGTGTACATTACCTTTAGTGAATGTGTGCATGTGTACATTACCTTTAGTGAATGTGTGCATGTGTACATTACCTTTAGTGAACGTGTGCATGTGTACATTACCTTTAGTGAATGTGTGCATGTGTACATTACCTTTAGTGAATGTGTGCATGTGTGCATTACCTTTAGTGAATGTGTGCATGTGTACATTACCTTTAATGAATGTGTGCATCTGTGCATTACCTTTAGTGAATGTGTGCATGTGTACATTACCTTTAGTGAACGTGTGCATGTGTACATTACCTTTAGTGAATGTGTGCATTTGTGCATTACCTTTAGTGAATGTGTGCATGTGTACATTACCTTTAGTGAATGTGTGCATTTGTGCATTACCTTTAGTGAACGTGTGCATGTGTACATTACCTTTAGTGAATGTGTGCATTTGTACATTACCTTTAGTGAATGTGTGCATGTGTACATTACCCTTAGTGAATGTGTGCATTTGTACATTACCTTTAGTGAATGTGTGCATGTGTACATTACCTTTAGTGAATGTGTGCATGTGTACATTACCTTTAGTGAATGTGTGCATGTGTACATTACCTTTAGTGAACGTGTGCATTTGTACATTACCTTTAGTGAATGTGTGCATGTGTACATTACCTTTAGTGAATGTGTGCATGTGTACATTACCCTTAGTGAATGTGTGCATTTGTACATTACCTTTAGTGAATGTGTGCATTTGTACATTACCTTTAGTGAATGTGTGCATGTGTACATTACCTTTAGTGAATGTGTGCATGTGTACATTACCTTTAGTGAACGTGTGCATGTGTACATTACCTTTAGTGAATGTGTGCATGTGTACATTACCTTTAGTGAATGTGTGCATTTGTACATTACCTTTAGTGAATGTGTGCATGTGTACATTATCTTTAGTGAATGTGTGCATTTGTACATTACCTTTAGTGAATGTGTGCATGTGTACATTACCTTTAGTGAATGTGTGCATTTGTACATTATCTTTAGTGAATGTGTGCATTTGTACATTACCTTTAGTGAACGTGTGCATTTGTACATTACCTTTAGTGAATGTGTGCATTTGTACATTACCTTTAGTGAACGTGTGCATTTGTACATTACCTTTAGTGAACGTGTGCATTTGTACATTACCTTTAGTGAACGTGTGCATGTGTACATTACCTTTAGTGAACGTGTGCATTTGTACATTACCTTTAGTGAATGTGTGCTTGTGTACATTACCTTTAGTGAACGTGTGCATTTGTACATTACCTTTAGTGAACGTGTGCATGTGTACATTACCTTTAGTGAATGTGTGCATTTGTGCATTACCTTTAGTGAATGTGTGCATTTGTGCATTACCTTTAGTGAATGTGTGCATGTGTACATTACCTTTAGTGAATGTGTGCATGTGTACATTACCTTTAGTGAATGTGTGCATTTGTGCATTACCCTTAGTGAATGTGTGCATGTGTGCATTACCTTTAGTGAATGTGTGCATGTGTACATTACCTTTAGTGAATGTGTGCATGTGTACATTACCTTTAGTGAATGTGTGCATTTGTGCATTACCTTTAATGAATGTGTGCATTTGTGCATTACCTTTAGTGAACGTGTGCATGTGTACATTACCTTTAGTGAATGTGTGCATGTGTACATTACCTTTAATGAATGTGTGCATTTGTACATTACCTTTAGTGAATGTGTGCATGTGTACATTACCTTTAGTGAATGTGTGCATTTGTACATTACCTTTAGTGAATGTGTGCATGTGTACATTACCTTTAGTGAATGTGTGCATTTGTGCATTACCTTTAATGAATGTGTGCATGTGTACATTACCTTTAGTGAATGTGTGCATTTGTACATTACCTTTAGTGAATGTGTGCATTTGTACATTACCTTTAGTGAACGTGTGCATGTGTACATTACCTTTAGTGAATGTGTGCATGTGTACATTACCTTTAGTGAATGTGTGCATGTGTACATTACCTTTAGTGAATGTGTGCATGTGTACATTACCTTTAGTGAATGTGTGCATTTGTGCATTACCTTTAGTGAATGTGTGCATTTGTACATTACCTTTAGTGAACGTGTGCATGTGTACATTACCTTTAGTGAATGTGTGCATGTGTACATTACCTTTAGTGAATGTGTGCATTTGTGCATTACCTTTAGTGAATGTGTGCATGTGTACATTACCTTTAGTGAATGTGTGCATGTGTACATTACCTTTAGTGAATGTGTGCATGTGTACATTACCTTTAGTGAATGTGTGCATGTGTACATTACCTTTAGTGAATGTGCATGTGTACATTACCTTTAGTGAATGTGTGCATGTGTACATTACCTTTAGTGAATGTGTGCATGTGTACATTACCTTTAGTGAATGTGTGCATGTGTGCATTACCTTTAGTGAATGTGTGCATGTGTACATTACCTTTAGTGAATGTGTGCATTTGTACATTACCTTTAGTGAACGTGTGCATGTGTACATTACCTTTAGTGAATGTGTGCATGTGTACATTACCTTTAGTGAATGTGTGCATTTGTACATTACCTTTAGTGAATGTGTGCATGTGTACATTACCTTTAGTGAATGTGTGCATGTGTACATTACCTTTAGTGAATGTGTGCATTTGTACATTACCTTTAGTGAATGTGTGCATGTGTACATTACCTTTAGTGAATGTGTGCATGTGTACATTACCTTTAGTGAATGTGTGCATGTGTACATTACCTTTAGTGAATGTGTGCATGTGTACATTACCTTTAGTGAATGTGTGCATTTGTACATTACCTTTAGTGAATGTGTGCATGTGTGCATTACCTTTAGTGAATGTGTGCATGTGTACATTACCTTTAGTGAATGTGTGCATGTGTACATTACCTTTAGTGAATGTGCATGTGTACATTACCTTTAGTGAACGTGTGCATGTGTACATTACCTTTAGTGAATGTGTGCATGTGTACATTACCTTTAGTGAATGTGTGCATGTGTACATTACCTTTAGTGAATGTGTGCATGTGTACATTACCTTTAGTGAATGTGTGCATGTGTACATTACCTTTAGTGAATGTGTGCATGTGTACATTACCTTTAGTGAATGTGTGCATGTGTACATTACCTTTAGTGAATGTGTGCATTTGTACATTACCTTTAGTGAATGTGTGCATTTGTGCATTACCTTTAGTGAATGTGTGCATTTGTGCATTACCTTTAGTGAATGTGTGCATGTGTACATTACCTTTAGTGAATGTGTGCATGTGTACATTACCTTTAGTGAATGTGTGCATTTGTACATTACCTTTAGTGAATGTGTGCATGTGTACATTACCTTTAGTGAATGTGTGCATGTGTACATTACCTTTAGTGAATGTGTGCATTTGTACATTACCTTTAGTGAATGTGTGCATTTGTACATTACCTTTAGTGAATGTGTGCATGTGTACATTACCTTTAGTGAATGTGTGCATGTGTACATTACCTTTAGTGAATGTGTGCATTTGTGCATTACCTTTAGTGAATGTGTGCATGTGTACATTACCTTTAGTGAATGTGTGCATTTGTACATTACCTTTAGTGAATGTGTGCATGTGTACATTACCTTTAGTGAATGTGTGCATTTGTACATTACCTTTAGTGAATGTGTGCATGTGTACATTACCTTTAGTGAATGTGTGCATGTGTACATTACCTTTAGTGAATGTGTGCATGTGTACATTACCTTTAGTGAATGTGTGCATTTGTACATTACCTTTAGTGAATGTGTGCATGTGTGCATTACCTTTAGTGAATGTGCATGTGTACATTACCTTTAGTGAATGTGTGCATGTGTACATTACCTTTAGTGAATGTGTGCATGTGTACATTACCTTTAGTGAATGTGTGCATGTGTACATTACCTTTAGTGAATGTGTGCATGTGTACATTACCTTTAGTGAATGTGTGCATGTGTACATTACCTTTAGTGAATGTGTGCATGTGTACATTACCTTTAGTGAATGTGTGCATGTGTACATTACCTTTAGTGAATGTGTGCATGTGTACATTACCTTTAGTGAATGTGTGCATTTGTACATTACCTTTAGTGAATGTGTGCATGTGTACATTACCTTTAGTGAATGTGTGCATTTGTACATTACCTTTAGTGAATGTGTGCATGTGTACATTACCTTTAGTGAATGTGTGCATGTGTACATTACCTTTAGTGAATGTGTGCATTTGTACATTACCTTTAGTGAATGTGTGCATGTGTACATTACCTTTAGTGAATGTGTGCATGTGTACATTACCTTTAGTGAATGTGTGCATGTGTACATTACCTTTAGTGAATGTGTGCATGTGTACATTACCTTTAGTGAATGTGTGCATGTGTACATTACCTTTAGTGAATGTGTGCATGTGTACATTACCTTTAGTGAATGTGTGCATGTGTACATTACCTTTAGTGAATGTGTGCATGTGTACATTACCTTTAGTGAATGTGTGCATGTGTACATTACCTTTAGTGAATGTGCATTTGTACATTACCTTTAGTGAATGTGTGCATGTGTACATTACCTTTAGTGAATGTGTGCATGTGTACATTACCTTTAGTGAATGTGTGCATGTGTACATTACCTTTAGTGAATGTGTGCATGTGTACATTACCTTTAGTGAATGTGTGCATGTGTACATTACCTTTAGTGAATGTGTGCATGTGTACATTACCTTTAGTGAATGTGTGCATGTGTACATTACCTTTAGTGAATGTGTGCATGTGTACATTACCTTTAGTGAATGTGTGCATGTGTACATTACCTTTAGTGAATGTGCATGTGTACATTACCTTTAGTGAATGTGTGCATGTGTACATTACCTTTAGTGAATGTGTGCATGTGTACATTACCTTTAGTGAATGTGTGCATTTGTACATTACCTTTAGTGAATGTGTGCATGTGTACATTACCTTTAGTGAATGTGTGCATGTGTACATTACCTTTAGTGAATGTGTGCATGTGTGCATTACCTTTAGTGAATGTGTGCATGTGTACATTACCTTTAGTGAATGTGTGCATGTGTACATTACCTTTAGTGAATGTGTGCATGTGTACATTACCTTTAGTGAATGTGTGCATGTGTACATTACCTTTAGTGAATGTGTGCATGTGTACATTACCTTTAGTGAATGTGCATGTGTACATTACCTTTAGTGAATGTGTGCATGTCTACATTACCTTTAGTGAATGTGTGCATGTGTACATTACCTTTAGTGAATGTGTGCATGTGTACATTACCTTTAGTGAATGTGTGCATGTGTACATTACCTTTAGTGAATGTGTGCATGTGTGCATTACCTTTAGTGAATGTGTGCATGTGTACATTACCTTTAGTGAATGTGTGCATGTGTACATTACCTTTAGTGAATGTGTGCATTTGTACATTACCTTTAGTGAATGTGTGCATGTGTACATTACCTTTAGTGAATGTGTGCATGTGTACATTACCTTTAGTGAATGTGTGCATGTGTACATTACCTTTAGTGAATGTGTGCATGTGTACATTACCTTTAGTGAATGTGTGCATTTGTACATTACCTTTAGTGAATGTGTGCATTTGTGCATTACCTTTAATGAATGTGTGCATGTGTACATTACCTTTAGTGAATGTGTGCATTTGTACATTACCTTTAGTGAATGTGTGCATTTGTACATTACCTTTAGTGAACGTGTGCATTTGTACATTACCTTTAGTGAACGTGTGCATGTGTACATTACCTTTAGTGAATGTGTGCATGTGTACATTACCTTTAGTGAATGTGTGCATGTGTACATTACCTTTAGTGAATGTGTGCATTTGTGCATTACCTTTAGTGAACGTGTGCATGTGTACATTACCTTTAGTGAATGTGTGCATTTGTACATTTCCTTTAGTGAATGTGTGCATGTGTACATTACCTTTAGTGAACGTGTGCATGTGTACATTACCTTTAGTGAATGTGTGCATGTGTACATTACCTTTAGTGAATGTGTGCATGTGTACATTACCTTTAGTGAATGTGTGCATGTGTACATTACCTTTAGTGAATGTGTGCATGTGTACATTACCTTTAGTGAATGTGTGCATGTGTACATTACCTTTAGTGAATGTGTGCATGTGTACATTACCTTTAGTGAATGTGTGCATGTGTGCATTACCTTTAGTGAATGTGTGCATGTGTACATTACCTTTAGTGAATGTGTGCATGTGTACATTACCTTTAGTGAATGTGTGCATGTGTACATTATCTTTAGTGAATGTGTGCATTTGTACATTACCTTTAGTGAATGTGTGCATGTGTACATTACCTTTAGTGAATGTGTGCATTTGTACATTACCTTTAGTGAACGTGTGCATTTGTACATTACCTTTAGTGAACGTGTGCATGTGTACATTACCTTTAGTGAATGTGTGCATGTGTACATTACCTTTAGTGAACGTGTGCATGTGTACATTACCTTTAGTGAACGTGTGCATGTGTACATTACCTTTAGTGAATGTGTGCATTTGTACATTACCTTTAGTGAATGTGTGCATGTGTACATTACCTTTAGTGAATGTGTGCATGTGTACATTACCTTTACTGAACGTGTGCATGTGTGCATTACCTTTAGTGAATGTGTGCATGTGTACATTACCTTTAGTGAATGTGTGCATGTGTACATTACCTTTAGTGAATGTGTGCATGTGTACATTACCCTTAGTGAATGTGTGCATTTGTACATTACCTTTAGTGAATGTGTGCATGTGTACATTACCTTTAGTGAACGTGTGCATGTGTACATTACCTTTAGTGAACGTGTGCATGTGTACATTACCTTTAGTGAACGTGTGCATTTGTACATTACCTTTAGTGAACGTGTGCATGTGTACATTACCTTTAGTGAATGTGTGCATGTGTACATTACATTTAGTGAATGTGTGCATTTGTACATTACCTTTAGTGAACGTGTGCATTTGTACATTACCTTTAGTGAATGTGTGCATTTGTACATTACCTTTAATGAATGTGTGCATTTGTACATTACCTTTAGTGAACGTGTGCATTTGTGCATTACCTTTAGTGAATGTGTGCATGTGTACATTACCTTTAGTGAATGTGTGCATGTGTACATTACCTTTAGTGAATGTGTGCATTTGTACATTACCTTTAGTGAATGTGTGCATGTGTACATTACCTTTAGTGAATGTGTGCATTTGTACATTACCTTTAGTGAATGTGTGCATTTGTACATTACCTTTAGTGAATGTGTGCATGTGTACATTACCTTTAATGAATGTGCATTTGTACATTACCTTTAGTGAATGTGTGCATTTGTGCATTACCTTTAGTGAACGTGTGCATTTGTACATTACCTTTAGTGAATGTGTGCATGTGTACATTACCTTTAGTGAACGTGTGCATTTGTACATTACCTTTAGTGAACGTGTGCATTTGTACATTACCTTTAGTGAATGTGTGCATTTGTGCATTACCTTTAGTGAATGTGTGCATGTGTACATTACCTTTAGTGAATGTGTGCATGTGTACATTACCTTTAGTGAATGTGTGCATGTGTACATTACCTTTAGTGAATGTGTGCATGTGTACATTACCTTTAGTGAATGTGTGCATGTGTACATTACCTTTAGTGAATGTGTGCATGTGTACATTACCTTTAGTGAATGTGTGCATGTGTACATTACCTTTAGTGAACGTGTGCATTTGTACATTTCCTTTAGTGAATGTGTGCATGTGTACATTACCTTTAGTGAATGTGTGCATGTGTACATTACCTTTAGTGAATGTGTGCATTTGTGCATTACCCTTAGTGAATGTGTGCATTTGTACATTACCTTTAGTGAACGTGTGCATGTGTACATTACCTTTAGTGAATGTGTGCATGTGTACATTACCTTTAGTGAATGTGTGCATGTGTGCATTACCTTTAGTGAATGTGTGCATGTGTACATTACCTTTAGTGAATGTGTGCATGTGTACATTACCTTTAGTGAATGTGTGCATGTGTACATTACCTTTAGTGAATGTGTGCATGTGTACATTACCTTTAGTGAACGTGTGCATGTGTACATTACCTTTAGTGAATGTGTGCATGTGTACATTACCTTTAGTGAATGTGTGCATTTGTACATTACCTTTAGTGTACGTGTGCATGTGTACATTACCTTTAGTGAATGTGTGCATGTGTACATTACCTTTAGTGAATGTGTGCATTTGTACATTACCTTTAGTGAATGTGTGCATGTGTACATTACCTTTAGTGAATGTGTGCATGTGTACATTACCTTTAGTGAATGTGTGCATGTGTACATTACCTTTAGTGAACATGTGCATTTGTGCATTACCTTTAGTGAATGTGTGCATGTGTACATTACCTTTAGTGAATGTGTGCATGTGTACATTACCTTTAGTGAATGTGTGCATTTGTACATTACCTTTAGTGAATGTGTGCATGTGTACATTACCTTTAGTGAACGTGTGCATGTGTACATTACCTTTAGTGAATGTGTGCATGTGTACATTACCTTTAGTGAATGTGTGCATGTGTACATTACCTTTAGTGAATGTGTGCATTTGTACATTACCTTTAGTGAATGTGTGCATTTGTGCATTACCTTTAATGAATGTGTGCATGTGTACATTACCTTTAGTGAATGTGTGCATTTGTACATTACCTTTAGTGAATGTGTGCATCTGTACATTACCTTTAGTGAACGTGTGCATTTGTACATTACCTTTAGTGAACGTGTGCATGTGTACATTACCTTTAGTGAATGTGTGCATGTGTACATTACCTTTAGTGAATGTGTGCATGTGTACATTACCTTTAGTGAATGTGTGCATTTGTGCATTACCTTTAGTGAACGTGTGCATGTGTACATTACCTTTAGTGAATGTGTGCATTTGTACATTACCTTTAGTGAATGTGTGCATGTGTACATTACCTTTAGTGAACGTGTGCATGTGTACATTACCTTTAGTGAATGTGTGCATGTGTGCATTACCTTTAGTGAATGTGTGCATGTGTACATTACCTTTAGTGAATGTGTGCATGTGTACATTACCTTTAGTGAACGTGCATGTGTACATTACCTTTAGTGAATGTGTGCATGTGTACATTACCTTTAGTGAATGTGTGCATGTGTACATTACCTTTAGTGAATGTGTGCATGTGTGCATTACCTTTAGTGAATGTGTGCATGTGTACATTACCTTTAGTGAATGTGTGCATGTGTACATTACCTTTAGTGAATGTGTGCATGTGTACATTATCTTTAGTGAATGTGTGCATTTGTACATTACCTTTAGTGAATGTGTGCATGTGTACATTACCTTTAGTGAATGTGTGCATTTGTACATTACCTTTAGTGAACGTGTGCATGTGTACATTACCTTTAGTGAACGTGTGCATTTGTACATTACCTTTAGTGAACGTGTGCATTTGTACATTACCTTTAGTGAACGTGTGCATTTGTACATTACCTTTAGTGAATGTGTGCATTTGTACATTACCTTTAATGAATGTGTGCATTTGTACATTACCTTTAGTGAACGTGTGCATTTGTGCATTACCTTTAGTGAATGTGTGCATGTGTACATTACCTTTAGTGAATGTGTGCATGTGTACATTACCTTTAGTGAATGTGTGCATTTGTACATTACCTTTAGTGAATGTGTGCATGTGTACATTACCTTTAGTGAATGTGTGCATTTGTACATTACCTTTAGTGAATGTGTGCATTTGTACATTACCTTTAGTGAATGTGTGCATGTGTACATTACCTTTAGTGAACGTGTGCATTTGTACATTACCTTTAGTGAATGTGTGCATTTGTGCATTACCTTTAGTGAACGTGTGCATTTGTACATTACCTTTAGTGAATGTGTGCATGTGTACATTACCTTTAGTGAACGTGTGCATTTGTACATTACCTTTAGTGAACGTGTGCATTTGTACATTACCTTTAGTGAACGTGTGCATTTGTGCATTACCTTTAGTGAATGTGTGCATTTGTGCATTACCTTTAGTGAATGTGTGCATGTGTACATTACCTTTAGTGAATGTGTGCATGTGTACATTACCTTAAGTGAATGTGTGCATTTGTACATTACCTTTAGTGAATGTGTGCATGTATACATTACCTTTAGTGAATGTGTGCATGTGTGCATTACCTTTAGTGAATGTGTGCATGTGTACATTACCTTTAGTGAATGTGTGCATGTGTACATTACCTTTAGTGAATGTGTGCATTTGTACATTACCTTTAGTGAATGTGTGCATTTGTACATTACCTTTAGTGAATGTGTGCATGTGTACATTACCTTTAGTGAATGTGTGCATGTGTACATTACCTTTAGTGAATGTGTGCATGTGTACATTACCTTTAGTGAATGTGTGCATGTGTACATTACCTTTAGTGAATGTGTGCATGTGTACATTACCTTTAGTGAATGTGTGCATTTGTGCATTACCTTTAATGAATGTGTGCATGTGTACATTACCTTTAGTGAATGTGTGCATTTGTACATTACCTTTAGTGAATGTGTGCATTTGTACATTACCTTTAGTGAACGTGTGCATGTGTACATTACCTTTAGTGAATGTGTGCATGTGTACATTACCTTTAGTGAATGTGTGCATTTGTGCATTACCTTTAGTGAATGTGTGCATGTGTACATTACCTTTAGTGAATGTGTGCATGTGTACATTACCTTTAGTGAATGTGTGCATTTGTGCATTACCTTTAATGAATGTGTGCATGTGTACATTACCTTTAGTGAATGTGTGCATTTGTACATTACCTTTAGTGAATGTGTGCATTTGTACATTACCTTTAGTGAACGTGTGCATGTGTACATTACCTTTAGTGAATGTGTGCATGTGTACATTACCTTTAGTGAATGTGTGCATTTGTGCATTACCTTTAGTGAATGTGTGCATGTGTACATTACCTTTAGTGAATGTGTGCATGTGTACATTACCTTTAGTGAACGTGTGCATGTGTACATTACCTTTAGTGAACGTGTGCATGTGTACATTACCTTTAGTGAATGTGTGCATGTGTACATTACCTTTAGTGAATGTGTGCATTTGTGCATTACCTTTAGTGAATGTGTGCATGTGTACATTACCTTTAGTGAATGTGTGCATGTGTACATTACCTTTAGTGAATGTGTGCATGTGTACATTACCTTTAGTGAATGTGTGCATGTGTACATTACCTTTAGTGAACGTGTGCATTTGTACATTTCCTTTAGTGAACGTGTGCATTTGTACATTTCCTTTAGTGAACGTGTGCATGTGTACATTACCTTTAGTGAACGTGTGCATGTGTACATTACCTTTAGTGAACGTGTGCATGTGTACATTACCTTTAGTGAATGTGTGCATTTGTACATTACCTTTAGTGAATGTGTGCATGTGTACATTACCTTTAGTGAATGTGTGCATGTGTACATTACCTTTAGTGAATGTGTGCATGTGTACATTACCTTTAGTGAACGTGTGCATTTGTACATTTCCTTTAGTGAACGTGTGCATGTGTACATTACCTTTAGTGAACGTGTGCATGTGTACATTACCTTTAGTGAATGTGTGCATGTGTACATTACCTTTAGTGAATGTGTGCATTTGTACATTACCTTTAGTGAATGTGTGCATGTGTACATTACCTTTAGTGAATGTGTGCATTTGTACATTACCTTTAGTGAATGTGTGCATGTGTACATTACCTTTAGTGAACGTGTGCATTTGTACATTTCCTTTAGTGAACGTGTGCATGTGTACATTACCTTTAGTGAACGTGTGCATGTGTACATTACCTTTAGTGAACGTGTGCATGTGTACATTACCTTTAGTGAATGTGTGCATGTGTACATTACCTTTAGTGAATGTGTGCATTTGTGCATTACCTTTAGTGAACGTGTGCATTTGTACATTACCTTTAGTGAATGTGTGCATGTGTACATTATCTTTAGTGAATGTGTGCATGTGTACATTACCTTTAGTGAACGTGTGCATTTGTACATTACCTTTAGTGAACGTGTGCATGTGTACATTATCTTTAGTGAATGTGTGCATGTGTACATTACCTTTAGTGAACGTGTGCATTTGTACATTTCCTTTAGTGAACGTGTGCATGTGTACATTACCTTTAGTGAATGTGTGCATGTGTACATTACCTTTAGTGAATGTGTGCATTTGTGCATTACCTTTAGTGAACGTGTGCATTTGTGCATTACCTTTAGTGAACGTGTGCATTTGTACATTACCTTTAGTGAATGTGTGCATTTGTGCATTACCTTTAGTGAATGTGTGCATGTGTACATTACCTTTAGTGAATGTGTGCATGTGTACATTACCTTTAGTGAATGTGTGCATGTGTACATTACCTTTAGTGAATGTGTGCATTTGTGCATTACCTTTAGTGAACGTGTGCATTTGTGCATTACCTTTAGTGAACGTGTGCATTTGTACATTACCTTTAGTGAATGTGTGCATGTGTACATTACCTTTAGTGAATGTGTGCATTTGTGCATTACCTTTAGTGAATGTGTGCATGTGTACATTACCTTTAGTGAATGTGTGCATGTGTACATTACCTTTAGTGAACGTGTGCATGTGTACATTACCTTTAGTGAATGTGTGCATGTGTACATTACCTTTAGTGAATGTGTGCATTTGTGCATTACCTTTAGTGAATGTGTGCATTTGTACATTACCTTTAGTGAATGTGTGCATTTGTACATTACCTTTAGTGAATGTGTGCATGTGTACATTACCTTTAGTGAACGTGTGCATGTGTACATTACCTTTAGTGAACGTGTGCATGTGTACATTACCTTTAGTGAATGTGTGCATGTGTACATTACCTTTAGTGAATGTGTGCATGTGTACATTACCTTTAGTGAACGTGTGCATTTGTGCATTACCTTTAGTGAACGTGTGCATGTGTACATTACCTTTAGTGAATGTGTGCATTTGTACATTACCCTTAGTGAATGTGTGCATTTGTGCATTACCTTTAGTGAACGTGTGCATGTGTACATTACCTTTAGTGAATGTGTGCATTTGTACATTACCCTTAGTGAATGTGTGCATGTGTACATTACCTTTAGTGAATGTGTGCATGTGTACATTACCTTTAGTGAATGTGTGCATGTGTACATTACCTTTAGTGAACGTGTGCATGTGTACATTACCTTTAGTGAATGTGTGCATTTGTACATTACCTTTAGTGAATGTGTGCATGTGTACATTACCTTTAGTGAATGTGTGCATGTGTACATTACCTTTAGTGAATGTGTGCATTTGTACATTACCTTTAGTGAACGTGTGCATGTGTACATTACCTTTAGTGAATGTGTGCATTTGTACATTACCTTTAGTGAATGTGTGCATTTGTACATTACCCTTAGTGAATGTGTGCATTTGTACATTACCTTTAGTGAACGTGTGCATGTGTACATTACCTTTAGTGAATGTGTGCATGTGTACATTACCTTTAGTGAATGTGTGCATGTGTGCATTACCTTTAGTGAATGTGTGCATGTGTACATTACCTTTAGTGAATGTGTGCATGTGTACATTACCTTTAGTGAACGTGTGCATTTGTACATTTCCTTTAGTGAACGTGTGCATGTGTACATTACCTTTAGTGAATGTGTGCATGTGTACATTACCTTTAGTGAATGTGTGCATTTGTGCATTACCTTTAGTGAATGTGTGCATGTGTACATTACCTTTAGTGAATGTGTGCATGTGTACATTATCTTTAGTGAATGTGTGCATGTGTGCATTACCTTTAGTGAACGTGTGCATTTGTACATTACCTTTAGTGAATGTGTGCATGTGTACATTGCCTTTAATGAATGTGTGCATTTGTGCATTACCTTTAGTGAATGTGTGCATCTGTGCATTACCTTTAGTGAATGTGTGCATGTGTACATTACCTTTAGTGAATGTGTGCATTTGTACATTAGCTTTAGTGAATGTGTGCATTTGTGCATTACCTTTAGTGAATGTGTGCATCTGTGCATTACCTTTAGTGAATGTGTGCATCTGTGCATTACCTTTAGTGAATGTGTGCATTTGTACATTACCTTTAGTGAATGTGTGCATTTGTACATTACCTTTAGTGAACGTGTGCATGTGTACATTACCTTTAGTGAATGTGTGCATGTGTACATTACCTTTAGTGAATGTGTGCATGTGTACATTACCTTTAGTGAATGTGTGCATTTGTACATTACCTTTAGTGAACGTGTGCATGTGTACATTACCTTTAGTGAATGTGTGCATTTGTGCATTACCCTTAGTGAATGTGTGCATGTGTACATTACCTTTAGTGAATGTGTGCATTTGTACATTACCTTTAGTGAATGTGTGCATGTGTACATTACCTTTAGTGAATGTGTGCATGTGTACATTACCTTTAGTGAATGTGTGCATTTGTACATTACCTTTAGTGAACGTGTGCATTTGTACATTACCTTTAGTGAATGTGTGCATGTGTACATTACCTTTAGTGAATGTGTGCATGTGTACATTATCTTTAGTGAATGTGTGCATGTGTACATTACCTTTAGTGAACGTGTGCATTTGTACATTACCTTTAGTGAATGTGTGCATTTGTGCATTACCTTTAGTGAATGTGTGCATTTGTGCATTACCTTTAGTGAATGTGTGCATTTGTGCATTACCCTTAGTGAATGTGTGCATGTGTGCATTACCTTTAGTGAATGTGTGCATGTGTACATTACCTTTAGTGAATGTGTGCATGTGTACATTACCTTTAGTGAATGTGTGCATTTGTACATTACCTTTAGTGAATGTGTGCATGTGTACATTACCTTTAGTGAATGTGTGCATTTGTACATTACCTTTAGTGAATGTGTGCATGTGTACATTACCTTTAGTGAATGTGTGCATGTGTACATTACCTTTAGTGAACGTGTGCATGTGTACATTACCTTTAGTGAACGTGTGCATTTGTACATTACCTTTAGTGAATGTGTGCATTTGTACATTACCTTTAGTGAATGTGTGCATGTGTACATTACCTTTAGTGAATGTGTGCATGTGTACATTACCTTTAGTGAATGTGTGCATGTGTACATTACCTTTAGTGAACGTGTGCATGTGTACTTTACCTTTAGTGAATGTGTGCATGTGTACATTACCTTTAGTGAATGTGTGCATGTGTACATTACCTTTAGTGAACGTGTGCATTTGTACATTACCTTTAGTGAACGTGTGCATTTGTACATTACCTTTAGTGAATGTGTGCATTTGTGCATTACCTTTAGTGAATGTGTGCATTTGTGCATTACCTTTAGTGAATGTGTGCATTTGTGCATTACCTTTAGTGAATGTGTGCATTTGTGCATTACCTTTAGTGAATGTGTGCATTTGTACATTACCTTTAGTGAATGTGTGCATTTGTACATTACCTTTATGCTGTACTCCTTGCATGGGAAGCACAGATGAACTGACCACACCTTGAGCTATCCTTGCAGGAGATCACTTAGGTAAAGATTACTGCAACATGTTGTAGTATTATTTGTTCAGTGACTATAGTGTTTCTGCCTGCAATTCTGTTATTTCTTTCACTAAATATTGTGAGCTGTTCCCCATCTTCCCTCCCTTCCCTGTTGGTGTCTTCTTCTTATAGTTGGTGGCTTTGCAGTTGCCCACCCCTACAGTAAATTTGATCTGGGACACACCTGCCAGTCTAGTGTCATTAGCTCATTCTACCCAACACAAAGAGAACATTTGGGAAGGCCAACCCACTTAGTTTCCCGACCTTCTGCTTCTACCTTCTCCCTTCCATTTACATAAAAAAAAAAGAAAAACTTTGCTAGAATCTCCCTGTGTTCTGCTTAAATGTAACAAAAAAATATGCTTGTTTGCTGCCTTTCCTGTAACTAGTCTAGCCCGGATACAGATTTGCTGTATCCGGGACTGTTTGTAAGGTTCTGAGCCCGCCCAAGCCTGTCTATGTTGGAGGGAAGCCTTCTAGCTTATCAGTGGGAGTGGTAAGCACTAGGTAACCTATCTACCACATAAGGAGTGGTTTCTGGCAAAGGAACTGTAGTTATTGGCCGTTTGGGCAATTTTTCCATCTCTCTCTCAACTTTCTGATTTAAAAGCCACACTTGCACTTGTTTCTTTCCTGTATCTAGTCTACATCAGATACAGATTCTTGGTTTTAGCACTTGAATTTGCTTATCCGTGCTCAGCACTTGTTCAGAACTTGTTGTTAGCACTAAATAAACTACAGATTACTACAGCACTCAGCCTTCCTCATTATCTAGAGGAAAACAGCTCTTGTACTCACTTTCCTCACTTATCTAGAGGAAAATATTTTTTTATTCAGGCATTTCCAAGGGTCAGCTCCCAGTGTTCTCTCCTGTCTAACTGATGAATCTGGGCATCTTGGGGCAATGTAGAAATTGCCTCATGTGCACAGGCAACCCTCTCCTCTTACCAACCTACACTACGACTTGTGAGAGATGCACTTATCTAGCCAAACTGGAGGTAAAGCTCTCTCCAACCAAAACTGAACTTGACAGTCAAGAGGAGAAGGTAAGCACTTGCACCACACCACACTCATCACATAGTCCCACTAAACCTACACCACCAAAATCCACACAGAGAAACACAAAAACATTTGTGGAGGCTCTCAATAAAAATCTGCTCAAGCAACAGAGACCTCCAAAGCAGAAATGCAATCAACCTCCACCCCCCCAACACTACCCAAATGACACATAGCCCACAGACTCAGTGTGCCACTCAGCCACAGCCCATAAGGCAAAACAACGTACCCAACACACTAGTCATAAGTGACTCTATAGTCAGGCACACTGATGTCCCACTCACCAGGCTAAACAAGGAGAAGGTTACTGTCAGGTGCCAGGATCCGCCACATAACCCATGAACTCAGGTCACTCCACAACAAGTACAAATATGACTCTGTCATTGTCCATGTTGGTGTGAACGACCAGAGACATACCTCCCTGGACTACATGAAAAGAGACATGGAAGAGCTCTCTGATCTTGTAGCCCAGGCAGGTATGACCCTAGCCCTGAGTTGCATCCTGCCATCACCCAGAATGATACCGCAGTACACGGACAAAATGATCGACTTCAACAACTGGCCAAGCTTCTGGTGTGTCTTTCTAAGGGGATCCAGTATCTGTCTGCCTGGGACGACATGGTCAACAGTCCATGATGCTTTGCCAGAGATGGCCTGCACCTATCACTCATGGGATTCCGGATACTGGCTAAGGATCTTGCCACCCCTATAGTGCCTTTTTTAGGCAAGGTTCAAATAACAAATTCACTGCCATATCAGGAACAGGAATGCAAAAACAGAGGGTAATGCTACTCAATGCTAGAAGTCTAAATCTCAAAATGCACTCCCTCGAGGCACTCCTTAAAATGGAGAACAATATCTGTGCAGTGACTGAGACCTGATTCAAGGCTCCAGAGTGCACCCCTGCATTACCAGGTTATAACTCATACCACACTTTTCGGCCAACTAACCTGGACCGGAACACCAAAGGCAGAGATATGTCCATATTCATTAAAGATATCCACACCTCCAGGCTAGTTGCTCAGCATAATACATCCATGATTATCCAAGTGCAACTAACTCTGGGCAAAACTGCAATCCAAATTGTAGCTTGCTACAGATACCCCACTATGCCCCAGGATTCCCACTCCTCTTTTCTTGATATACTGGAAAATATTAGGGTTCAACCAAACACTCTAATAATGGGTGATTTCAACTACCCCACCATTAACTGGGAAAACTACTCATGTACCAACTCCTTCGCTCAACGCTTTCTGGAATTCATAAATTCAAATGCCCTGGATCACCTTATCCACACCCCCACCAGGGGCAACAATATCCTAGACCTAGTTATTACCAACATGAGTGACCGGTGTTCCACACCTGAAGTCAACTCCTCGTTGGTCCGATCCGACCATAATCTAATCACCCTAGATATCCACATCCCACCCCCACCCATCATTACAGAAAACATGGTAAAATATTTCTTCAAACCCAACTTCATGCTTCTTAAGACAGAAGTGGCGAACGTCATGACACCCATGCAAATGGACAATACAGTGACGACTGCTGAATCCTACACAAATGCACTCTATAAGCACTTACATGAATGCATGGATTGTGTTATCCTGAACAGAAGCAAGGCACTATCTTCCTAAAAAAGGACGCCAATCTGGTGGTTCCCTGCCATAAACAAACTCTACAACAGAAGGAGGAAACTGTTGCAAAAGAGTAAAATCCCATGAGTGGAGGAGCTCCCCCTGGTCATCCTCAGTAAGAAGCTAAGATCCCTTATAAGATCCTCCATAGCTATCTATGAAAACAAAATTGCCGCTGATTCTAAGGACAACCACAAAGCATTCTATAGCTATTGTCAAGAATCTCAATGGCAACACCCAGATCTGCTCTGAGTTACAGCACAACGGCATGAAAATTACAGAACCAACTGATATTGCCAACATCCTGGCAGATAGGTTCAGTGCTAAATTTACTCCCCTCTAACCCCCTAAACAGCCCATATCTATACAGGAAGAATGCAGAGTCCCTGTAATCACAATTATGCAGGTAAAAGCTGCACTCTCTAAAGACAAAAACACAGCATCCATGGGACCAGGCATCATTCCAGGCTGAGTTTTACATGAACTTCAGAATGAACTGGCTCCCCACCTAAGCACCATGTTCAATCATAGCCTCACATCAGGCTTTGTGCCCAATGAATGGCACACAGTAACAGTTATCCCACTCAACAAAGGGAGGGACCACCAATGATCCTGGGAACTATCGCCCTATTAGCCTGATGAGCCTGTTCCGTAAGGCCATGGAACGTACCATCATGGAAGTCCTAAACAAAGACATTGGTAAACTCCAAACTCTGGACCCCACCCAGTTCGGGTTTGTGAAAGGCAGATCATGTCTCCTGAACCTGATCGACTTCTTTGAGGCAGTCACAAAGCTGTAGAAAAGGGTAAGGTGGTTTACACAGCCTATCTTGACCTTGCCAAGGCTTTCGACACCATCCCCCATTCTGGAATTATAGCTAAACTCACTAAACTAGGTATTAATCCCTGCGTCATAAAATGGGTTGCCAACTGGCTCACTGACAGAACCCACACTGTAAAAGTTGCAGACTCCAAATCTGACTTCAAACCAGTGACAAGTGGAGTACCACAGGGTTCAGTCCTGGGACCTCTCCCGTTTTGGAATCTACTTCTTTGAAGTACAGGCTAACACAGAAAGCCTTTGGCTAATGAAGTTCACAGATGACTGCAGACTAGGAGCCATAGTCGAGTCCCCAAATGATGTGGACATCCTAAAGGAAGGCCTCACTGAGACCAACGGACTGGTGTCAGAACCATGACCTTAAGATCAATGCCAAAAAATGTGTCATCATCCTCTTTGGGAAAAACCCAGTTCCCATGAATTATCACATTGATGGTAGTCCACTGAACAGTGAAGATGTTATAACAGATCTGGGAACACAGGTCAACAGCAACCTCTCTTTTGACCAGCACAAATTAGCACTGTGGTCAGAAAGTCTTTCTATGTGGCACATCTCATTACTAAGGGTTTTGCACCCAGGAAAAAAGAGGTCATTGTCTCCCTCTACTCTTCCCTCACTAGGACAGTCATTGAGTACAATGCCCCATTTGGCATGTACCTCACTAGACACCTGCAACAACTGGAGAGGTCGCAAAAGTACCTCACAAAGAGGATCGTAGACCTTAAACACTTGTCCTATATGGACAGGCTCAAACAACCCCAACTATTCTCTGTCTCATATCGCCTACTTAGAGGCAATCTCTGCTTGACTTACAAAGCCACGTCTGACCCAGGTCTGTTAGAAATGCTACATCTAGAGAAATCCCCCCACACCACATGCTCCACAGCCCTCGACCTAATTAACACCTCACTGGCCCTCTTCAACAGAAATCTTGATGAATGGATGGGAAATAGAAAATTCACCTGGGGATCACTCAAGTCACTCTACTCAACAGAAGCACTGGGAACTAACATCAGGTGGCACAATTGCAGTGCACTTCTATGTGCTAGGCTTGTAAAGGCTCCAGGGCCATTAGCCTAGTACACACCTATGAACCTAAGTATGTAACATTCACAGTATATAAACTAACCAATCAGAAAAATGTATATCATTTAAATTAAAAGCATGTGCAGAACAGCATTTTATACTGTAAAGTGCTTTTTTCCGAACTATGAAATAAAACCAAGGTTTCAGGTACAAGGATAGGTATTAAACATAGGACTATGCATACAGCAGGTGCCATGTTTTGCTGAAGTTAAGGTCAGGGCTGGTACAACATGATTATGTAATTCAAAAGCATTTAAACTAATTAGAATTTACAACATGGTGAATAAAACAGCTTCAAAAGTGAGAGAGAAAAAGTTGTTCTAAATTGCTATAGAAGGTTGGGGGATGGCTATTTCAGTTGTGGAAATAAAGGAGACCTTATGGTGTGGTTGCCAAATTAGAAAGTGTTCTGATGGATGATGTTCTAATCACTTTGCACTTCAACAGGTTTTGTAGCAATTATAACATCACACCTAAGAGCCAACAGCACTAGTTGTTCTTCCATTGTGGCGACCCCTAACCGGGAAAAAGCCGAAAAGACCAATAAGCCTGACCAGTCTGATCTGTGAGGCTATGGAGCGAATCATTATGGAACTCATAAATGGAGAGATTGGGAACCTCCAGTCACTGGACCCCTCACAGTTCGGCTTCGTCAAGGGCAGATCATGCCTCCTTGAGACAGTTACTCAGGCTATAGATAAGGGAAAGGAGGTACACACAGCTTACCTTGACCTTGCGAAAGTATTTGACACCATTCCCCATTCAGGTATTATTGATAAGTTCACCAGCCTGGGCATAAACCCTTATGTCACAAGATGGATCAGAAACTGGCTCTCAGACAGCTCTCATAAAGTAAGAGTAGCGGGATCTATGTCCGAATCCAGACCAGTAACGGGTGGTGTGCCTCAGGGCTCTGTCCTGGGGCTGCTCCTGTTTGGCATATACTTCTCAGAAGTACAGGCAAGCATGGAAGGGCTGTGGCTGACTAAGTTTGCGGATGACTGCAAACTGGGTGCTATAATAGTCTCCGGCCGACATGGAGTTCCTCCAGAAGGGCCTAAATGAGACTGATGCATGGTGTCAAAGCCATGATCTCAAGCTAAATGCAAAAATGTATAATCCCTTTGGAAAAACAGAGTACCCGCAAACTACAACATAGGAGGTAATCCCCTGAAATCTGAAGAAGAAATAAGGGATCTAGGGACCCAAGTAGATAGTCAGCTTTCCTTTGATAACCATGTTGCCAAAGTGGTTAGAAAATCCTTCTATGTGACCCATCTGATCACGAAAGGGTTTGCATTAAGATCTAAGGATGTAATGGTACCCCTCTACTCTTCCCTCATCAGACCCATTATTGAGTACAATGCACCAATTGGAATGTACCTGGCTAGACATCTCCAGCAGCTGGAGAGACCACAGAGGTACCTAACCAAGAGGATTACTGGCCTCAAACAGTTGCCCTATGCAGCACGATTGAAAAAGCTAAGACTGTTTTCTGTTGCATACCACTTTCTCTGAGGAGATCTCTGTCTAACGTACAGAGCCATGTCCAACCCAGAACTGTTGAACATGCTCCAGCTTAGCAAAACCAAATCTACTCGAGCTACATGCTCTAGGGATATAAACCTCAACACAACAATGAATAGAACATGCTGGAGGGATAGATTCCCTTCGCAGAGACTTCCCTTACTATGGAACAGGGTCCTGATCTACATAAGGCAGAGCCCCTCACTATCACTCTTCAAGGGGAACCTTGATGAGTGGATGGGTAACAGAAAGTTCACACCGAGTATCACATGAACAGCACTACTAGATAGGGGCCAAGGGTACTAGCTGCTAGTACAAGGGTCTAGGGAACTACTAAAGGGGTGGTGAATACTGCACAATGTGGCTGGGCTAATATATGCCTTCGGGCAGATAGCCCAGTACCAACCTATGAACCTATAAGACAAACAACAAACTTAGTAGTTATGACCACCCCTCCTGGCATGATTAAAGGGCAGTTCCCTGTGCTTTCTCCTATTAACCTGGTGCACTTGGGCATTCTGAGACAGTGTAGAAACTGCCTCATGTACACAGACAACCCTCTCCTCTTACCTCCCAACACTCAGACTTGTGAGAGATGCACTTATATCAGCAAATTGGAAGCTATGCACTCTCCAGCCAAGACTGGACTAGCTAGTCAGGAGGAAAAGGTCAACACCTGCACCACACCACATGCAAAACATAGCCCTCCAGAACACCCACTGTCACAGCTGTCATATTAAAATACAAACTACACACCCACTATCGTGGAGTCGCTCAATAGAAATTTACCCAAACAGCAGAAACCTCCAAGACAGAAATGCACTTGACCACCATAACACAGCACAAACCACAGGACACATGGCTCACCTCCACAGTGTATCCCCCAACCTAAGACCTTAAGGCTAATTACCTTGCCAATACACTAATCATAGGTAACTCAATAGTGAGGCACACAGATGTCTCACTCACTAGGTTGAATAAGGAGAAGGTAACAGTCAGCTGTCTATCAGGTGCCAGAATCCAACACATAACACATGCACTCAAGTCAGTCCACAACAAGTACAAATATGACTCTGTCATTGTCCATGTGGGTCTGAATGACCTAAGACACACCTCCCTGGACTACATGAAAAGAGACATGGTGGAGCGCTCAGATTATGTGGACCAGGCAGGTATGACACTAGCCCTGAGCAGCATCCTACCATCATCTACAATGATACTGCAGTACAAACAAAAAATGATTGACTTCAACAATTGGCTAAGTTTCTGGTGTCATTCTAAGGGTATCCAATATCTGTCTGCTTGGGATGACATAATGGACAGGCCTTGATACTTTGCCAGAGATGGCCTGCAACAGTCACCCCTGGGTTTCTGGGTACTGGCTAACACTCTTGCCACCCCTATAGTGCCTTTTCTAGGTGGTTTTCCAAAGACCAAATTACCATTGTAACAGCTGTAAATAAATGCAATATGAGGGTCATGCTGCTCAACGCTAGAAGTCTAAATCTCAAGATGCACTCACTCGAAGCACTCCTCAAAATGAAGAACATCGACATTTGTGCTGTAATGGAGACCTGTTTTAAAGTAACAGAAAGCACTCCTGCACTGCCAGGCTATAACTCATTCCACACCTTTCGGCCCCAAAACATGGATCAAAGCTCCAAAGGCAGTGGTGTCTCCATAGTCATAAAGGATTGAACACCTCCCAACTAGTAGCCCAGCATAATGCATCCGAGATACTTCAGGTACAACTAACATTGGGTAAGACTGTGATCCAGGTCATACCCTGCTATAGATCCCCAGCCATGTCCCTAGACTCTAACTCCACATTCCCAAGCACCCTGGAATCTGTCAACATCCCACCCAACACTCTCATACTAGGAGACTTCAACTACCCCTCCATCAACTGGGAAAACTACTCGAGCACCAATACACGGGACCAACACTTCCTGGAATTCATCAATTCCAATGCTCTGGACCAGCTCATTCTGTCCCCCACTAGGAGGAAGCAACATCCTTGACCTGGTTATTACTAACATGAGCGACCATTGCTCTACACCAGTAGTCAATCCCTCCATGGTCAGATCCAATCATAAACTAATCACCATGGAAATCCACATCTCACCCACACCCCCCTCAAAGGTAACCAACATGAAAAACTTTTTTAAAGCTGACTTTGGACTTCTAAAAACAGAGGTGGCTAACTTCATGGCACCCATGCCAATGGAAAACAGCTTCATGACTGCCAAATTTAACACCAATGCACTGTACGAACATGTACATAAATGCATGGAACTATCCATACCCAACAGAACCAAGACACTCTCCTCCAAAAAAAAGAAGCCAATCTGGTGGTCCTCTGCCATTAATAAACTCTACAACAAAAGGAAGAAATGGCTGCAGAAAAAGGTGAAGTCCCAAGACTGTAAAAGCTCCCTTATTAGCCTCAATAAAAAGGCGAGATCCCTCATCAAATCATCTAAAGCCAGCTATGAATGCAGAATTGTGGCAGACACTAAAAACAGTCACAAAGCCTTTTATAGTTATAGCAAGAACATCCATGGCAATGCCCACATGGGCTCTGAGTTACTGCACAATAGAACCACCTATACTGAGCCAACAGATATTGCCAATATACTGGGTAACAGATTCAGAGCCAACTTTACCCTTCTCTCCCCCCTAAAGGGCCAATCACAATACTGGAAGAATGTCAGACACCATGCATTACTGCAGCCCAGGTTAAAGTGCATTGTCCAAGGCCAAGAAAACAGTTTCCATGGGAGCTGATAATATCCCTGCCTCTGTTCTACATGGACTACAAAGTGAACTAGCACCAGATCTGTGTATCCTGTTCATTCACAGCCTCACCTCAAACTTTGTCCCTACTGAATGGCACATTTTTACAGTCATCCCTCTCCATAAAGGCGGAGCGACTAGAGACCCTGGGAATTATCGCCCCATTAGCCTGATGAGTCTGATATGTAAAGCTATGGAGTGCATCATGGACCTGATTAACAAAGATATAGGAAATCTCCAAACTCCAGAACCCACACAGTTTGGCTTTGTGAAAGGGAGATCATGCCTGCCCAACCTGGTTGACTTCTTTGAGTCAGTCACCAGGGCTGTGGGTGAAGGTAAGGCAGTGCATACAGCCTACCTCAATCTGGTCAAGGCCTTTGATACCATTCCTCACTCAGGAATTATTGATAAACTCACCAAACTAGGCATCAACCCCTGTATCACTAGGTGGGTTGGAAACTGTCTCACAGATAGAACCCACAGTGTGAAAGTAGTGAACTCCAAGTCCGACTGCCGACCAGTCATGAGTGGAGTCCCACAGGGATCAGTCCTGGGTCCTCTCCTGTTTGGCATCTACTTCTCAGAAGTCCAGGCCAACACAAAGGGATTCTGGCTGTCCAAGTTCACAAATAACTGCAAGCTGGGATCCATTATTAACTCCCCAAGTGATGCAGACATCCTACAGAAAGGCCTCACTGAGACCAATGACTGGTGTCAAAACCATGGCTTAAGCTTAACACCAAAAAATGCATAGTCATCCCCTTTGGTAAAAACTCAGTTCCCACTAATTACCACATCGATGGGAGCACAATGAACACTGAAGGTGTTATGAGAGATCTGGGAACACAGGTTGACAGCAACCTCTCTTTTGACCACCACATTGCCACTGTGGTCAGAAAGTCCTTCTATGTGGCACATCTCATTACCAAGGGTTTTGTATCCAGGATGGAGGTCATTATCTTTCTTTACTCTTCCCTCATTAGACCAATCATCGAGTACAATGCCCCATTTGGCATGTACCTCACTAGACACCTGCAACACCTGGAAAGGCCACAGAAGTACCTTACGAAGAGAATCCTAGGCATTAAACATGTCCTACACAGTCAGAGTCAAAAGTCTCCAGCTATTCTCCATCTCATATTGCCTACTTACAGGCGATCTCTGCTTGACTTACATAGCCATGTCTGACCCAGCTCTGTTAGAAATGCTACATCTAAAGAAATCCCAATCCCTCCAAACCAAATGCTCCAAAGACCTCAACCTCATTACCACAATCAACAGAACATGCTGGAGGGACAGGTTCCTCACCCAGAGACTGCTCATGCTGTGGACCAGACTTCTCATACATGTCAAGCAGAGCACCTCACTGTCCCTCGTGAAGAGAAATCTTGATGAGTGGATGGGAAATAGAAAGTTCACCCTGGGGACCACTTCTAGTGGCTGTAATTGATAGAGGCACTGGGAACTAATGTCGGTGGCACAATTGCAGTGAACTTCTATGTGTTAGGTTTGTAAAGGCTCCAGGGCCATTAGCCTTGTACACACCTATGAACCTATGGTTAATGAAGTGTTTATTTAGCCTGAGAAGCCAGAAGCCAGTGTGTACTAATCTGAAGTACAGCAGCAATTTTAAACAGCAACTAGTTGAAATAAACTTGGGGATGAGAATATTTTAGCTTTTGATTTTCACCTTCTGAAGGGAAAACAATCTATAGGAACGTTAAAATTAAGAGAGAGTGGTATTTGTGATATCATCAACAGGCTTAGGGAAGGAAAAGTGGTATCCAGGTATCTCTGTGTGACCGCTTGTTCAGTGTAAATTCCTTAAGGGTCTCAATATATAATGGAAAAGTTAAGATGAGTTTATTAATCTGGCTTAAAATCTGAGCTTTGGCTGGTTAAGATCTAGCTGTATTCAACTGGACATATAAGAGGATTTAAGTACCTTTTATCTGCACTTTTTTTCAAATAATACAGCATTTTAATTGATTTATTTGTGTTGCATTGAATATTAACTGAACTGGAAGTTTTGACTCTTGTTTTTTCAGTTAGTTCCCCACCCACCCTCCTTGGTTTTGTTTTGATGTTAATCTTGATGGCTTTGAAACTGCCCACCACTCTTGTAAATTTCTGTTTGGGGTCATCTCATTTGCTCACTCAGCTGAGTGCAGTGAGATCATATTCTGATTTCAGGCACTCCTACTGTGCACAAGCAGAACATCTGGGAAAGAAAAAAACATTAAGCTTGTTTCCTGCCTTTCCTTTAAGTGGTCTAGACTGTTTGTAGGCTTCTGAGCCCCCCAACCTTTCTGTGTTGGAGGGAAGCCTTCTAGCTTAATTTTGTTTCTTAGAACTAGTGAGTTTTCTAGTTTCAGCACTCAAACCTGTTTCTTTGAGCTCAGCACTTGTTCAGAACTCGTTGTAAGCACTAAATACGTTGCAAATTACTACAGCACTCAACTTTCCTCACTTGTCTAGTGGAAAGCAGTTTTTAGTACTTAATAAATAAGCACCTATCCAGGCATGTCTAAGGGTCAGCTCCCAGTGATTTCTCCTGTCTACCTGATGAATCTGGGCATCTTGGTGCAATGCAGCAATTGCCTCATGTACACAGACAACCCTCTCCTCCTACCACCCACTACAACCTGTAAGAGATGCACTTATATAGCCAAACTGGAAGCAAATCTCTCTTCACCCAAGACTGGTCTAGACAGTCAAGAGGAGAAGGTAAACACTTGCACTACACCACACTCATCACATAGTCCCTCGAAATCTACACCACCAAAACACACACACAGAAACACAAAACACACACCTACATTCACGGAGGCTCTCAGTAAAAACCTGTCCAAGCATCAGGGACCTCCAAAGCAAAAACGCAAGCAAATTCCACCCTACCAACACAACCCAAATGACATATAGCCCACAAACTCAGTGTGCCACTCAATTACAGCCCATAAGGCATAACGTACCCAACACTCTAGTCATAGGTGACTCTATAGTCAGGCACACTGATGTTCCACTCACCAGGCTGAGCAAGGAGAAAGTTACTGTCAGCTGCCTGTCAGGTGCCAGGATCCGCCACATAACACACACACTCAGGTCACTCCACAACAAATACAAATATGACACTGTCATTGTCCATGTTGGTGTGAATGACTTGAGATGTGCCTCCCTGGACTACATGGAAAGAAACATGGAGGAGCTCTCTGATCTTGTGGCCCAGGCAGGTATGACCCTAGCCCTGAGTAGCATCTTGCCATCACCCAGAATGATACCACAGTACAAAGACAAAATGACTGACTTCAACAATTGGCTAAGCTTCTCGTGTCATTCTAAGGGGATCCAGTATTTGTCTGTCTGGGATGACATGATTGACAGACCATGATGCTTTGCCAGAGATGGCCTGCACCTGTTACCCTTGGGAATCCAGATACTGGCTAAGGCTCTTGCCACCCCTAGAGTGCATTTTTTAGGCAAGGTTCAAATGACAAATTCACCACCATAACAGGTGCAAGCAAGCAAAATCTGAGGGTAATGTTACTCAATGCTAGAAGTCTAAACCTCAAAATGCACTCACTCGAGGCACTCCTTAAAATGGAGAACATCGACATCTGTGCAGTGACAGAGACCTGGTTCAAAGTTCCAGAGATCACCCCTGCATTACCAGGCTATAAGTCATACCACACCTTTCGGCCACCTAACCCGGAATGAAGCACTAAAGGAGGAGGTGTGTCCATATTCATTAAGGATATCCACACCTCCAGGCTAGTTTCACAGCATAATGCATCCGAGATTATCCAAGTGCAACTAACTCTGGGCAAGGCCGCAATCCAAATTGTAGCTTGCTACAGATCCCCCACCATGCCCCAGGATTCCCACTCCTCATTTCTTGATAGACTGGAAAGTATTAGGGTACAACCCAACACCCTAATAATGGGCGATTTCAACTACCCCACAATTATCTGGGAAAACTACCCATGTACCAACTCTTTTGCTCAACGTTTTCTGGAATTCATAAATGCCAACACCTTGGATAAACTTATTCACACCTCCACCCGGGGCAGCAATATCATCCTAGACCTGGTCATTACCAACATGGGCAACCAGTGTTCCACACCAGAGGTCAATTCCTCATTGGTCAGATCGACCACAAGCTAATCACCCTAGACATCCACATACCGCCCCCACCCCCAATTAGGGAAACCACCGTAAAAAACTTCTCCAAAGCCAACTACACACTTCTTAAGACAGAAGTGGCAAACTTCATGACACCTATGCAGACAGACAATAGAGGTATGACTGCTGAATCCTACACAAATGCACTTTATAAGCACTTACATGAGTGCATGGACCATGCTATCCCTAACAAAACAAAGATGCTATCCTCCAAAAAATGGAAGCCAATCTGGTAGTCTTCTGCCATAAACAAACTCTACAACAGAAGAAAGAAACTGTTGCAAAAAAAAAGAGTAAAATCCCATGACTGGAGGAACTCCCTGGTCAACCTCAGTAAGAAGCTGAGATCCCTCATAAAAGCTCCAAAGCTAGTTATGAAAACAAAATTGTCACTGACTCTAAAGAGAACCACACAGCATTCTATAGGTATGTCAAGAATCTCAATGGCAACACTCAGAACTGTTCTGAGTTACAGCACGATGGCACTAAATATACAGAACCAACTGATATTGCCAACATCCTGGCAGATAGGTTCAGTGCTAAGTTTACCCCCTAGAGGATCTCACCCCCTAGAAGGCCCATCTCTATACTGGAAGTATGCAAAGTTCCTGTAATCACGGCTGTACAGGTAAAAAAAACACTCTCCAAAGCCAAGAACACAGCATCCATGGGACCTGACAATATCCCAGGCTGCATTATACACAAACAGAATGAACTGGCACCCTACCTAAGCACCATGTCAATCATAGCCTCACCTCAGGCTTTGTGCCCACTGAATGGTGCACCGTGATGATTATCCCACTCCACAAAGGGGAGCCATGAAGGACCCTGGGAACTACGGCCCCATTAGCCTGACAAGCCTGGTCTGTAAGGCCATGGAATGTATCATCATGGAACTCATAAACAAAGACATTGGTAATCTCCAAACTCTGGACCCTACCCAGTTTGGGTTTGTAAAAGACAGATCATGTCTCCTAAACCTGACTGACTTATTTGAAGCAGTCACCAAAGCCATAGATGAGGGTAAGGTGGTTCACACATCTTATCTAGATCTCGCCAAGGCTTTCAACACCATCCCCCACTCTGGAATTATAGATAAGCTCACTAAACTAGGTATAAATCCCTATGTCACAAAATGGGTTGCCAACTGGCTCATGGACAGAACCCACACTGTGAAAGTAGCAGACTCCAAATCCGACTTCAGACCAGTGACAAGTGGAGTACCACAGGGTTCAGTCCTGGGTCCTCTCCTGTTTGGTATCTACTTCTCTGAAGTACAGGCTAACACAGAAGGTCTTTGGCTAACAAAGTTTGCAGATGACTTCAAACTAGGAGCCATAATCAAAACTCCTAAAGATGTGGACATACTACAAAAGGGCCTCACTGAGACAGATGCCTGGTGTCAAAGCCATGGCCTCAAACTCAATGCCAAAAAATGTATTGTCATCCCCTTTGGTAAAAACTCTGTACCCATGAACTACCACATAAGTGGTAGTCTGCTTAATGCTGAAAGTGTGATAAGAGACCTTGGGACACAGGTGGACAATAGTATCTCCTTTGATAATCACATCACCATAGTGGTCAGGAAATCCTTCTTCATGGCTCACCTCATCACAAAAGGTTTCTGATCCAGAAAAAAAAGAGGTCACTGTTCTCCTCTACTCATCACTCATTAGACCCATTATAGAGTACAACTCCCCTTTTGGTATGTACCTCACAAGACATCTACAACAACTGGAAAGGCCACAGAAATACCTCACAAAGAGGATTACTGGCCTCAAACAGATGCCCTAAGCAGACCGTCTCAAAAAGCTCCAGCTTTACTCCGTCACATATCGCCTACTCAGAGGCGATCTCTGCCTAACATACAAAGCTATGTCAAACCCAGAGCTATTGGACATGCTCCACTTAAATAAATCCCAATCCCTCCGAGCTACACGCTCTAGGGACCTAAACCTTGTCACCACAATAAACAGAACATGCTGGAGGGATAGATTCTTGTCCCGGAGACTTCCCATGCTCTGGAACAGACTACCTATCTATGTCAAACAGAGCTCCTCATTAGCACTCTTCAAGAAAAATCTTGATGATTGGATGGGAAATAGGAAATTCACCCCAGGGATCACTTCTGTGGCTCTGCTCGACAGGGGCACAGAAAAATCATTTTCTTGGGTGGCGAAAGCCAGGGTACCCTTTTGGCTAGGCTTATATAGGCCCTAGGGCTAATAGCCTAGTACCTACCTCTGAATGAGTGTGTTTTATCAGAACTAACAAAATAAGTACAGTCTTCAGACCTTCCATAACAGAAAAAATATCCATATTTTAATTTATTACTCCTAATGAGTATAATGCATATATTTCGATTACTGATAAGCTACACACTTGCACGGTGAGGTGTAGATACATAGGATTCACTCAGTATTGTGACTCAAGTATGACTGTTTATACTGCACCTACACAGGATGTGCACTTCAATGCATGCATTTTACTGCACAAACATTGAAGGACCTCAATTTATTTATTTATTTATTTCAGTTTGAGGGGGGGAAGTCCACTGGGGAAAGTGCCCATTTTTTCAGTGGAGCCGAGGAAAAAAAAACAAAAAAAAAAAAAAACACACACTATACACAATAATTGGCGTAATCGCCTTTTGGCCCGGACTATGGTGTAGCCCACCTACCTGGTTGAAATATGAATAAAATCCCTTTGAAATTTAATGACAACGTAAGTAATACTTTGGCAACCTCACAGCAGTAAAGATCATCTGCATGCAGAATGAATTTAAGTTTGGAGCTTAGAAGGAAGGAAGGCTGCTTATCATACTAGATACGTTCATCGTTTCCTTCTTGAAGCCTTGCAACATAGCAGAAAGCAGAACAGATGCATCTGATTGCATAAAGGCAAAAACATATTCTAATAGCTCACTTTATAAGACAGTATTTTAAACCAAGCTAAAGATTTGGAATGGCACCCACAGCAAAGTCTTTCATGAAATGTGAGAGCATGGTGTTTGTATAAGAGCGTCAATCCATAGCTGAACAAATAAAGCTAAGGGTCTAGAAGGTACACGCGGATGTGTTAAAACTGGAGACAAACTGTCTGAAATAACATAACTGCATTATGAACTGTGTGTCTGTAAAAAAGTGGTTTAAATATTTCAGCTCTAAGAGAGGTTGGCTATGGAATGGTGAAATGTGAAGGTTTTGGCTTTATATTTGCGATAAAGACAGGGTGATAGCTTTGTACCATTTTAAAGACACTATACCCCCAATGGTAAGTAAAAGAGTAACATTACAAGTCAATGATTTTGCTTTATAAATAGAGTTTTTTTTATACATTTAAGGGTAAGGAACCAGAATTATGGCTTCATTTAGGTGCAAGTCTGGAAGGAGAAATATGAATACTACTGCCAGAAGTGGGATGCAGTTGGAAACAAGGTCTTTATGTTAAGTTGTCTGTTGAACATGCAAGTCAGGGGGATGCCATCCCTACAGATGAATGAACTGCTCTTAACAATATAAGGAGTCAGTTAGGAAGGCTTGACAAGTTTGATGTCTGAAGCATTTCAATGGTTTACTTATGTTTTTCACATCTGATCAGAAATATTTTGGATTTTTCCCAAGTTTTAGGTCAATAGTAGGCGAATGTATCTGTGTCATTTGTTTTGTAGCCCCTGGAATTTCCCACTACTTGTCCACAGTATCCTTAATGGAAATGTGGGTGAAAGCAGGGGCAAATTTACAGGTCTATGTTCACTTAACAAGGTTATCGTCAAAGAAAATTTGGAAGATACTTTATTTCATATAAAGAAGAAGCCTAGTCCACTGACAGGAACTCTCTGGGAGACAGACTGACCATGCAGACTAGCTTGGTTTATCAAGTCCGTTTAAATCCCTAGAGTGAGTATTTCTGGTGCTGCCACATTTATAAATGTGCACAACAGCTAACAGAACATGGTTATCTCCTGCCTCGCATGGCAGATGGATGCTGCCATCAACAGGTCTATAAGACGCACAGTACTGGGACAGATGGGTCTTTCGGTTCATAATACCAAAGATTTGCTTTTCATGCAACATGGACTTTTTTCTATGTTGGTGATAAATTTGGATTGCTACATACCAAAGGGGAAGTTACAGTAAAGTTTAGGCCTGATATGCATATAACACATCTGTATGAGGACTTACTTTTGACATGGAGGATGTGCTATTAATAATTAAAATGACATACGTGTACACAAACAACAAAAGCTGCCAATGTTTTGAAGCTTTCTTTTCTGTTAAAAACTATGAATTTTTTGCTTTTTCTCCCTACATTCTGTTACTCGTCTGGTCCCAATGTGTCATCTGCACCGGGTCTTCTAGCTACTCCATGAGCACCAGATATATGCCAGTAATTAGTGCGGCCACTCATGGACCAAAAGCTTCCAGGCTCAGCACATCTGAGCTTTCATCCAGGAGGAGTCTTTTCTTGGCCTACCCTGTCCCCCTCCCTCCCTTGTGGCCTTGTGGTATGGTGCTTGGGTGGAAGTGTGAGTATGGGCTTATTGCCCTGCTTCCACAGTAGTTCAGCCAGGCTCACCATGACCCACTGACCGTATCTTGTCTGGTGACATCCCTAGCCTACACTAGGGATCATCAAGGGCTGCCTATGTACCACCCCCCAAGGATGGACATGCCCATCCATCACTGCCACTTTGTCGGTCACCAGAGAAACTAATCAAACGTGGGTCATAGTCAGGGCTTTATATGCTTATGCCACCAGAGCAGCTTTAAACAGTGTTTTGTTCAGTTTTTAATTTAATAAAATGTAAAATTACATTCATCAATCATATCACAACTTGTCATAGATTTGTGATGCATGGCTAGGCTTAAAAAGGCACGAAGGTTCATTAAGAGGCAGAAAGACAAAATAAATGACAGGCAGTTTATCGTGGTCAACTACTTTCGCTGTCACAAAAATCTTTTTTCTTGGTCTTTAAGGACCAATATAGTAAAACTATACAAAGAGGGGAAAAAGGTATTGTGGACGGACCAATACTAAAACTGCTGGTTTTGTCCTGGTGAGCAACAATTGTGACAAGTTAGCAGTTCCTTGCTTCCTGGATCATGCAGGAGTGAATAGTTGTGGTAAATTCAGACAGCCAACAACTCTCTCTTTCTCAGTTCTCACATGGGTGAACAGTTACAAAAAAAAAGACAAAACGTGTTTAATTCTAGTCGATGGTAGAAAAAAAATGAAGATGTTTCCGCAATTCTCCAATAAAATAATAAAATATAACTTGTTCCTGTATGAAATCAAAACAGTCTCAAGGAACAGGTTTTCCACAAACCTCAGGTGGGGCATGGTAAGGTTTTGCAAATTGGAAGTTGGTCAGAAAAACGATGAACAGAAACTGCAGCAAACATAGATTAACCATCTATTAGGCACAAAATGCCACTTAATACATATCTCTTACTACTGGATCGATCAGAACCAGAGATGTTCTCTAGCAACCAATGGTGACTACAACTGAAGGCTTCAGGTAATGATACCTCATTCCATGAGCTAAATGCTCTGGCCTAGTTGGCCATAATATTAGAGAAATGTGATTTCCAAACTCAAACACTCCAAGTAAATACACCTCTATTCCTCTGTAGATGCCTTCAGACTACTTTGGAGCTAATCTTGTGTGTCTTCTTGACTTAATGATTTCTGACATGATGCATTTGGATTCAGCTTCTATAAGTAGCTGTTTCTCTCTGTGAATAATTCTAACAGCCACCCAGAACATTGCACTGTGCCCTCAACACCCGGTATTAATTGCGCAGACAAATAGTTAAGGCATTCGAGAGTGTGTGCCCAGCACAGCCGGCTACACCTGTCGACATATCTCTCAACCTCATAGTGCAACAATTCAGACAAATCCAAAAGTAACAAGAGATTTGTAGTCCAATACTTAGGGACACATTTTAATGTAGTCTTATATACTTGGAATGTTATCAGAACAGGCTTTGCAACAGCCTGCATTTTCTGAAATATTCAAAGCATGAGACTCGGATGATTGTCATTATTTAGTGAAGGATTTGCGAGGGGGTAAAACACACACACACACACACACACACACACACACACACACACACACACACACACACACACACACACACACACACACACACACACACACACACCGTATGAGGAACATACCAAAAATATAAGGTAAAAATCTGGGCATTCTGCAAAATTATATACAGTTTTGAGGAATGCCTATCAATACGTTGCTAGGCTTTCATAATATCTCCTATAATATGACAAGCATTACCAAGATATGAAGGGTCAGAAAATCCATGTGGGATATCAGGATCTATATAAAATGAGTACATCAGCCACTATCCCTATGAAGTACAGGCAAAATCTTGTGTGCAGCCCAGCCAGCCTGGATTTGGATAGCAGCTCTGATTACCGATGGAGAAGCAGGGAGAAATGGTGTTCTATCATGGGAGAAGGGACGTTATTTGAGTATTCTCTGACATTTTCTGGTCGGGATTGGGATGTACATTGAAGGGTCATGTTCCAAAACTGAGAATTGCGGATACAGCTGAGATGCTGAAGAGGTGGTATTATAAGCTGCCTATCTGCATTGCATGCAGTGGATGGAGCCACAGATGCCAATGAGAGAGCATATAAGTAATAGGTTAAGTCATCAAATAAAACAGCCCGGCTGAAGGTGATAGTAACACCCTATTGGGTACTGTGCTGGCTCTGGCTATCTTGTAGTAGGTCCAGGTGAGAAAAGAAGTTGGCAGAGTAGTGGGTAGAATTCTACAAGATGAATCAGAGGAATAAAACACCATACACATAAACATAATTATCCACGGTCTGTAGGCATTATAACCTCAAATACCAACCAGAAATTCTGATAGAAAGCATTCTTAACCATAGTCCATGGTTATGTCAAAGAAAAAAATACATGACCTGTAGGAAGTAAAAGGAAACTATCCTATATCAACTTTCTCAGATACCAGCCTAACCTTAGATTTAATGAGAAATAAATAGAACTTAAAAAAAATAACTGCAACTGGATAATTAGAAAATGGTGTTATAAGTAATGAAAGCAAGTTTAAATCACATAAAATACACTATAAAAGTATATTCTAACAAAATGCTCACTATATTATTAAAACAAGATCATTAAATTATAGTGAAATTAATAGAAAATAACTCAGATTAGAAAAAAATGAACCTGTGCAATACAAGATCATCTAGCTTACATATGCAAGATTTTCTCTGGAGTTAAATATTAGGAATCTTCTTTCTCCGACTGGTGGAGTAAAACTTCTCACAACTCTTGTGCTCATCAGTCTCACACAAGACATTTCCTGTCACACTAGTGACATGACTTTTCAGGGAAAGCAGTTTGAGTTTCAGACTTCACATCCTTCATAAAATGCATGATGGCACAAACCCTCTTACTCTAGCAGCTTTCTAAGTATATAAGCAGAATATAAACTATTTTGGGGCCTTTGCCCCCCCCCCCCCCCCATTTTGTTAGGCTCTATCCAGATTTCTGGCACTATGAGGTTGAGAGGTATGGTCATGGCAGCTATGATCAGGATTGATGAATTAGATGATGGCCCAGGAAGGTACTTGTTGCACTATGGACAGGAAGGTATATTCCAAAAGACTGAAGAATGAGAATTCTACTACCAGTACACAAGAACAAAAGGAATGGCCAGCTGTGGGCAGTACAGAAGTATTGAATTTCTGTCACTGAACTGAAGTGCTAGAGAGGGTGACTGATAAATATATATATAAATATAAATATATATATATATATATACATATATATATACATATACAATATAGTAACAAGAAAGGCAGGAAATGAGTAGTTCAGCTTCAGACCAGGGTCTAGTACAAACAACCTAAGGTTTGAAGTGAGAAAGAAAGTGCAGAAGAAGCTGGAGATGAAGAGAATGTGCAAATGGGCGTTCGGACAAAGCATATCACAAGGTCTGAAGCAAGTAATGTCCAAATGGGCGTTCGGACAAAGCATATCACAAGGTCTGAAGCAAGTAATGTCCAAATGGGCATTCAGACAAAGCATATCACAAGGTCTGAAGCAAGTTGCCCAAATAGGCATTTGGACAGTGCATATCACAAGGTCTGAAGCAAGTAATGTCCAAATGGGCACTCTGACAAACCATATCACAAGGTCTGAAGCAAGTAATGTCCAAATGGGTGTTCGGACAAAGCATATCACAAGGTTTGAAACAAGTAATGTCCAAATGGGCAATCGGACAAAGCATATCACATGGTCTGAAGCAAGTAATGTCCAAATGGCAGTTCGGACAAAGCATATCACAAGGTCTGAAACAAGTAATGTCCAAATGGGCAATCGGACAAAGCATATCACATGGTCTGAAGCAAGTAATGTCCAAATGGGCGTTCGGACAAAGTATATCACAAGGTCTGAAGCAAGTAATGTCCAAATGGGCATTCGGACAAAGCATATCACAAGGTCTGAAGCAAGTTGATCTGGGCAGTTAGATGGAGTTTACACTTGCAGAGGAGTTCCCTCTGGGAGTGAAGGTGCATGAAGGTTCAGCTCCAATCTCACTGTTCCTAGTGGGGATTAACTCCTTTTAACAAAAACAGGTCAAGGGGACAGATGATGGGACATTGCAAGCAAACTCAAAAGGAGCTTCTGCAAATGAGAGTCAAGTGTAAACAGTGGTATATAAAGTATGCCTTTGGCTCTGGGCTGTTTTGAAATCATTCAACCTCTGCCCTCTACACCTGATGACAACATAATTTCAGGAGACCACACACACATGCATCTCTTACTATTTAGTGGCTACAATTTGCAATAATTTGCCAGAAATTTATAAGGAACATATGAAACTTGTGAAGTAAAATGAGGGATTCATCAAATCAGGAACAGCCAAGAGGCATGCTCAGGGCATAAAAGATTAAAGCTTTGTGCTATTTTATGAAAATCATTTCCTCACCTTCATGTTTTCCAAGGTCTGATGTCTTAAACCTTCATTTGGTTACTGTAGAATGCCCCCCCAACCCCAAGTCAATTTTCAGAATTCTTTTTCAGATTTTAACCATATGTTTTCTTCTGATGCCCAAGCCAGTAACTCAGCCATATTGTACTATGTACCAAACAGAGAAACATACTCTAGTGGCAATTCATTTCCATGCATTTTTTTCATATTACATTTACTGCAAAACTAGAAATACTGTGAAACAGTCAGCTGTGAAATACCGTGAAACAGTCACAGCTGTGAAATACCGTGAAACAGTCACAGCTGTGAAATACTGTGAAAGTCACAGCTGTGTAGCTTTTTGGAAAAATGAAGTGGAATTTGGCAATTTCCTAACCGCCTGAATAACAAATACAGATGAAGCACTCACATGCATCAAGTCATGCTTCTTATCATAGGTGGTTAGAATGGTATCAGCCAAAAAGCCAGTTTAAGCCTAGTCAAGCTTACCCCAAATTTACTAAATTATTGATGAAGTGCCAATAGGGTGGCCATGGTCATGCAGCGGTTAGCATTGCCGCCTCACAGCAAGAGGTTGTCCGGTTCGATCCTCGGCTGGGGTGCCTCCTGTGCAGAGTCTACATGTTCTCCCTGTGGTCGTGTGGGTTTCCTCCCACATCTCAAAGACATGCTGTAGGTGGATTGGACACACTAAATTAGCCATAGGCATGAGTGCGTGCATGTGTGTGCCTTCAGTGGAAGGTTGGGCGCTGGGCTGGCAACTCGACACCGTAAAACTCCACTGCCAATCATGAGCGGACAGTGATTCGCTGTGGCGACCCCTAACCGGGAAAAGCCGAAAGAAGAAGAAGATTGATGAAGTGACAATATCAAGGAATTTTATGAGTTATAGGCTCATACACCAAGAGTGTTCACAGGCTGACCTTGTCAATTACAGACATAGATATCAAACTAGAGCTAAACTTATGATTTTTCATCCATTGGCCCAAATTATATTCAAATATGTTTGGGGATGAGCTTTGCTTCATATGGAAGGGAGGCTTGTTCCAGGGAAGGGGTAATGTTTGTGGTACATACCTGTCCCTCCTACATATCTTATTTACATCACAGATGAGGTAGATATTCAATGAACCCATCAATGTGGAATCAGGGGATGCCTTATAGGTGAGGCACAGAGCACTGTGCAGCATCTGTAGGAGACCGACTACAGGGACAAGGGTTTGAGACTGCCTGCAGTGCTTATTTACTCCCTGTATTATTTCGGTAAGGAATCTTTTTGGTATCTCAAGCCATTTCAATTGCCTGGTCAGGTACATGGCAAAGGGTGCATTGTACTTGATGACTGCTCAGAGGACAGCTGACTATAGTGGAACAATGACCTCCTTGGACCTGGATGCCATGTTCTTATAAGTTGTTCCACACAGAATGGATTTTCTCACCACAGTAGACATGTATGTGGTGGTCAAAGGTCAGGTTTCTGTCAACATGACTTCCCCAGATACCAGAGTACTGGGTCTGTTTAAGAGTGTATTATTAAATGTGGTGATGTCCAGAGATGGCAACCTTTCCAAAGGGTACTCATGCATTTTTTTCACACGAGTACTAGTCCACGGCTCTGGCACCAGCTATTTTTATGTGTTAGGCCCTCTTGAAGGCTCTGCATCTTTCCTTGGGATTCAATGACCACACCTAACTTTGAAGTAGGCTACAAACTTTGTTAGCTAGAGGCTCTTGAATTGCAGTGCTGCTGAACTGAACTCTGTAAGCCAAAATTTAAAAGGGTCATTCCAAAATTCATGGCATCCTGATACTATAATTTAAAAGTTGATATTTTATGACACAAATGGGAGAGCTGAGAGCTAGGAGCTGCACAGATTGATATACGACTTGCATTGGTAATACTAGTGATACCAGCAGGGAGCTGAGCAGATCAATACACAACATGCATCGGTAATACTGGTGATACCAGGAGGGGGAAGCTGAGAGCTAGGAGTTGTGCAGATACACTTGAATCAGTGATACTAGTGATACCAGGAGGGGGAGCAGAGAGCTAGGAGCTGAGCAGATCAATACACAACTTGTATCAGTGATATTAGTGATACCAGGAGGGGGATCCAAGAGCTAGGAGCTGCACAGATTGATATACGACTTGTATCAGTGATATTAGTGATACCAGGAGGGGGGAGCTGAGAGCTAGGAGCTGTGCAGCTCAATACACGACTTGTATCAGTGATATTAGTGATACCAGGAGGGGGGATCTGAGAGCTAGGAGCTGCACAGATTGATATATGACTTGCATTGGTGATACTAGTGATACCAGGAGGGGGAGCAGAGAGCTAGGAGCTGTGCAGATACACTTGAATCAGTGATACTAGTGATACCAGGAGGGGGAGCAGAGAGCTAGGAGCTGTGCAGATCGAGATGCAACTTGTACCAGTGATACTAGCAGTAAAATTGGGACCAGGATGCAGAGGTGTGGGTATGGTACCATCCTGCATAATCTGTTTCACTTTCATGGCTGGATTGCAGTAAACTTTCTGTTCAGCCAGGTTTTACCCACCTTTGCATCAAAGTGCAGAAGTCATTAATTTAATTTACTGATCAGTACCAAGCTGAATAACTGGACGGTGCTCTTGAACTGTTTAAATACGTTAAATATGCTGACGAATGAAAACGACAGTTTACCTTTTGTTTATAGTACAGAATTGGAAAGGAGTAGCACACAAACATAAGAAGCAAAAATGTAATTGAACAGGTTTGGCATCTAAATGTATTTTCTGAGCAAGAAAAACAATGAAACTCTAATGAATAGCATTACCGACTGACCGCAATCAGTGATTTGTCAAAAAATTACAGTTCTGGCAATTAGCGTAGAGGATTAAGGCTTTAAAATCTTAACCAGTTTGTTGTGGTAGTCGGGGAAAGAGGGTTTGATTCTAACCTCTACCTACTGTTTGATTTTGAACAAGTCACTTAACCTGCCAATATGTATAACATACACATTTACTTGAATTGCAGACAAAAAGTGTAAATAATCACATATATAAGACTATACTGGACGTAGCTCATATAGGACTTCAACGCTATTTTGAAAATACACTACAGATTGTTCTCCACAACTGTCACTCACATCTCTTCAACTTACAGTTTAGCACATTAACAACACTACATTGCTCAGCAGATTGAATTAACATAACAACATAACATTACAACATAAATCCATTTATTACATTGCAGATAGAAAATTTGCATGTTTAAAGACATGGTTTGTAAGAAATAAGAAAAGTGAAGTAAGACGTGCCTATTCCACAAATATCACTGATGGAAACAAATCTCTGTTCAGTTTACTTAACAATGAAGAGGACAGTGAATTAGAAGGGCCAAGCACACACAGGTGATATGAGGGGAAGAGGTGGTACCTCAGTAGAAACATTATTTCTAACCTTCCCATAATTGGTGAAAGTGGTATGAAGGCAGCTTTCTTCTACTGCAGAATGTCATGGATGGCTCCCATTCTGAAGTCTGACATATACTATCATTCTCAACCCTTCAGAACTTCGAGTCCACGTTTAGCAAAATGTGATCTGAAGAGGCACCCCATTGTTTAAGATGAAGTAAAGCAAACTTTGTTTTAAATTATTAAAACGTAAATATTTTCACATTGGGGAAGTTATTTATTTTATTTTTTATTTATTTTACATTTGTTTACCGGGATTGTCCAACTGGATACATGTGCATTTTCAGCCGAGCGCCGCGCAGAAAAGTTCCACATACTCAAACATAGAAAAGGTTACACAAGAAGTTAGAAAACAATTAGAATATATAAAAAAAGTGATAATATACCTTATGTACATTGGTTTAGTAATGTTCCCTAGTAGGGACTTACAGTTTTCATGGACACACGCAATTACAAGTAAGATTGTAACTCGCAGTTAGTCCCTAGTAGGGACTCTCAGTTCTCATGGACAGATGCAATTACAAGTAATATTGGATACATAGCATGGTGATGTAGTTAGATGTTATGATTATTACTGATTATGCTATTATTTTATAACTTAATCTGGGTCAGTACATGAGCATAGCCAGTTCAGTTTGAGATACTGTTTGAGGTTTTTTTTGAAGAGACTTTTGGAGGATTGTAGAGTTATATAGTTTGGCAAGGCATTCCATGTTTTGCCAACAAAGTTGGTGAACAGGGATTCACCAGCTGAGTTATTAGCTTTGTGGGTTTGGACCAGGAATTTGTCAGCTGACCGTAGGGATCTCAGGTTGCTATATGGCTTAATAATATTTATAAGAGAGGAGGTATCTTTAGGGTGGTACAGAACGTTGTGCGCTATTAGGAGTTGACTGAATTGAATTAAGCTGGACAGTTCTAGCCACTCTAGTTGTTTCAGGTTCTGACAGTGATGGGTTCTACAGGTGGAGCTAGTGGTGAATCTGGCAATATGGTTGTAGCTATGGGACAGCTTACTTAGTTTGGTTTTGTTGAGGTTTGAGAGTACAGGTGAGGCATATAAAAGAGTAGAGAGTAGGTGTGATCAGGCAATTTCAGTCCTAGCCAGTGGGGTTAAGAATGTCTTATTTCTATACGGTGATCCAAGCTTCATATTGTTGATGCAATTGTGTCAGAAATTTGCAAATATTGATGCAATTGTGTCAGAAATTTGCAAATATTGATGCACGAAGGTGGATAACACAGTGGTTTTCAAAACTGTAGTCAGTTTCCTTTCTAATAACTTAAAAGTTACAAGATAAATGATTGTCTCGTTTCATACTCCTCATAGTCACAGCCTTCAAATGTCTATTAGATTTAGAAACATTAACAGCCAACTCTCTCTAAATATTATACTGATATAGTGATTGCTAAGCTTGGGAAAAACTGTGTTGTGATGTAATATCTACCACTGGTATACCATCCGGGCCTGCTTTTAGTAGAAGTCTCACAGAAGGAAATGCAGCATGTCCAAGTCTGAAGCAAGCAGGTAAATCAGGGAGAGGTGATTCTAGAGAATACGGAGCATCTCCCTGTAAGGAGTATCTCATGTCCACTGCCTCTTGAATAAGTCAGATTATTGACCTTTGGGTCTAGAGTGGGCACTGTCTGAAGTTGAGTCACCAGTAAAGTAAATGTGAAGGATGACTTTAGTCTGGAAGACACCCCTGAAACCTGAACTAGGATTATCGCATCTACATTACCTTATCATACAATGAAAATAGCGAACGCTATTTCATCATGCCATAATGTCTGAACCACAAAATATTGAACATACGGAACAGCAAATTATTTTTTCCCAGAGAAAAAATTCGCTGCTCTGCAAAAAAAAAAAAAAAAAACAACAAAAAAACTTAAAACACTACTTAAATATACCAGCTCCAAGATTGCACCAGAGTGGAGGAAATGGGAAAGTCCTGAAGATGGCCCACCAAATTCTTTTCCTGGAAAAAAATTGATGTTCCGTGTCTTTGCTATTTTGCCATTTCGACAGTATCGGATCGACTAAATAGCTTTCGCTATTTAGTCCATTCAATATGCTAATATAGATCCAGGATAATCAACTGTTGCGTGCAAAGGGGAATAAATGTGATTTATAAATTGTGTTGATATCTGGTTTATTTTACTAGCCAACATTGGGGAAAATAGTGCATCAACAGTATGAAAGAATACTGCAATTCTGTTATTGAAAGGAAGATTCTTTCCAAAGTTCAGTTCACTATGTGAACAATTGAGGAAAAAAGTGGATTTTATAAGATTGCATTTACAAGAGCAGTTGTAAGAAAAGTACAAGTTGAAACAAAGTAACAGGTACATTCGTAACTAAGAATCCTTTTGTTACTCCCTGTAAGCTTTCAAATAAAGTTTGTGTTCCTACTTGTAAATACAAAAAATCAACTGAAATCTGAAACTTTACATCCAGAAATTCTTTTTTTACTGGAGAAATAGCAAATCATACCTCTCAATCTCCAAAAGCAAGAAATCTGGACAAAGCCAAAAGTAATTTATTTATTTAATATTTGTTAACTGGGAAAGTCTGACTTGGAACGAACCAATTTTCAGTGGAAGCCCGGGGAGAAACGCTCCAGACGCATGTCTTTGTAATGTGGGAGGAAACCGGAGCACCTGGAGGAAACCCACATGAAAACAGGGAGGACATGCAGACTCCACATAGAAGGCACCCCAGCTGAGAATCGAACCAGAGAACCTCTTGCTGTGAGGTGACAACACTACCGCTGCACCACTGCAGCATCCAATGGCAAACAAACCCCCCCCCCCAAAGAGAGGGACAGAGTTTAAATAGTGCTGTTATACTTAGAAAGTTTCTAGAATAACAGGATTTGTGTTAGCATGCATTTTCTGAAGGATACATCTGAAACTTTAATGTAGGTAATTTATTGACTTCAATGCTCAATGATTTACCAGAAAAACACAAATTTTATGAGGAACAGACCAAAAATAAGATGCAAATTTTGGGCATTCTGTGAAAATTTGGATATTTGGAAGGTATATACAAGTTACAAAAGACACTGGAGGGCAGGACAGTCATAAAAATAAAAATGTATTCCATAATTTCAAATTAAATTATTAGCCTATGTTTGCTGCTTTGTGCTTCTATAGCAAATTGGCAGTTCCCATACTGAATGATTTGGAGCAGCTCTGTCTCCAGACCTACCTGTGACAAATTGGTATGGAAGGGATATTCTTTAGAGAAATTGATGGTTACTAATATAGGTTCAAAAAATGATTTTTTAAGTTTATTGAAGGATCTATCTACTGCAGGATACCACTTTATGTTGATAAGACTTTGCCCCCTTGTAATATGTGATGGGGGGGCTGGCAACAGACACACAATTAGGCACAGACATTCATTATTATCCAGCAAGTCCAAAGAAATCTTTGACCTGTTCTTAGGGGATGCAGGCCATTTGTATAGCCTGTTTGTATATTCTAGGCGTGCTCTTACTAATACTAGCATTTTTAGCATTTGCAGCAAAGCCTACTTGTCTTACAGGCTATAAGACAACTTGCACTTAAGGCAAGTCAAAGTCCTGATCAGAATGAAGGACTATCGCATTTTAAATGACACAAAGAATCATGAGTGGGGCATCAGTATGTTGTTCATTAACTTCAAAGTGGACGAGGCTCCATATAGGACAAATGGCAACACTGTATTGAAATAGACCACCAGGGCATACTCAAAGCTGATGCTGCCCTCAGAAGGACTAGGTGGGTGGTACAGCTTACCGTAAAAGTAGATGTATGAATTTCTCACCGGTGCAGTAGTCTTTATCTATTTTGGTCATACCCACTGAATGGCACACAGCAATAGTTATCCCACTCCACAAAGGGGAAGCCACCACTGATCCCTGGAATTATCACTTTGCAGCACATAAAAACTGTAAATCCCATCACTGCATCTCTCTGAAACTAATGACCTGGTTAGGACTACCTCACCGTTTACCCTCACACCTCTCCATTATTCACTCTATCCTTTACTCGCCTTCATATTGTCCAACACTCATGCCACTCATCTCCCTCCAGACAACTAAGAAGCTCTAACCAAAAGTTATTCCAAATCTACAAACCCAAAACTAAAACTGGATGTAAAATTTATAGCTACCACCCATCCATGTCCTTGAATAAACTGCCTCAAGAGATAAGGTCCCTTACCAACCCAAAATGATTCAAAGCAGCTTTAAAGAAACACCTCAAAATCACTGGTACTGCCACTGCAGTCGGCCGCCATAAACAATATCCACTCCGTCCCTCTTCCTCTCTCCTCATACTTCATACTATTCTACATTACATACCTCTCTCTCCTCATACTTCATACTATTCTACATTACATACCTCTCTCTCCTCATACTTCATACTATTCTACATTACATACCTCTCTCTCCTCATACTTCATACTATTCTACATTACATACCTCTCTCTCCTCATACTTCATACTATTCTACATTACATACCTCTCTCTCCTCATACTTCATACTATTCTACATTACATACCTCTCTCTCCTCATACTTCATACTATTCTACATTACATACCTCTCTCTCCTCATACTTCATACTATTCTACATTACATACCTCTCTCTCCTCATACTTCATACTATTCTACATTACATACCTCTCTCTCCTCATACTTCATACTATTCTACATTACATACCTCTCTCTCCTCATACTTCATACTATTCTACATTACATACCTCTCTCTCCTCATACTTCATACTATTCTACATTACATACCTCTCTCTCCTCATACTTCATACTATTCTACATTACATACCTCTCTCTCCTCATACTTCATACTATTCTACATTACATACCTCTCTCTCCTCATACTTCATACTATTCTACATTACATACCTCTCTCTCCTCATACTTCATACTATTCTACATTACATACCTCTCTCTCCTCATACTTCATACTATTCTACATTACATACCTCTCTCTCCTCATACTTCATACTATTCTACATTACATACCTCTCTCTCCTCATACTTCATACTATTCTACATTACATACCTCTCTCTCCTCATACTTCATACTATTCTACATTACATACCTCTCTCTCCCCTCATACTTCATACTATTCTACATTACATAACTCTCTCTCCTCATACTTCATACTATTCTACATTACATGCTATGAATGCAGAATTGTGGCAGACACTAAAAACAGTCACAAAGCCTTTTATAGTTATAGCAAGAACATCCACGGCAATGCCCACATGGGCTCTGAGTTACTGCACAATAGAACCATCTATACTGAGCCAACAGATATTGCCAATATACTGGGTAACAGATTCAGAGCCAACTTTACCCTTCTCTCCCCCCTAAAGGGCCAATCACAATACTGGAAGAATGTCAGACACCATGCATTACTGCAGCCCAGGTTAAAGTGCATTGTCCAAGGCCAAGAAAACAGTTTCCATGGGAGCTGATAATATCCCTGCCTCTGTTCTACATGGACTACAAAGCGAACTAGCACCAGATCTGTGTATCCTGTTCATTCACAGCCTCACCTCAGACTTTGTCCCTACTGAATGGCACATTTTTACAGTCATCCCTCTCCATAAAGGTGGAGCGACTAGAGACCCTGGGAATTATCGCCCCATTAGCCTTATGAGTCTGATATGTAAAGCTATGGAGTGCATCATGGACCTGATTAACAAAGATATAGGAAATCTCCAAACTCCAGAACCCACACAGTTTGGCTTTGTGAAAGGGAGATCATGCCTGCCCAACCTGGTTGACTTCTTTGAGTCAGTCACCAGGGCTGTGGGTGAAGGTAAGGCAGTGCATACAGCCTACCTCAATCTGGTCAAGGCCTTTGATACCATTCCTCACTCAGGAATTATTGATAAACTCACCAAACTAGGCATCAACCCCTGTATCACTAGGTGGGTTGGAAACTGTCTCACAGATAGAACCCACAGTGTGAAAGTAGTGAACTCCAAGTCCGACTGCCGACCAGTCATGAGTGGAGTCCCACAGGGATCAGTCCTGGGTCCTCTCCTGTTTGGCATCTACTTCTCAGAAGTCCAGGCCAACACAAAGGGATTCTGGCTGTCCAAGTTCACAAATAACTGCAAGCTGGGATCCATTATTAACTCCCCAAGTGATGCAGACATCCTACAGAAAGGCCTCACTGAGACCAATGACTGGTGTCAAAACCATGGCTTAAGCTTAACACCAAAAAATGCATAGTCATCCCCTTTGGTAAAAACTCAGTTCCCACTAATTACCACATCGATGGGAGCACAATGAACACTGAAGGTGTTATGAGAGATCTGGGAACACAGGTTGACAGCAACCTCTCTTTTGACCACCACATTGCCACTGTGGTCAGAAAGTCCTTCTATGTGGCACATCTCATTACCAAGGGTTTTGTATCCAGGATGGAGGTCATTATCTTTCTTTACTCTTCCCTCATTAGACCAATCATCGAGTACAATGCCCCATTTGGCATGTACCTCACTAGACACCTGCAACACCTGGAAAGGCCACAGAAGTACCTTACGAAGAGAATCCTAGGCATTAAACATGTCCTACACAGTCAGAGTCAAAAGTCTCCAGCTATTCTCCATCTCATATTGCCTACTTACAGGCGATCTCTGCTTGACTTACATAGCCATGTCTGACCCAGCTCTGTTAGAAATGCTACATCTAAAGAAATCCCAATCCCTCCAAACCAAATGCTCCAAAGACCTCAACCTCATTACCACAATCAACAGAACATGCTGGAGGGACAGGTTCCTCACCCAGAGACTGCTCATGCTGTGGACCAGACTTCTCATACATGTCAAGCAGAGCACCTCACTGTCCCTCGTGAAGAGAAATCTTGATGAGTGGATGGGAAATAGAAAGTTCACCCTGGGGACCACTTCTAGTGGCTGTAATTGATAGAGGCACTGGGAACTAATGTCGGGTGGCACAATTGCAGTGAACTTCTATGTGTTAGGTTTGTAAAGGCTCCAGGGCCATTAGCCTTGTACACACCTATGAACCTATGGTTAATGAAGTGTTTATTTAGCCTGAGAAGCCAGAAGCCAGTGTGTACTAATCTGAAGTACAGCAGCAATTTTAAACAGCAACTAGTTGAAATAAACTTGGGGATGAGAATATTTTAGCTTTTGATTTTCACCTTCTGAAGGGAAAACAATCTATAGGAACGTTAAAATTAAGAGAGAGTGGTATTTGTGATATCATCAACAGGCTTAGGGAAGGAAAAAGTGGTATCCAGGTATCTCTGTGTGACCGCTTGTTCAGTGTAAATTCCTTAAGGGTCTCCAATATATAATGGAAAAGTTAAGATGAGTTTATTAATCTGGCTTAAAATCTGAGCTTTGGCTGGTTAAGATCTAGCTGTATTCAACTGGACATATAAGAGGATTTAAGTACCTTTTATCTGCACTTTTTTTCAAATAATACAGCATTTTAATTGATTTATTTGTGTTGCATTGAATATTAACTGAACTGGAAGTTTTGACTCTTGTTTTTTCAGTTAGTTCCCCACCCACCCTCCTTGGTTTTGTTTTGATGTTAATCTTGATGGCTTTGAAACTGCCCACCACTCTTGTAAATTTCTGTTTGGGGTCATCTCATTTGCTCACTCAGCTGAGTGCAGTGAGATCATATTCTGATTTCAGGCACTCCTACTGTGTACAAGCAGAACATCTGGGAAAGAAAAAAACATTAAGCTTGTTTCCTGCCTTTCCTTTAAGTGGTCTAGACTGTTTGTAGGCTTCTGAGCCCCCCAACCTTTCTGTGTTGGAGGGAAGCCTTCTAGCTTAATTTTGTTTCTTAGAACTAGTGAGTTTTCTAGTTTCAGCACTCAAACCTGTTTCTTTGAGCTCAGCACTTGTTCAGAACTCGTTGTAAGCACTAAATACGTTGCAAATTACTACAGCACTCAACTTTCTTCACTTGTCTAGTGGAAAGCAGATTTTAGTACTTAATAAATAAGCACCTATCCAGGCATGTCTAAGGGTCAGCTCCCAGTGATTTCTCCTGTCTACCTGATGAATCTGGGCATCTTGGTGCAATGCAGCAATTGCCTCATGTACACAGGCAACCCTCTCCTCCTACCACCCACTACAACCTGTAAGAGATGCACTTATATAGCCAAACTGGAAGCAAATCTCTCTTCACCCAAGACTGGACTAGACAGTCAAGAGGAGAAGGTAAATACTTGCACTACACCACACTCATCACATAGTCCCTCAAAATCTACACCACCAAAACACACACACACAGAAACACAAAACACACACCTACATTCACGGAGGCTCTCAGTAAAAACCTGTCCAAGCATCAGGGACCTCCAAAGCAAAAACGCAAGCAAATTCCACCCTCCCAACACAACCCAAATGACATATAGCCCACAAACTCAGTGTGCCACTCAATCACAGCCCATAAGGCATAACGTACCCAACACTCTAGTCATAGGTGACTCTATAGTCAGGCACACTGATGTTCCACTCACCAGGTTGAGCAAGGAGAAAGTTACTGTCAGCTGCCTGTCAGGTGCCAGGATCCGCCACATAACACACACACTCAGGTCACTCCACAACAAATACAAATATGACACTGTCATTGTCCATGTTGGTGTGAATGACTTGAGATGTGCCTCCCTGGACTACATGGAAAGAAACATGGAGGAGCTCTCTGATCTTGTGGCCCAGGCAGGTATGACCCTAGCCCTGAGTAGCATCTTGCCATCACCCAGAATGATACCACAGTACAAAGACAAAATGACTGACTTCAACAATTGGCTAAGCTTCTCGTGTCATTCTAAGGGGATCCAGTATTTGTCTGTCTGGGATGACATGATTGACAGACCATGATGCTTTGCCAGAGATGGCCTGCACCTGTTACCCTTGGGAATCCAGATACTGGCTAAGGCTCTTGCCACCCCTATAGTGCATTTTTTAGGCAAGGTTCAAATGACAAATTCACCACCATAACAGGTGCAAGCAAGCAAAATCTGAGGGTAATGTTACTCAATGCTAGAAGTCTAAACCTCAAAATGCACTCACTCGAGGCACTCCTTAAAATTGAGAACATCGACATCTGTGCAGTGACAGAGACCTGGTTCAAAGTTCCAGAGATCACCCCTGCATTACCAGGCTATAAGTCATACCACACCTTTCGGCCACCTAACCCGGAATGAAGCACTAAAGGAGGAGGTGTGTCCATATTCATTAAGGATATCCACACCTCCAGGCTAGTTTCACAGCATAATGTATCGGAGATTATCCAAGTGCAGCTAACTCTGGGCAAAACCACAATCCAAATTGTAGCTTGCTACAGAACCTCCACCATGCCCCAGGATTCCCACTCCTCATTTCTTGATAGACTGGAAAGTATTAGGGTACAACCCAACACCCTAATAATGGGCGATTTCAACTACCCCACCATTATCTGGGAAAACTACCCATGTACCAACTCTTTTGCTCAACGTTTTCTGGAATTCATAAATGCCAACACCTTGGATAAACTTATTCACACCTCCACCAGGGGCAGCAATATCATCCTAGACCTGGTCATTACCAACATGGGCAACCAGTGTTCCACACCAGAGGTCAATTCCTCATTGGTCAGATCGACCACAAGCTAATCACCCTAGACATCCACATACCGCCCCCACCCCCAATTAGGGAAACCACCGTAAAAAACTTCTCCAAAGCCAACTTCACACTTCTTAAGACAGAAGTGGCAAACTTCATGACACCTATGCAGACGGACAATAGAGGTATGACTGCTGAATCCTACACAAATGCACTTTATAAGCACTTACACGAGTGCATGGACCATGCTATCCCTAACAAAACAAAGATGCTATCCTCCAAAAAATGGAAGCCAATCTGGTAGTCCTCTGCCATAAACAAACTCTACAACAGAAGAAAGAAACTGTTGCAAAAAAAAAAGAGTAAAATCCCATGACTGGAGGAACTCCCTGGTCAACCTCAGTAAGAAGCTGAGATCCCTCATAAAAGCTCCAAAGCTAGTTATGAAAACAAAATTGTCACTGACTCTAAAGAGAACCACACAGCATTCTATAGGTATGTCAAGAATCTCAATGGCAACACTCAGAACTGTTCTGAGTTACAGCACGATGGCACTAAATATTCAGAACCAACTGATATTGCCAACATCCTGGCAGATAGGTTCAGTGCTAAGTTTACCCCCTAGAGGATCTCACCCCCCTAGAACGCCCATCCCTATACTGGAAGTATGCAAAGTTCCTGTAATCACGGCTGCACAGGTTAAAAAAACACTCTCCAAAGCCAAGAACACAGCATCCATGGGACCTGACAATATCCCAGGCTGCGTTATACACAAACAGAATGAACTGGCACCCTACCTAAGCACCATGTCAATCATAGCCTCACCTCAGGCTTTGTGCCCACTGAATGGTGCACCATGATAATTATCCCACTCCACAAAGGGGAGCCATGAAGGACCCCGGGAACTACCGCCCCATTAGCCTGACAAGCCTGGTCTGCAAGGCCATGGAATGTATCATCATGGAACTCATAAAAAAAACATTGGTAATCTCCAAACTCTGGACCCTACCCAGTTTGGGTTTGTAAAAGGCAGATCATGTCTCCTAAACCTGACTGACTTATTTGAAGCGGTCACCAAAGCCATAGATGAGGGTAAGGTGGTTCACACAGCTTATCTAGATCTTGCAAGGCTTTCAACACCATCCCCCACTCTGGAATTATAGATAAGCTCACTAAACTAGGTATAAATCCCTATGTCACAAAATGGGATGCCAACTGGCTCATGGACAGAACCCACACTGTGAAAGTAGCAGACTCCAAATCCGACTTCAGACCAGTGACAAGTGGAGTACCACAGGGTTCAGTCCTGGATCCTCTCCTGTTTGGTATCTACTTCTGTGAAGTACAGGCTAACACAGAAGGTCTTTGGCTAACAAAGTTTGCAGATGACTTCAAACTAGGAGCCATAATCAAAACTCCTAAAGATGTGGACATACTACAAAAGGGCCTCACTGAGACAGATGTCTGGTGTCAAAGCCATGGCCTCAAACGCAATGCCAAAAAATGTATTGTCATCCCCTTTGGTAAAAACTCTGTACCCATGAACTACCACATAAGTGGTAGTCTGCTTAATGCTGAAAGTGTGATAAGAGACCTTGGGACACAGGTGGACAATAGTATCTCCTTTGATAATCACATCACCATAGTGGTCAGGAAATCCTTCTTCATGGCTCACCTCATCACAAAAGGTTTCTGATCCAGAAAAAAAAGAGGTCACTGTTCCCCTCTACTCATCACTCATTAGACCCATTATAGAGTACAACGCCCCTTTTGGTATGTACCTCACAAGACATCTACAACAACTGGAAAGGCCACAGAAATACCTCACAAAGAGGATTACTGGCCTCAAACAGATGCCCTAAGCAGACCGTCTCAAAAAGCTCCAGCTTTACTCCGTCACATATTGCCTACTCAGAGGCGATCTCTGCCTAACATACAAAGCTATGTCAAACCCAGAGCTATTGGACATGCTCCAGTTAAATAAATCCCAATCCCTCCGAGCTACATGCTCTAGGGACCTAAACCTTGTCACCACAATAAGCAGAACATGCTGGAGGGATAGATTCTTGTCCCGGAGACTTCCCATGCTCTGGAACAGACTACCTATCTATGTCAAACAGAGCTCCTCATTAGCACTCTTCAAGAAAAATTTTGATGATTGGATGGGAAATAGGAAATTCACCCCAGGGATCACTTCTGTGGCTCTGCTCGACAGGGGCACAGAAAAATAATTTTCTTGGGTGGCGAAAGCCAGGGTACCCTTTTGGCTAGGCTTATATAGGCCCTAGGGCTAATAGCCTAGTACCTACCTATGAATGAGTGTGTTTTATCAGAACTAACAAAATAAGTACAGTCTTCAGACCTTCCATAACAGAAAAAATATCCATATTTTAATTTATTACTCCTAATGAGTATAATGCATATATTTCAATTACTGATAAGCTACACACTTGCACGGGGAGGTGTAGATACATAGGATTCACTCAGTATTGTGACTCAAGTATGACTGTTTATACTGCACCTACACAGGATGTGCACTTCAATGCATGCATTTTACTGCACAAACATTGAAGGACCTCAATTTATTTATTTATTTATTTCAGTTTGATTACCGGGGAAGTCCACTGGGCCAGAAAGTGCCCATTTTCAGTGGAGGCCCGGGGAGAAAAGCTCCACAAAAAAAAAAAACACACACTATACACAATAAGAGGTTACAAAAAGAAATTTCAAATACAGAGGTAAAAATACAAGTATGAATTCATGCAAAACAGGTATAGTAAAATAATAAATTGTCATTGTACAAGCAATGAGACAAAGTTGCAGGTTTTTACATTCAGAGCAATAGGAAACAATTGTCTAGAAATTGACGTAATCGCCTTTTGGCCCGGACTATGGTGTAGCCCACCTACCTGGTTGAAATATGAATAAAATCCCTTTGAAATTTAATGACAACGTAAGTAATACTTTGGCAACCTCACAGCAGTAAAGATCATCTGCATGCAGAATGAATTTAAGTTTGGAGCTTAGAAGGAAGGAAGGCTGCTTATCATACTAGATACGTTCATCGTTTCCTTCTTGAAGCCTTGCAACATAGCAGAAAGCAGAACAGATGCATCTGATTGCATAAAGGCAAAAACATATTCTAATAGCTCACTTTATAAGACAGTATTTTAAACCAAGCTAAAGATTTGGAATGGCACCCACAGCAAAGTCTTTCATGAAATGTGAGAGTATGGTGTTTGTATAAGAGCGTCAATCCATAGCTGAACAAATAAAGCTAAGGGTATAGAAGGTACACACGGATGTGTTAAAACTGGAGACAAACTGTCTGAAATAACATAACTGCATTATGAACTGTGTGTCTGTAAAAAAGTGGTTTAAATATTTCAGCTCTAAGAGAGGTTGGCTATGGAATGGTGAAATGTGAAGGTTTTGGCTTTATATTTGCGATAAAGACAGGGTGATAGCTTTGTACCATTTTAAAGACACTATACCCAATGGTAAGTAAAAGAGTAACATTACAAGTCAATGATTTTGCTTTTTAAATAGAGTTTTTTTTATACATTTAAGGGTAAGGAACCAGAATTATGGCTTCATTTAGGTGCAAGTCTGGAAGGAGAAATATGAATACTACTGCCAGAAGTGGGATGCAGTTGGAAACAAGGTCTTTATGTTAAGTTGTCTGTTGAACATGCAAGTCAGGGGGATGCCATCCCTACAGATGAAAGAACTGCTCTTAACAATATAAGGAGTCAGTTAGGAAGGCTTGACAAGTTTGATGTCTGAAACATTTCAATGGTTTACTTATGTTTTTCACATCTGATCAGAAATATTTTGGATTTTTCCCAAGTTTTAGGTCAATAGTAGGCAAATGTATCTGTGTCATTTGTTTTGTAGCCCCTGGAATTCCCCACTACTTGTCCACAGTATCCTTAATGGAAATGTGGGTGAAAGCAGGGGCAAATTTACAGGTCTATGTTCACTTAACAAGGTTATCGTCAAAGAAAATTTGGAAGATACTTTATTTCATATAAAGAAGAAGCCTAGTCCACTGACAGGAACCCTCTGGGAGACAGACTGACCATGCAGACTAGCTTGGTTTATCAAGTCCGTTTAAATCCCTAGAGCGGGTATTTCTGGTGCTGCCACGTTTATAAACGTGCACAACAGCTAACAGAACATGGTTATCTCTTGCCTCGCATGGCAGATGGATGCTGCCATGAACAGGTCTATAAGACGCACAGTACTGGGACAGATGGGTCTTTTGGTTCATAATACCAAAGATTTGCTTTTCATGCAACATGGACTTTTTTCTATGTTGGTGATAAATTTGGATTGCTACATGCCAAAGGGGAAGTTGTAGTAAAGTTTAGGCCTGATATGCATATAACACATCTGTATGAGGACTTACTTTTGACATGGAGGATGTGCTATTAATAATTAAAATGACATAAGTGTACACAAACAACAAAAGCTGCCAATGTTTTGAAGCTTTCTTTTCTGTTAAAAACTATGAATTTTTTTGCTTTTTCTCCCTACATTCTGTTACTCGTCTGGTCCCAATGTGTCATCTGCACCGGGTCTTCTAGCTACTCCATGAGCACCAGACATATGCCAGTAATTAGTGCGACCACTCATGGACCAAAAGCTTCCAGGCTCAGCACATCTGAGCTTTCATCCAGGAGGAGTCTTTTCTTGGCCTACCCTGTCCCCCTCCCTCCCTTGTGGCCTTGTGGTATGGTGCTTGGGTGGAAGTGTGAATATGGGCTTATTGCCCTGCTTCCACAGTAGTTCAGCCAGGCTCACCATGACCCACTGACAGTATCTTGTCTGGTGACATCCCTAGCCTACACTAGGGATCATCAAGGGCTGCCTATGTACCACCCTCCAAGGATGGACATGCCCATCCATCACTGCCACTTTGTCGGTCACCAGAGAAACTAATCAAACGTGGGTCATAGTCAGGGCTTTATATGCTTATGCCACCAGAGCAGCTTTAAACAGTGTTTTGTTCAGTTTTTAATTTAATAAAATGCAAAATTACATTCATCAATCATATCACAACTTGTCATAGATTTGTGATGCATGGCTAGGCTTAAAAAGGCACGAAGGTTCATTAAGAGGCAGAAAGACAAAATAAATGACAGGCAGTTTATCGTGGTCAACTACTTTCGCTGTCACAAAAATCTTTTTTCTTGGTCTTTAAGGACCAATATAGTAAAACTATACAAAGAGGGGAAAAAGGTATTGTGGACGGACCAATACTAAAACTGCTGGTTTTGTCCTGGTGAGCAACAATTGTGACAAGTTAGCAGTTCCTTGCTTCCTGGATCATGCAGGAGTGAATAGTTGTGGTAAATTCAGACAGCCAACAACTCTCTCTTTCTCAGTTCTCACATGGGTGAACAGTTACAAAAAAAAAGACAAAACGTGTTTAATTCTAGTCGATGGTAGAAAAAAAATGAAGATGTTTCCGCAATTCTCCAATAAAATAATAAAATATAACTTGTTCCTGTATGAAATCAAAACAGTCTCAAGGAACAGGTTTTCCACAAACCTCAGGTGGGGCATGGTAAGGTTTTGCAACTTGGAAGTTGGTCAGAAAAACGATGAACAGAAACTGCAGCAAACATAGATTAACCATCTATTAGGCACAAAATGCCACTTAATACATATCTCTTACTACTGGATCGATCAGAACCAGAGATGTTCTCTAGCAACCGATGGTGACTACAACTGAAGGCTTCAGGTAATGATACCTCATTCCATGAGCTAAATGCTCTGGCCTAGTTGGCCATAATATTAGAGAAATGTGATTTCCAAACTCAAACACTCCAAGTAAATACACCTCTATTCCTCTGTAGATGCCTTCAGACTACTTTGGAGCTAATCTTGTGTGTCTTCTTGACTTAATGATTTCTGACATGATGCATTTGGATTCAGCTTCTATAAGTAGCTGTTTCTCTCTGTGAATAATTCTAACAGCCACCCAGAACATTGCACTGTGCCCTCAACACCGATATTAATTGCGCAGACAAATAGTTAAGGCATTCGAGAGTGTGTGCCCAGCACAGCCGGCTACACCTGTCGACATATCTCTCAACCTCATAGTGCAACAATTCAGACAAATCCAAAAGTAACAAGAGATTTGTAGTCCAATACTTAGGGACACATTTTAATGTAGTCTTATATACTTGGAATGTTATCAGAACAGGCTTTGCAACAGCCTGCATTTTCTGAAATATTCAAAGCATGAGACTCGGATGATTGTCATTATTTAGTGAAGGATTTGCGAGGGGGTAAAACACACACACACACACACACACACACACACACACACACACACACACACACACACACACACACACACACACACACACACCGTATGAGGAACATACCAAAAATATAAGGTAAAAATCTGGGCATTCTGCAAAATTATATACAGTTTTGAGGAATGCCTATCAATACCGTTTGCTAGGCTTTCATAATATCTCCTATAATATGACAAGCATTACCAAGATATGAAGGGTCAGAAAATCCATGTGGGATATCAGGATCTATATAAAATGAGTACATCAGCCACTATCCCTATGAAGTACAGGCAAAATCTTGTGTGCAGCCCAGCCAGCCTGGATTTGGATAGCAGCTCTGATTACCGATGGAGAAGCAGGGAGAAATGGTGTTCTATCATGGGAGAAGGGACGTTATTTGAGTATTCTCTGACATTTTCTGGTCGGGATTGGGATGTACATTGAAGGGTCATGTTCCAAAACTGAGAATTGCGGATACAGCTGAGATGCTGAAGAGGTGGTATTATAAGCTGCCTATCTGCATTGCATGCAGTGGATGGAGCCACAGATGCCAATGAGAGAGCATATAAGTAATAGGTTAAGTCATCAAATAAAACAGCCCCGGCTGAAGGTGATAGTAACACCCTATTGGGTACTGTGCTGGCTCTGGCTATCTTGTAGTAGGTCCAGGTGAGAAAAAGAAGTTGGCAGAGTAGTGGGTAGAATTCTACAAGATGAATCAGAGGAATAAAACGCCATACACATAAACATAATTATCCACGGTCTGTAGGCATTATAACCTCAAATACCAACCAGAAATTCTGATAGAAAGCATTCTTAACCATAGTCCATGGTTATGTCAAAGAAAAAAATACATGACCTGTAGGAAGTAAAAGGAAACTATCCTATATCAACTTTCTCAGATACCAGCCTAACCTTAGATTTAATGAGAAATAAATAGAACTTAAAAAAAATAACTGCAACTGGATAATTAGAAAATGGTGTTATAAGTAATGAAAGTAAGTTTAAATCACATAAAATACACTATAAAAGTATATTCTAGCAAAATGCTCACTATATTATTAAAACAAGATCATTAAATTATAGTGAAATTAATAGAAAATAACTCAGATTAGAAAAAAATGAACCTGTGCAATACAAGATCATCTAGCTTACATATGCAAGATTTTCTCTGGAGTTAAATATTAGGAATCTTCTTTCTCCGACTGGTGGAGTAAAACTTCTCACAACTCTTGTGCTCATCAGTATCACACAAGACATTTCCTGTCACACTAGCGACATGACTTTTCAGGGAAAGCAGTTTGAGTTTCAGACTTCACATCCTTCATAAAATGCATGATGGCACAAACCCTCTTACTCGAGCAGCTTTCTAAGTATATAAGCAGAATATAAACTATTTTGGGGCCTTTGCCCCCCATTTTGTTAGGCTCTATCCAGATTTCTGGCACTATGAGGTTGAGAGGTATGGTCATGGCAGCTATGATCAGGATTGATGAATTAGATGATGGCCCAGGAAGGTACTTGTTGCACTATGGACAGGAAGGTATATTCCAAACGACTGAAGAATGAGAATTCTACTACCAGTACACAACAACAAAAGGAATGGCCAGCTGTGGGCAGTACAGAAGTATTGAATTTCTGTCAATGAATTGAAGTGCTAGAGAGGGTGACTGATAAATAAATATATATATATATATATATATATATATATATATATATATATATATATACAATATAGTAACAAGAAAGGCAGGAAATGAGTAGTTCAGCTTCAGACCAGGGTCTAGTACAAACAACCTAAGGTTTGAAGTGAGAAAGAAAGTGCAGAAGAAGCTGGAGATGAAGAGAATGTGCAAATGGGCGTTCGGACAAAGCATATCACAAGGTCTGAAGCAAGTAATGTCCAAATGGGCGTTCGGACAAAGCATATCACAAGGTCTGAAGCAAGTAATGTCCAAATGGGCGTTCGGACAAAGCATATCACAAGGTCTGAAGCAAGTAATGTCCAAATGGGCATTCACCAAAAATAAAGTTCACATAAACCAATCCAAAAATAAAACTCCGTGTATACAGACCTCAGTACTTTATTAAACAAGTATTGTTAAAACACAATTACAGATCTAGCGCTTTCATCTGCCGAATGCAGACTTCTTCAGAATAATGAATGTATGGTGCCAGTGATTTTTATACCATTTGAAACAATTGATTAATCCATTAATTGCACAAATTCATTTAAAATTTAAAGCTATACACGTTGTTTTTTATATTATATTCCATTTGTCAAATGCAATTTTAACAATCAACTGCAGACCCACTTAGGGACTTATATTGTTGGTGACCGGTCTGGTTAAAGTGCTTCAGTGCCTTTGGTGTTATAATTAGCATTTATTTTTATACACAATTATTAAAAAATGCCTATGTTGTTGTAAAAGAATAATAAATAAGATAACCACATATATATATTGCACATTAAATTTCATTGCTTGTAATGTTGTATTGTAACTTGTTAGCTGATTGTTAGTTATATTAAAATAAATAAATAAATAATTAAATAGTAAAATAAATAATGAAGTGAATATAAAAAATGTTGTGGACTTGTAAGAATATGTTATGTTCTAAAAAGTGTATATGTCATTGTTAAAAACTATTGTTAAAAACTATTGTATAAAAACTGTTGTTGTTTTTGGTTATTAAAAAACTGTTTTAAAACAGTTTAATATTTAACTCACATAAATATACCATCTTGGATGTTTTGAACAATTGTTGTATTGACCCCATTCAAAAAAATCTCAAAGTGCATTTGTAAGTTGTGTTGACACATGTAACCATGTTTTTCGTTTGAAAATATATTAATATGTTGTATATTCAAACTCAAACTATTGTTTATACACTAGAGGCTTTTTCCACTAGTATAGTCTTAATGTTTGTGTACTCATTAAGTCCGGGGGGCATGTTTGCTTTTAACCTCAGTTGCCACCTAATTTCTTTTTGAAGCAAGTGGTTTTAATGTCGCCTCCCCTTGGATCTGGTTTAACATGTTCCAAAATCCCAAACTTGAAATCAGTGAAACCTACACAATCAACAGAATGTTTAAATAAGGCACTAGTCTCCTTTCTCTTGTTGATGTTATAAATGTGTTCATATATTCTTTCTCTGAGGGACCTCTCGGTCTTCCCCACATAGAAAGCAGAACATGTGGAACACGTAGCTAAATATACCAACATCTTACTTCTACAGTTGCCCTTGCAAAAGGCAATTCTACTTTTTAGGCCATTTTCCAATTTTAATTCCACAATTGGATTGATATACATGCATTGTCGACATCTACCACATCTTTTAGTACCTTCCTTGGAGTCATATTTAATGTTTTCCATTTCAAAAAATCTTTTAAAATTCGTAGCTGTCTTGTATATAATTCTTGGTTTTTCTCCAACTATCTGGTATATCTCTTTATTGGTTTTAAAAATAGACCAATTATTTTTAATAATATTAATAAAGTGGTCAGAAAATCCATTATATTCCACAATACAGGCACTCATATAATCCTCAGAATTATCCGCCTTTTTCTCATTGGGAATAAATTTGTTACCTAAAAGAGGTTTGTATTTTGTACCCCATCCTTTATATACTTGTTCCAGAATCTCTCCAACTACCTGTTTGGGATAACCTCTTTCCAGGAATTTTTCCATTAAAAAGGAAAATTTTTTTTGTAAATCCTGATGTAGGGACGTCATTCTGGCAATTCTAACAGCCTGTCCTTTAATAATGCTTTTCTTTTGATGTAGGGGGTGCTGGCTGTTAAAATGTAAATAACTGTTGCACCATGTATTTTTGCGAAAAATGTTTGATTTAAAACCAGAAGTCCCCTTACTCAAGGTTATATCAAGATAATTTATAACCTTGTTTTCAATTTCATGGGTAAAGGACAGGAAGGAAGTAGTTTGATTGATATATGTCATGAATTCTTTTAGGTCCCCTGTGGTGTCTTCCTCCCATAATATAAAAATATCATCCAGGAAACGAAGATATGTTTTTATATTTTTCTGGTAAGGACTCTTAAAAATAAACTCTTCTTCCCATTCTAGAAGGACCAGATTTGCATATATGGGGGCACAAGCTGCCCCCATAGCCACACCTGTGATCTGCTTGTAATATTCCCCTTGGAAGGTGATGAAATTGTTGTCTAAGACTATTTCAGTCAACTCCAACAACAATTTTTTCCTATCAAGGTTTAATGCAGAATGTTTATAAACACAATTTTCAAAAAACTCAAACCCATGTTTCCTGGGTATGCAAGTAAATAGTTCTTTAACATCAATGGTCACCATTTTAACCGTCTCTGACCATAATTCATTTGTTATTTTACCTAAAAAATCCCAGGAATCTTGTACTAAATGTGTCTGTGTTTTGACAATGTCTTTTAATTGCTGGTCAATAAACACTGACAAAGGTTGGGTTTTAGACTTTTTTGCTGAAACTATTGGACGGAAGGGTGGTTTTAAAATATTTTTGTGTATCTTCGGTATTGCAAATATTTGTGGTATGTAGGGATGAGTTTGTTTCAAAAAATTAAGTGTGTCCCTTCCAATTCTATTTTCAATAAAATATTCTTCCAGCCAACTATCTATTCTTCCATATGCTATTTGTATTTCATTCATCGACACAGTGGTATATGTTGTTTGATCCATCAGTATGTCTGTTAAAACATTGTTATATGCTTCTTGATGGAAAATAACCATTCCCCCACCCTTGTCTGGTTGCATGAATCTAAGATTTCTCTCTTTTCTTAGTTGTTCAAACAGAGTAAACTCTCTTTCATTTAAATTATTGGTTTTATTCAACCTTTTCGTTGGCTCAAATGTATCGTAAATGTCATTCATAACTATACACTCAAAAGTCCCAATCACAGGGTGTAATGGGGGGTTGTAAATGCTGCTTCTCCTTAGTACTTCTGTGTGTTCACCAAATAAAGTATCTGGGATGTTAACAGTATTATGCTGTTTACAAACAAACTGCAAATTTAATTTTCGTAGGAATATTTTTAATTCCAGTAGTGTGTTTACCAAATCCCCATGTGTGGTCTTAACAAATTTAAACCCCTTGGAAAATAAATCAAAGTGTTCTTTTTCCACTTTTACATTAGTATAGTTGTGTATTTTGTAACCTCTATATGTTTGTGTAATACCATTTTCCTCAAGAACTATTTCTTCTATCTCCCCCTCCTCCCTCTGGTCCTCCATACAAAATCCGTCCCATTGGTTAATTCCTGTGGTCCTGGGTCCGAGGGGTTTCTTTGTTTGTTTGCTATTCTTTCGGATCTGCGGGGACCTAAAAAATTTTCAGTTTCCTCATGAAAAGAATCCAACTCGTCCATGTGCCTATTTCTGGTTTGAAACCCTTCCTGAAAATCCTGAAATTCTACCCTTTTGTTATCTCCTGTATTTTTGTTGTACCCATTTACAGGCCTATTAATGTGGATGCCCTGGTTTTTCCTGATTTTTTGAAATGGTAAGGGATAACTGTTTCCTTTCTTATACTGTGCTTTGTCCCTAGATAGTTTACCTTGTTTCCTTATATATACTTTTCCTATCTTAACTTCAACTCTCTTTAAAATATTTTTATATAAATTGTCATATTCTTCAAATAACAAGTCGTTAATTATCTCTTTCTGACATTCATTCACCTCATTAAAAAGTTTCTTTAATTTCACTTCATTGTACTTAATCAGCTTAGACATTAAAGTAAAGCCACAGTCATCAAAAAACGCTTGCAAATCATTTAAAACGTTCTCATTGTATTGAATACCAAAAGGGTATTTATAAAACCTAAGTCCTTGCGGGACTATTTTGCATATCAAACATTGATGTAGATAGTTGTTGTCAATCTCTAAGCATTTGTATTTATACAATGTTTTTTCAAAGAGAAATAATTTGTCTCTCAACGACATTTCAAATTCTCTGACTGCTTGGTTCGTTTCATTTTGCATTTCGCCCCTTTGGGAATTGTCAACAATGTTATCAAATGTATATACTTTTTCTATAATGTCTTTATATCTAATGTCGTAACCATCTTTCAACTGTCTTTCACAAGCAACTGGTGTTTCCGCATCACCAAGGGTATGCGGATGGGTTTGAACAGTACCTTTAGATGTTTGTGCAAATCTGGAAGAACGATCGCTGTTGTTTCCCACACCATAATCCCTTTTTGCAGGTTTCGAGTGATGAATGGAACCAATTTCTTCCCTTTCTAACGAGCGCCCGTGGTTGAGCCCCTCTGCTTCTCCTTCTACGGTCGTCCTCTTACCACTATTACTCCGGAACTCCGAGCGTGGAGATGACGTCACCGGCTGCGCTGGAGAATGGCCAACGGTGCAATTACTCGTTTTTTTCTTTACAACAGGTTCCTCCTGCGAAAACAGTTCTATAAGCTTTGTGAGATCCCCACGGAGTGTGGAGATCTCTTCTCTTAAACGGGTTACTTCCCTTTGCGTTTCAATCAAATTGATGCTGTCGTTAAAGGGTATATCCAACCCCACAATTGTAGAATCATTAAGTGTTTGTTCCATAATCACGGCACCTTATAGAACACGGTTTAAAAAATTTTTAAAAAGTCACAAATGCTTTGTACTGGGTCTGTAATAACTCGGAGAACGTAACGACACCAAAAATAAAGTTCACATAAACCAATCCAAAAATAAAACTCCGTGTATACAGACCTCAGTACTTTATTAAACAAGTATTGTTAAAACACAATTACAGATCTAGCGCTTTCATCTGCCGAATGCAGACTTCTTCAGAATAATGAATGTATGGTGCCAGTGATTTTTATACCATTTGAAACAATTGATTAATCCATTAATTGCACAAATTCATTTAAAATTTAAAGCTATACACGTTGTTTTTTATATTATATTCCATTTGTCAAATGCAATTTTAACAATCAACTGCAGACCCACTTAGGGACTTATATTGTTGGTGACCGGTCTGGTTAAAGTGCTTCAGTGCCTTTGGTGTTATAATTAGCATTTATTTTTATACACAATTATTAAAAAATGCCTATGTTGTTGTAAAAGAATAATAAATAAGATAACCACATATATATATTGTACATTAAATTTCATTGCTTGTAATGTTGTATTGTAACTTGTTAGCTGATTGTTAGTTATATTAAAATAAATAAATAAATAATTAAATAGTAAAATAAATAATGAAGTGAATATAAAAAATGTTGTGGACTTGTAAGAATATGTTATGTTCTAAAAAAGTGTATATGTCATTGTTAAAAACTATTGTTAAAAACTATTGTATAAAAACTGTTGTTGTTTTTGGTTATTAAAAAACTGTTTTAAAACAGTTTAATATTTAACTCACATAAATATACCATCTTGGATGTTTTGAACAATTGTTGTATTGACCCCATTCAAAAAAATCTCAAAGTGTATTTGTAAGTTGTGTTGACACATGTAACCATGTTTTTCGTTTGAAAATATATTAATATGTTGTATATTCAAACTCAAACTATTGTTTATACACTAGAGGCTTTTTCCACTAGTATAGCCTTAATGTTTGTGTACTCATTAAGTCCGGGGGGCATGTTTGCTTTTAACCTCAGTTGCCACCTAATTTCTTTTTGAAGCAAGTGGTTTTTAATGTCGCCTCCCCTTGGATCTGGTTTAACATGTTCCAAAATCCCAAACTTGAAATCAGTGAAACCTACACAATCAACAGAATGTTTAAATAAGGCACTAGTCTCCTTTCTCTTGTTGATGTTATAAATGTGTTCATATATTCTTTCTCTGAGGGACCTCTCGGTCTTCCCCACATAGAAAGCAGAACATGTGGAACACGTAGCTAAATATACCAACATCTTACTTCTACAGTTGCCCTTGCAAAAGGCAATTCTACTTTTTAGGCCATTTTCCAATTTTAATTCCACAATTGGATTGATATACATGCATTGTCGACATCTACCACATCTTTTAGTACCTTCCTTGGAGTCATATTTAATGTTTTCCATTTCAAAAATCTTTTAAAATTCGTAGCTGTCTTGTATATAATTCTTGTTTTTTCTCCAACTATCTGGTATATCTCTTTATTGGTTTTAAAAATAGACCAATTATTTTTAATAATATTAATAAAGTGGTCAGAAAATCCATTATATTCCACAATACAGGCACTCATATAATCCTCAGAATTATCCGCCTTTTTCTCATTGGGAATAAATTTGTTACCTAAAAGAGGTTTGTATTTTGTACCCCATCCTTTATATACTTGTTCCAGAATCTCTCCAACTACCTGTTTGGGATAACCTCTTTCCAGGAATTTTTCCATTAAAAGGAAAATTTTTTTGTAAATCCTGATGTAGGGACGTCATTCTGGCAATTCTAACAGCCTGTCCTTTAATAATGCTTTTCTTTTGATGTAGGGGGTGCTGGCTGTTAAAATGTAAATAACTGTTGCACCATGTATTTTTGCGAAAAATGTTTGATTTAAAACCAGAAGTCCCCTTACTCAAGGTTATATCAAGATAATTTATAACCTTGTTTTCAATTTCATGGGTAAAGGACAGGAAGGAAGTAGTTTGATTGATATATGTCATGAATTCTTTTAGGTCCCCTGTGGTGTCTTCCTCCCATAATATAAAAATATCATCCAGGAAACGAAGATATGTTTTTATATTTTTCTGGTAAGGACTCTTAAAAATAAACTCTTCTTCCCATTCTAGAAGGACCAGATTTGCATATATGGGGGCACAAGCTGCCCCCATAGCCACACCTGTGATCTGCTTGTAATATTCCCCTTGGAAGGTGATGAAATTGTTGTCTAAGACTATTTCAGTCAACTCCAACAACAATTTTTTCCTATCAAGGTTTAATGCAGAATGTTTATAAACACAATTTTCAAAAAACTCAAACCCATGTTTCCTGGGTATGCAAGTAAATAGTTCTTTAACATCAATGGTCACCATTTTAACCGTCTCTGACCATAATTCATTTGTTATTTTACCTAAAAAATCCCAGGAATCTTGTACTAAATGTGTCTGTGTTTTGACAATGTCTTTTAATTGCTGGTCAATAAACACTGACAACGGTTGTCAGTAAGTATATAAGCAGAATATAAACTATTTTGGGGCCTTTGCCCCCCATTTTGTTAGGCTCTATCCAGATTTCTGGCACTATGAGGTTGAGAGGTATGGTCATGGCAGCTATGATCAGGATTGATGAATTAGATGATGGCCCAGGAAGGTACTTGTTGCACTATGGACAGGAAGGTATATTCCAAACGACTGAAGAATGAGAATTCTACTACCAGTACACAACAACAAAAGGAATGGCCAGCTGTGGGCAGTACAGAAGTATTGAATTTCTGTCAATGAATTGAAGTGCTAGAGAGGGTGACTGATAAATATATATATATATATATATATATATATATATATATACAATATAGTAACAAGAAAGGCAGGAAATGAGTAGTTCAGCTTCAGACCAGGGTCTAGTACAAACAACCTAAGGTTTGAAGTGAGAAAGAAAGTGCAGAAGAAGCTGGAGATGAAGAGAATGTGCAAATGGGCGTTCGGACAAAGCATATCACAAGGTCTGAAGCAAGTAATGTCCAAATGGGCGTTCGGACAAAGCATATCACAAGGTCTGAAGCAAGTAATGTCCAAATGGGCATTCAGACAAAGCATATCACAAGGTCTGAAGCAAGTTGCCCAAATAGGCATTTGGACAGTGCATATCACAAGGTCTGAAGCAAGTAATGTCCAAATGGGCACTCTGACAAACCATATCACAAGGTCTGAAGCAAGTAATGTCCAAATGGGCGTTCGGACAAAGCATATCACAAGGTTTGAAACAAGTAATGTCCAAATGGGCAATCGGACAAAGCATATCACATGGTCTGAAGCAAGTAATGTCCAAATGGCAGTTCGGACAAAGCATATCACAAGGTCTGAAACAAGTAATGTCCAAATGGGCAATCGGACAAAGCATATCACATGGTCTGAAGCAAGTAATGTCCAAATGGGCATTCGGACAAAGTATATCACAAGGTCTGAAGCAAGTAATGTCCAAATGGGCATTCGAACAAAGCATATCACAAGGTCTGAAGCAAGTTGATCTGGGCAGTTAGATGGCGTTTACACTTGCAGAGGAGTTCCCTCTGGGAGTGAAGGTGCATGAAGGTTCAGCTCCAATCTCACTGTTCCTAGTGGGGATTAACTCCTTTTAACAAAAACAGGTCAAGGGGACAGATGATGGGGCATTGCAAGCAAACTCAAAAGGAGCTTCTGCAAATGAGAGTCAAGTGCAAACAGTGGTATATAAAGTATGCCTTTGGCTCTGGGCTGTTTTGAAATCATTCAACCTCTGCCCTCTACACCTGATGACAACATAATTTCAGGAGACCACACACACATGCATCTCTTACTATTTAGTGGCTACAATTTGCAATAATTTGCCAGAAATTAATAAGGAACATATGAAACTTGTGAAGTAAAATGAGGGATTCATCAAATCAGGAACAGCCAAGAGGCATGCTCAGGGCATAAAAGATTAAAGCTTTGTGCTATTTTATGAAAATCATTTCCTCACCTTCATGTTTTCCAAGGTCTGATGTCTTAAACCTTCATTTGGTTACTGTAGAATGCCCCCCCAACCCCAAGTCAATTTTCAGAATTCTTTTTCAGATTTTAACCATATGTTTTCTTCTGATGCCCAAGCCAGTAACTCAGCCATATTGTACTATGTACCAAACAGAGAAACATACTCTAGTGGCAATTCATTTCCATGCATTTTTTTCATATTACATTTACTGCAAAACTAGAAATACTGTGAAACAGTCAGCTGTGAAATACCGTGAAACAGTCACAGCTGTGAAATACCGTGAAACAGTCACAGCTGTGAAATACCGTGAAACAGTCACAGCTGTGAAATACCGTGAAACAGTCACAGCTGTGAAATACCATGAAACAGTCACAGCTGTGAAATACCGTGAAACAGTCAGCTGTGAAATACCGTGAAACAGTCACAGCTGTGAAATACTGTGAAAGTCACATCTGTGTAGCTTTTTGGAAAAATGAAGTGGAATTTGGCAATTTCCTAACCGCCTGAATAACAAATACAGATGAAGCACTCACATGCATCAAGTCATGCTTCTTATCATAGGTGGTTAGAATGGTATCAGCCAAAAAGCCAGTTTAAGCCTAGTCAAGCTTACCCCAAATTTACTAAATTATTGATGAAGTGCCAATAGGGTGGCCATGGTCATGCAGCGGTTAGCATTGCCGCCTCACAGCAAGAGGTTGTCCGGTTCGATCCTCGGCTGGGGTGCCTCCTGTGCAGAGTCTGCATGTTCTCCCTGTGGTCGTGGGTTTCCTCCCACATCTCAAAGACATGCTGTAGGTGGATTGGACACACTAAATTAGCCATAGGCATGAGTGCGTGCATGTGTGTGCCTTCAGTGGAAGGTTGGGCGCTGGGCTGGCAACTCGACACCGTAAAACTCCACTGCCAATCATGAGCGGACAGTGATTCGCTGTGGCGACCCCTAACCGGGAAAAGCCGAAAGAAGAAGAAGATTGATGAAGTGACAATATCAAGGAATTTTATGAGTTATAGGCTCATACACCAAGAGTGTTCACAGGCTGACCTTGTCAATTACAGACATAGATATCAAACTAGAGCTAAACTTATGATTTTTCATCCATTGGCCCAAATTATATTCAAATATGTTTGGGGATGAGCTTTGCTTCATATGGAAGGGAGGCTTGTTCCAGGGAAGGGGTAATGTTTGTGGTACATACCTGTCCCTCCTACATATCTTATTTACATCACAGATGAGGTAGATATTCAATGAACCCATCAATGTGGAATCAGGGGATGCCTTATAGGTGAGGCACAGAGCACTGTGCAGCATCTGTAGGAGACCGACTACAGGGACAAGGGTTTGAGACTGCCTGCAGTGCTTGTTTACTCCCTGTATTATTTCGGTAAGGAATCTTTTTGGTATCTCAAGCCATTTCAATTGCCTGGTCAGGTACATGGCAAAGGGTGCATTGTACTTGATGACTGCTCAGAGGACAGCTGACTATAGTGGAACAATGACCTCCTTGGACCTGGATGCCATGTTCTTATAAGTTGTTCCACACAGAATGGATTTTCTCACCACAGTAGACATGTATGTGGTGGTCAAAGGTCAGGTTTCTGTCAACATGACTTCCCCAGATACCAGAGTACTGGGTCTGTTTAAGAGTGTATTATTAAATGTGGTGATGTCCAGAGATGGCAACCTTTCCAAAGGGTACTCATGCATTTTTTTCACACCGAGTACTAGTCCACGGCTCTGGCACCAGCTATTTTTATGTGTTAGGCCCTCTTGAAGGCTCTGCATCTTTCCTTGGGATTCAATGACCACACCTAACTTTGAAGTAGGCTACAAACTTTGTTAGCTAGAGGCTCTTGAATTGCAGTGCTGCTGAACTGAACTCTGTAAGCCAAAATTTAAAAGGGTCATTCCAAAATTCATGGCATCCTGATACTATAATTTAAAAGTTGATATTTTATGACACAAATGGGAGAGCTGAGAGCTAGGAGCTGCACAGATTGATATACGACTTGCATTGGTAATACTAGTGATACCAGGAGGGGGAGCTGAGCAGATCAATACACAACATGCATCGGTAATACTGGTGATACCAGGAGGGGGAAGCTGAGAGCTAGGAGTTGTGCAGATACACTTGAATCAGTGATACTAGTGATACCAGGAGGGGGAGCAGAGAGCTAGGAGCTGAGCAGATCAATACACAACTTGTATCAGTGATATTAGTGATACCAGGAGGGGGATCCAAGAGCTAGGAGCTGCACAGATTGATATACGACTTGTATCAGTGATATTAGTGATACCAGGAGGGGGAGCTGAGAGCTAGGAGCTGTGCAGCTCAATACACGACTTGTATCAGTGATATTAGTGATACCAGGAGGGGGATCTGAGAGGTAGGAGCTGCACAGATTGATATATGACTTGCATTGGTGATACTAGTGATACCAGGAGGGGGGAGCTGAGAGCTAGGAGTTGTGCAGATACACTTGAATCAGTGATACTAGTGATACCAGGAGGGGGAGCAGAGAGCTAGGAGCTGTGCAGATCGAGATGCAACTTGTACCAGTGATACTAGCAGTAAAATTGGGACCAGGATGCAGAGGTGAGGGTATGGTACCATCCTGCATAATCTGTTTCACTTTCATGGCTGGATTGCAGTAAACTTTCTGTTCAGCCAGGTTTTACCCGCTTTTGCATCAAAGTGCAGAAGTCATTAATTTAATTTACTGATCAGTACCAAGCTGAATAACTGGACGGTGCTCTTGAACTGTTTAAATACGTTAAATATGCTGATGAATGAAAACGACAGTTTACCTTTTGTTTATAGTACAGAATTGGAAAGGAGTAGCACACAAACATAAGAAGCAAAAATGTAATTGAACAGGTTTGGCATCTAAATGTATTTTCTGAGCAAGAAAAACAATGAAACTCTAATGAATAGCATTACCGACTGACCGCAATCAGTGATTTGTCAAAAAATTACAGTTCTGGCAATTAGCGTAGAGGATTAAGGCTTTAAAATCTTAACCAGTTTGTTGTGGTAGTCGGGGAAAGAGGGTTTGATTCTAACCTCTACCTACTGTTTGATTTTTGAACAAGTCACTTAACCTGCCAATATGTATAACATACACATTTACTTGAATTGCAGACAAAAAGTGTAAATAATCACATACATAAGACTATACTGGACGTAGCTCATATCGGACTTCAACGCTATTTTGAAAATACACTACAGATTGTTCTCCACAACTGTCACTCACATCTCTTCAACTTACAGTTTAGCACATTAACAACACTACATTGCTCAGCAGATTGAATTAACACACACATTACAACATAAATCCATTTATTACATTGCAGATAGAAAATTTGCATGTTTAAAGACATGGTTTGTAAGAAATAAGAAAAGTGAAGTAAGACGTGCCTATTCCACAAATATCAGTGATGGAAACAAATCTCTGTTCAGTTTACTTAACAATGAAGAGGACAGTGAATTAGAAGGGCCAAGCACACACAGGTGATATGAGGGGAAGAGGTGGTACCTTAGTAGAAACATTATTTCTAACCTTCCCATAATTGGTGAAAGTGGTATGAAGGCCGCTTTCTTCTACTGCAGAATGTCATGGACGGCTCCCATTCTGAAGTCTGACATATGCTATCATTCTCAACCCTTCAGAACTTCGAGTCCACGTTTAGCAAAATGTGATCTGAAGAGGCACCCCATTGTTTAAGATGAAGTAAAGCAAACTTTGTTTTAAATTATTAAAACGTAAATATTTTCACATTGGGGAAGTTATTTATTTTATTTTTTATTTATTTTACATTTGTTTACCGGGATTGTCCAACTGGATACGTGTCCATTTTCAGCGGAGGCCCGGGGAGAAAAGTTCCACATAGTCAAACATAGAAAAGGTTACACAAGAAGTTAGAAAACAATTAGAATATATATAAAAAGTGATAATATACCTTATGTACATTGGTTTAGTAATGTTCCCTAGTAGGGACTTACAGTTTTCATGGACACACACAATTACAAGTAAGATTGTAACTCGCAGTTAGTCCCTAGTAGGGACTCTCAGTTCTCATGGACAGATGCAATTACAAGTAAGATTGGATACATAGCATGGTGATGTAGTTAGATGTTATGATTATTACTGATTATGCTATTATTTTATAACTTAATCTGGGTCGGTACATGAGCATAGCCAGTTCAGTTTGAGATACTGTTTGAGGTTTTTTTTTGAAGAGACTTTTGGAGGATTGTAGAGTTATATAGTTTGGCAAGGCATTCCATGTTTTGCCAACAAAGTTGGTGAACAGGGATTCACCAGCTGAGTTATTAGCTTTGTGGGTTTGGACCAGGAATTTGTCAGCTGACCGTAGGGATCTCAGGTTGCTATATGGCTTAATAATATTTATAAGAGAGGGGGTATCTTTAGGGTGGTACAGAACGTTGTGAGCTATTAGGAGTTGACTGAATTGAATTAAGCTGGACAGTTCTAGCCACTCTAGTTGTTTCAGGTTCTGACAGTGATGGGTTCTACAGGTGGAGCTAGTGGTGAATCTGGCAATATGGTTGTAGCTATGGGACAGCTTACTTAGTTTGGTTTTGTTGAGGTTTGAGAGTACAGGTGAGGCATATAAAAGAGTAGAGAGTAGGTGTGATCAGGCAATTTCAGTCCTAGCCAGTGGGGTTAAGAATGTCTTATTTCTATACGGTGATCCAAGCTTCATATTGTTGATGCAATTGTGTCAGAAATTTGCAAATATTGATGCAATTGTGTCAGAAATTTGCAAATATTGATGCACGAAGGTGGATAACACAGTGGTTTTCAAAACTGTAGTCAGTTTCCTTTCTAATAACTTAAAAGTTACAAGATAAATGATTGTCTCGTTTCATACTCCTCATAGTCACAGCCTTCAAATGTCTATTAGATTTAGAAACATTAACAGCCAACTCTCTCTAAATATTATACTGATATAGTGATTGCTAAGCTTGGGAAAAACTGTGTTGTGATGTAATATCTACCACTGGTATACCATCTGGGCCTGCTTTTAGTAGAAGTCTCACAGAAGGAAATGCAGCATGTCCAAGTCTGAAGCAAGCAGGTAAATCAGGGAGAGGTGATTCTAGAGAATACGGAGCATCTCCCTGTAAGGAGTATCTCATGTCCACTGCCTCTTGAATAAGTCAGATTATTGACCTTTGGGTCTAGAGTGGGCACTGTCTGAAGTTGAGTCACCAGTAAAGTAAATGTGAAGGATGACTTTAGTCTGGAAGACACCCCTGAAACCTGAACTAGGATTATCGCATCTACATTACCTTATCATACAATGAAAATAGCGAACGCTATTTCATCATGCCATAATGTCTGAACCACAAAATATTGAACATACGGAACAGCAAATTATTTTTTCCCAGAGAAAAAATTCGCTGCTCTGCAAAAAAAAAAAAAAAAAACAACAAAAAAACTTAAAACACTACTTAAATATACCAGCTCCAAGATTGCACCAGAGTGGAGGAAATGGCAAAGTCCTGAAGATGGCCCACCAAATTCTTTTCCTGGAAAAAAATTGATGTTCCGTGTCTTTGCTATTTTGCCATTTCGACAGTATCGGATCGACTAAATAGCTTTCGCTATTTAGTCCATTCAATATGCTAATATAGATCCAGGATAATCAACTGTTGCGTGCAAAGGGGAATAAATGTGATTTATAAATTGTGTTGATATCTGGTTTATTTTACTAGCCAACATTGGGGAAAATAGTGCATCAACAGTATGAAAGAATACTGCAATTCTGTTATTGAAAGGAAGATTCTTTCCAAAGTTCAGTTCACTATGTGAACAATTGAGGAAAAAAAAGTGGATTTTATAAGATTGCATTTACAAGAGCAGTTGTAAGAAAAGTACAAGTTGAAACAAAGTAACAGGTACATTCGTAACTAAGAATCCTTTTGTTACTCCCTGTAAGCTTTCAAATAAAGTTTGTGTTCCTACTTGTAAATACAAAAAATCAACTGAAATCTGAAACTTTACATCCAGAAATTCTTTTTTTACTGGAGAAATAGCAAATCATACCTCTCAATCTCCAAAAGCAAGAAATCTGGACAAAGCCTAAAGTAATTTATTTATTTAACATTTGTTTACTGGGAAGGTCTGACTTGGAACGAACCAAATTTCAGTGGAGGCTTGCGGAGAAATTCTCCAGAAACATGTCTTTGTAATGTGGGAGGAAACCGGAGCACCTGGAGGAAACCCACATGAAAACAGGGAGGACATGCAGACTCCACATAGAAGGCACCCCAGCTGAGAATCGAACCAGAGAACCTCTTGCTGTGAGGTGACAACACTACCGCTGCACCACTGCACCATCCAATGGCAAACAAGCCCCCCCCCCCAAAGAGAGGGACAGAGTTTAAATAGTGCTGTTATACTTAGAAAGTTTCTAGAATAACAGGATTTGTGTTAGCATGCATTTTCTGAAGGATACATCTGAAACTTTAATGTAGGTAATTTACTGACTTCAATGCTCAATGATTTACCAGAAAAACACAAATGTTATGAGGAACAGACCAAAAATAGGATGCAAATTTTGGGCATTCTGTGAAAATTTGGATATTTGGAAGGTATATACAAGTTACAAAAGACACTGGAGGGCAGGACAGTCATAAAAATAAAAATGTATTCCATAATTTCAAATTAAATTATTAGCCTATGTTTGCTGCTTTGTGCTTCCATAGCAAATTGGCAGTTCCCATACTGAATGATTTGGAGCAGCTCTGTCTCCAGACCTACCTGTGACAAATTGGTATGGAAGGGATATTCTTTAGAGAAATTGATGGTTACTAATATAGGTTCAAAAAATGATTTTTTAAGTTTATTGAAGGATCTATCTACTGCAGGATACCACTTTATGTTGATAAGACTTTGCCCCCTTGTAATATGTGATGGGGGGGCTGGCAACAGACACACAATTAGGCACAGACATTCATTATTATCCAGCAAGTCCAAAGAAATCTTTGACCTGTTCTTAGGGGATGCAGGCCATTTGTATAGCCTGTTTGTATATTCTAGGCGTGCTCTTACTAATACTAGCATTTTTAGCATTTGCAGCAAAGCCTACTTGTCTTACAGGCTATAAGACAACTTGCACTTAAGGCAAGTCAAAGTCCTGATCAGAATGAAGGACTATCGCATTTTAAATGACACAAAGAATCATGAGTGGGGCATCAGTATGTTGTTCATTAACTTCAAAGTGGACGAGGCTCCATATAGGACAAATGGCAACACTGTATTGAAATAGACCACCAGGGCATACTCAAAGCTGATGCTGCCCTCAGAAGGACTAGGTGGGTGGTACAGCTTACCGTAAAAGTAGATGTATGAATTTCTCACCGGTGCAGTAGTCTTTATCTATTTTGGTCATACCCACTGAATGGCACACAGCAATAGTTATCCCACTCCACAAAGGGGAAGCCACCACTGATCCCTGGAATTATCACTTTGCAGCACATAAAAACTGTAAATCCCATCACTGCATCTCTCTGAAACTAATGACCTGGTTAGGACTACCTCACCGTTTACCCTCACACCTCTCCATTATTCACTCTATCCTTTACTCGCCTTCATATTGTCCAACACTCATGCCACTCATCTCCCTCCAGACAACTAAGAAGCTCTAACCAAAAGTTATTCCAAATCTACAAACCCAAAACTAAAACTGGATGTAAAATTTATAGCTACCACCCATCCATGTCCTTGAATAAACTGCCTCAAGAGATAAGGTCCCTTACCAACCCAAAATGATTCAAAGCAGCTTTAAAGAAACACCTCAAAAATCACTGGTACTGCCACTGCAGTCGGCCGCCATAAACAATATCCACTCCGTCCCTCTTCCTCTCTCCTCATACTTCATACTATTCTACATTACATACCTCTCTCTCCTCATACTTCATACTATTCTACATTACATACCTCTCTCTCCTCATACTTCATACTATTCTACATTACATACCTCTCTCTCCTCATACTTCATACTATTCTACATTACATACCTCTCTCTCCTCATACTTCATACTATTCTACATTACATACCTCTCTCTCCTCATACTTCATACTATTCTACATTACATACCTCTCTCTCCTCATACTTCATACTATTCTACATTACATACCTCTCTCTCCTCATACTTCATACTATTCTACATTACATACCTCTCTCTCCTCATACTTCATACTATTCTACATTACATACCTCTCTCTCCTCATACTTCATACTATTCTACATTACATACCTCTCTCTCCTCATACTTCATACTATTCTACATTACATACCTCTCTCTCCTCATACTTCATACTATTCTACATTACATACCTCTCTCTCCTCATACTTCATACTATTCTACATTACATACCTCTCTCTCCTCATACTTCATACTATTCTACATTACATATCTCTCTCCTCATACTTCATACTATTCTACATTACATACCTCTCTCTCCTCATACTTCATACTATTCTACATTACATACCTCTCTCTCCTCATACTTCATACTATTCTACATTACATACCTCTCTCTCCTCATACTTCATACTATTCTACATTACATACCTCTCTCTCCTCATACTTCATACTATTCTACATTACATACCTCTCTCTCCTCATACTTCATACTATTCTACATTACATACCTCTCTCTCCTCATACTTCATACTATTCTACATTACATACATCTCTCTCCTCATACTTCATACTATTCTACATTACATACCTCTCTCTCCTCATACTTCATACTATTCTACATTACATACCTCTCTCTCCTCATACTTCATACTATTCTACATTACATACCTCTCTCTCCTCATACTTCATACTATTCTACATTACATACCTCTCTCTCCTCATACTTCATACTATTCTACATTACATACCTCTCTCTCCTCATACTTCATACTATTCTACTTTACATACCTCTCTCTCCTCATACTTCATACTATTCTACATTACATACCTCTCTCTCCTCATACTTCATACTATTCTACTTTACATACCTCTCTCTCCTCATACTTCATACTATTCTACATTACATACCTCTCTCTCCTCATACTTCATACTATTCTACATTACATACCTCTCTCTCCTCATACTTCATACTATTCTACATTACATACCTCTCTCTCCTCATACTTCATACTATTCTACATTACATACCTCTCTCTCCTCATACTTCATACTGTTCTACATTACATACCTCTCTCTCCTCATACTTCATACTGTTCTACATTACATACCTCTCTCCCCTCATACTTCATACTATTCTACATTACATACCTCTCTCTCCTCATACTTCACACTATTCTACATTACATACCTCTCTCTCCTCATACTTCATACTTTTCTACATTACATACCTCTCTCTCCTCATACTTCATACTATTCTACATTACATACCTCTCTCTCCTCATACTTCATACTATTCTACATTACATACCTCTCTCCTCATACTTCATACTATTCTACATTACATACCTCTCTCTCCTCATACTTCATACTATTCTACATTACATACCTCTCTCTCCTCATACTTCATACTATTCTATATTACATACATCTCTCTCCTCATACTTCATACTATTCTACATTACATACCTCTCTCTCCTCATACTTCATACTATTCTACATTACATACCTCTCTCTCCTCATACTTCATACTATTCTACATTACATACCTCTCTCTCCTCATACTTCATACTATTCTACATTACATACCTCTCTCTTCTCATACTTCATACTATTCTACATTACATACCTCTCTCTCCTCATACTTCATACTATGCTACATTACATACCTCTCTCTCCTCATACTTCATACTATGCTACATTACATACCTCTCTCTCCTCATACTTCATACTATGCTACATTACATACCTCTGTCCTCATACTTCATACTATTCTACATTACATACCTCTCTCTCCTCATACTTCATACTATTCTACATTACATACCTCTCTCTCCTCATACTTCATACTATTCTACATTACATACCTCTCTCTCCTCATACTTCATACTATTCTACATTACATACCTCTCTCTCCTCATACTTCATACTATTCTACATTACATACCTCTCTCTCCTCATACTTCATACTATTCTACATTGCATACCTCTCTCTCCTCTAGTTCCACGTTTTCTATCCCCAGCCTCCGGTCTCATCTCAAATCTAGTTTTACCAATATAACATCTCTATTATGTCTAGCCCCTTTATCTAACCCTTGTTTCCCACTGCCTCTTATGTCTAACCTCCCTTCCTCTCTCCTAGTCTTGATCCTTAAACCCTCCCGTATTACCTCCACTCATCTCTACAGTTTACTTCTATACTATGATCTGTAAAGCCTTACTGCTAACCTGCTAACTACTGATTAATCTTGACTGTAATGTAAATATTGTAAATAGTTTTTACTTACTCTGTTGTTAGAATATGATGTGTAATCTGTACAAACTGTTACACGTGTTACTCTAATGGAGCTTTCCTCCCCGGGTCACTGCTGAAAAAGGGCTTTCTACACAGCCAGACTAACCAGGTCAACAAATGTAAAATAAAATAAAATAAAAAAATTAGCCTGACGAGCCTGGTCTGTAAGACCATGGAATGTATCATCATGGAACTCATAAACAAAGAAATTGGGTAACCTCCAAACCCTGGACCCCACCCAGTTCGGGTTTGTGAAAGGCAGATCATGCCTCCTGAACCTGAATGACTTCTTTTAGGCAGTCACCAAAGCTGTAGATGAGGGTAAGGTGGCACACACAGCCTATCTTGACCTCGCTAAGACTTTCAACACCATCCTCCATTCTGGAATTATAGCTAAACTCACTAAACTAGGTATAAATCTCTATTTCACAAGATGGGTTGCCAATTGGCTCACTGACCAAATGCACACTGTAAAAGTTGCAGACTTAAAATCTGAGTTCAAACCAGTGACAAGTGGAGGAACACAGGGTTCAGTCCTGGGACCACTCCTGTTTGGTATCTACTTCTTTGAAGTACAGGCCAACACAGAAGGCCTTTTGTTGAAGTTCACAGATTACTGCAAACTAGGAGCCATAGTTGAGACCCCAAATGATGTGGGCATCCTACAGAAGGGCCTCACTGAGACAGATGCCTGATGTCAGAGCCATGGCCTCAAGCTCAGTGCCAAAAGGTGCATTGTCATCTCCTTTGGTAAAAGCTCTGTACCCATGAACTGCCACTAGGTGGCAGTCTACTTAACGCCAAATGTGTGATAAGAGACCTGGGGACCCAGGTGGACAGTAGTCTTTCCTTCGATAATCACATCACCACAGTAGTCAGGAAATCCTTCTATGTGGCACACCTCATGAAAAAAAGGGTTCTCATCTAGGAAAAAAAGAGGTCATTGTTCCCCTCTACTCGACACTCATTAGACCCATTATAGAGTACAACACCCCTTTTGGAACGTACCTCACAAGACATCTGCAACAGCTGGAAAGGCCACAGAAGTACCTCATAAAGAGGATTACTGGCCTCAAACAGATACCCTACACTGACAGTCTCAAATATCTCCAGCTTTACTTGGTAGCGTATCACTTACTCTGCCTTTTGTATAAAGCTGTCAAACCCTGAGCTGTTGGACATGCTGCACCTAAAGAAATCTCAATCCCTCCAAGCTACATGCTTTAGGGACCTAAATCACCACAATAAACAGAACATGCTAGAGTGATATATTCCTGTCCCAGAGACTTCATATACTGTGGAACAAGCTGCCCATCTATGTCAAGCAAAGTTTCTCATTAGCACTCCAAGAAAAATCTTGATGAGTGGATGGGAAATAGGAAATACACCCCATGGATCACTTCTGTAGTTCTGCTCAACAGGGGCAAAGGAAAATAACTTTCTTGGGTGGCATAAGCCAGGGAACCTTGTTGGCTAGGCTTACTTAGGCCCTTAGGCCAATAGCCTAGTACCTACCTATGAACCTATACCCTGCTCAGGATATGAAAACTGCCCAGCTTCCCAAAGCTCTGGCTCACTTCACTTGACTGCTGATTGGAGACTCAGTTTGTGGTGAGAATCAGCATTCAGATTGATTATTTCAAAGTTAGTTCAAGGGTTTATTGCCCAATATGAATGTTCAAACCTTGAGGAGAAAACATGTAATAGAAGCAAAAAGTTTGCATCCCAGCCCAAAAAATATATGCATAGCAAGAAGGGTGGAGGATGGAGAGTGGGCACAGCTAAGGTAGCAGTGAGGAATTCGAACACCTACTGTTATGGTAAGTGAAACACTTACACAACTGTATTATGTTCATCATTCCCACTGCTGTAGTTGCCTTTAGGCTAGTTATGTTGATTATTAAAGCTTATCCAATCAGGAGGAAGAAGGATGCAGATCCAGGAAAACCTGGAGAAAGGGTCAAACAAAAACAGACCTGGAAGGGAGGAAGAAGGATGTGGCTCTAGGAAACCCAGGAAAGAGGGCCAAACAAAAAACAGACCTGGACCTGGAGGGGAGTAAGAAGGATGTGGATCCAGGAATCCATGGAGAAAGGTCCAAACAAAAACAGACCTGGACCTGGACCTGGAAGGGAGGACGAAGGATGTGGATCCAGGAAACCTTGGAGAAAGGTCCAAACAAAAACAGACCTGGACCTGGAAGGGAGGAAGAAGGATGTGGTTCCAGGAAACCCTAAAGAAAGGTCCAAACAAAAACAGACCTGGACCTTGAAGGGAAGAATAAAGATGTGGAACCAGGAATCCATGGAGCAAGGTCCAAACAAGATTAGACCTGGATGTGGAAGGGAGGAAGAAGGATGTGGATTCAGGAAACCCTGGAGAAAGGGCAAAACAAAAACCAGACCTGGACCTGGAAGAGGAGTCCAATTTGTAATGCTTTGTAAAAGTATGCAGAGAAGACCATGTGATGGTCCTAGAATGATTCTCTTTCTGATACACCATCAAAAAATATCCTATTAGTCTGTGCCCTAATTCTACCTGAAGTGTTTTACCATAGTTGGAATAACAAGGAAAGATACAGTAAGGAACAACTTACTGAAGTGGCTGAAATGACACAGGTTGTCCTTTTGCAACTGCGTACTTCGAATTGTGCAGCTCTAGAGCTTTCCTAAAGGACGTTGTACTGACAAGAAAATACAAGAGTTGGAAATGCATGACCAGATGATATAGAATATCAATTCTGAAAGGAACGAGGGTTTCATGCTAGAGTCAAGGGAAAGTCTGACAGCAGTAATGGTAAACTTCAGAATGTTTCTTTTATTACACATAAACCTTTAAGGATGGAGGTTAACCCACCAAACTATCAATACTGTCTTCCAAATATCAGAACAGGAAACCATTTAGTCTACTAAAAAGATGAACCCAAAGCAGCCACAACAGCTGTATCCAACAGACAAAAAAAACTTTCCCAGCAAGATGAATTTTATTTATTCTTTGTTGATTAGGTTATTCTGACTAGGCTACTGGTCTCTTGTCATGGGAGACCCAAGGTGGTGTCTATATTAATAGGGGAAATTTGGCCATGGAACTGAGGAACTTTCCCTACTCTTAGTGTACGGGGACATTATTTGCGTTTGCACTTTCTGCTTCTGATATGAGCATGGTGGTGGCTCAGAGAAGCAGGAAGGAACATGGAGAGTTGAGATAGTAATAAAGAGATGGTCTGCAAAGCAGTAGTTTGAAGCATAAGTGAGGCTATTTTGGAAGTGCAGGAGTCCAATCCTTTGCAAAACGATGTGATGGCAGAGAATGCACCTTTACAGGATTTGGAAACTTTGTTTCAGGAGAGGCTGTTTCAAGAAGAATCGCAGGATGGATGTATGATTATAACCATCCAATCAGGATGGTTGTAGGGTGTTTATCTGAGGGATATGTTGAGTCAGAGCAAACCAGAGGGTGAGGTGGCAGCATCAGGGGGAGAAGTTATGGACAAAATACAAGAGAAAGAGGCGAAAGTTTGTAAAAACAAATTGTATGCACAGACAGTGAAAGAAGAGGAAAGACAAGCAGAAGTGATAAGAGAGACAAAGAAATTTGTGGCAATGCTGAGCAGTAAAGAAAAAGAACTTGAAGGTTATGGGGTTTGGAACACTGCAACTGCACCCTTAGGTATATTTCCTAAGGAAGTAAGAGCTTTTATACACATTAATAAAGATACATACTGTGACATTCTGTTTGAGACAGGCCAGTATATGGAAAAAGTTTTAGAACAATTGGAAATTAAGAGAAAATGTAATCCAAGGAACTTGTATGGGGTACAAACATTTAACAGAGAGACAAAAAGAGATTTTTTGTGCAGTTCTGGACGGACGTTGAGAAAGAAATGTTAAAAGGTTTTTAAAAGACTTTATGTAGAGATGTTATGGATGTTAGAAAAATTTATGATAGAGGCTTATGGACTGGGGGATGCAAATGTGGTATAATTGTGGAAATGAAAAATGAAAAAATGATACATTCTGAGCATAATAAATGTAGAAGACAATAAGGGTTTTGTTAAATACAGGGGACAACCACATTTATTTATAGAAAAGATGATCATTTAACCACTTTGATGGTTAAAATGTGGGATAAGGCAAGGATGTCCAGCATGTGACATTTTATTTGCATTAATTATAAATGTAGTTGTTAATAAGAAACTAAAAACCAATATATTGCCAGGTAGAGCACCCTCTATATAGAACAAGTCACAAGCACAAAAAAAAAATCTCAGAGGTGTGCACCATGCGCTGTGAAAATAAGTCCAATTGAGAGGTTCAAATGAACAAGTAGATCGAGTCACAATCCATGAAATTCATTAAAATCCAGGTTTAATAACAAAACAAACAGGAAACTGCAGTAGTGAGCGCTTTCACGTTGTACCCAACGCTTCATCAGACATCAAGTGCAGTATAAAACAGGTCATTTAAATACACAACAGGTATCAACAATTAGCAAATCAGATACTGGGAATAATTAGACCTGATTTAAAGCAACATATGATTAAAAAATAACATATAGTAATACTAATAAAATCAAGGAGGTAGACTGGGTAACATTAGGAATAACACTGAGGAGAGAGAAGGGAAATGGATCCTGAAGTTACAAGCGCATAGGCTTGGACTTAATGACAGGTTCACACTCAGACCATTCCTAGTCAGTAGACCTTTAAAACATTGATCTCATATGTACATACATTCATTGATTTTATTAGTATTACTATATGTTATTTTTTTAATCATATGTTGCTTTAAATCAGGTCTAATTATTCCCAGTATCTGATTTGCTAATTGTTGATACCTGTTGTGTATTTAAATGACCTGTTTTATACTGCACTTGATGTCTGATGAAGCGTTGGGTACAACGTGAAAGCGCTCACTACTGCAGTTTCCTGTTTGTTTTGTTATTAAACCTGGATTTTAATGAATTTCATGGATTGTGACTCGATCTACTTGTTCATTTGAACCTCTCAATTGGACTTATTTTCACAGCGCATGGTGCACACCTCTGAGATTTTTTTTTGTGCTTGTGACTTGTTCTATATAGAGGGTGCTCTACCTGGCAATATATTGGTTTTTAGTTTCATATTGACATTGTTACCTTATTGCCGGGACATGGCTGCCACTCCAGTTACTCCTGTGAGTGTTAATGGTTCTGCTAATATGTTCCGTTTGAACGAATTGTTTACTTTTGTTGAAAATCCGCTCCTTAAATTGACTGCTGCTGATTTAAATAGAACTGAGAGCACTAATAATGACTTCAGGAACAATATGAATGTCGTTCTCATCACTAGAAAGTTGGAGAACAAACTCTACAAGCTACGTAATGTGCAGTGGCAGAAACTGCACATGGAAGCCTGCCTCAGCTTTAAGCTAATCCCCAGGGGCTTAAGGGTGTTGAAAATGCCCACGTTCGGAACTACACAACCCGAGCTCTTGGCCAAATGGCAAAAGCTAAACATGGATACTAGCTTCGCCTATATAAGAATATTGATTGAGCACTACAACATTCTTATTACATCTCTAGTTGAAGAAATCAAAGCTATAGAGAGGGAGCTCACCGGTGTCGTCGGGCAACATGAATTGAACACGCTGTCAACTGATTTGAAACATTCGTTGACCTCTGTAGACTTTAAATCTCTACAAGAAAAGAAAAAGAAGCTCGAGAGAGACTTCTTAGATTTTCAAAACGGTCAAGTTTTTTCTTGGCCTCGTGATATGATAAAGCGCCAATCCAACACCATAACTCAAAGATCAGCTGTTTCTTCTAATTTTCATCGAGCTCCCGAACGGAATCGACTGAACCGATGACATCATCAGCAGATGCGGCGACGTGAACTTACGCATCCCTCATACAGATGAAACATCGAGTACTGCTTTTGTTCCTGCATCCAAACAGGTTGTCGTTGAGGCTTTGATACATGCGAAGATCAGGATGGAGCCCATGTAAAATCGCAAACAGTTGGCAACACACTAAGTCCCGACTTAGGGAAATGATGTGAGGCATAGCAGCTTCCCATCGACACGTTTGTAGTCTCGATGGAGAACGAGGTTCAAGGACTAGGTGATGGGCTTCCTTCTTTTCCACTGCCCTTCAGACCCTTCGAAAGGAGGACTTGGTCTCCACAAGGAAGGGCAGCCAAAAGGAAAAACTCAGAAGAGACCAATCCACACGTGAAAAAACTGCAGATGCAGAGGACCTAGTGGTAAATATCTCTAGTTACAACCTAAGTGCACATGAGATCTCTGTCTTGAACAAAGGCTTGGGGTTTATACCCTCTGCCAGCAATGATTTGACTGACATTATAATTGACATCAAGATGTTTACAAGGAATTTAGGGCTGAAATTGCTCTATGGCCAAGAATCTAATCAGGCTAATGTTAATAACTCTATGCCTTTTAGAAAACCATCTGCTTTTCTCCCCCAACAGCATCCAATACTGGAAGCATTTGAGCAAGCCTGTGAGCTTGATTTATTTGAGTTGTATAATAACAAAGAAACTAAACCATGTTTTTACAACACTACTTTTGATGAAAGAGCTGCTATTAATAGTTTGAGAAACAATGAAAACATAGTTATCAGGCAAGTCGACAAAGGCGGTGCCGTAGTTGTAATGGATAGATCATTTTATACAAATACAATGGAACATATGTTATCTGACAGTAACACTTATTTTCTCATACACAACTATGATCTTAACAACTTAATCAGGGATGTTCATGGTCATCTTTATGACCTATTATTAACTGATATTATTGATAAAGAACTATATTCTTATATGTTAGTTGACAATCCCCTTGTTCCTTCGTTCAGAGGACTTCCGAAAATTCACAAAGGATTGGATAATCCTTTATTGAGAACCATTGTGTCTAGCAGGGGATGGCTCACCGAGCCAATTTCCATCTATCTAGATAAAATGTTTAAACCCGTTGTTTCCAATGTCAAACAGATATTGAAGGACACTACTAATTTTTGGAAAATTTGACTATGCATCTTAATTCCACCTTGTTTGCTATGAGTGATATCCTTGTCAGCCTTGATGTGAAGTCATTGTTCACATCCATACCCAATGATATCGGGATGGAATACGTCAGAGCATTTTTTGTAAAACAGTTGCTTCCCACTCACATCATCTCTAGATGGATGGCACTTTTGGAACTTGTCCTTGAATATAATGTTCTATTTCATGACGACAGGTACTACCTTCAGACAAAAGGTGTAGCGATGGGCACGCCATGTGCCAATGCATACGCAAACTTAGTATTGGCACATTGGGAGGACATTTATGTCCATAGTGATAACAACAGCTTTTTAACGCATCTCAAATACTACAATAGATTTGTAGATGACGTTTTATTATATGGGGTGGCACACTACAACAGCTACTTGATTTTGTGTCCTATTTAAACCACACCACAGAATTTCTTTGTTTTGATTGCAACTATTCAGATAAGGAAATGACATTTTTAGACGTAAAGATTATCAAGACGGCTAATGGTCTTGAGACGGAACTATATAGGAAAGAGTGCTGGAGGAACAACTTATTACATCGTAACAGCATGCATCCTAGGCATGTGTATGAAAATATTGTAACCAACCAAGTCATGAGGATGTCGAGATTAACAACTCTCGATTCCACCTATGATGATCACAAGATACAACTAGCTAGCAATTTTATACACAGAGGATATGACAATCATAAGGTTTACAAAAACATACGAGATGGGGATCGACTTAGAACTGGTAAGGGAACTCCCCTTCTCAAAAGAACACAGATTGACTCTCCTCATGGTAGGAGTACATCCACCGTAAATAGGATAGTCATTCCTTACACTAATAAAAATAGTCATGTCCTACAAGTTCTCAACAACAACTGGAGAATGCTGTTGTTTGATGACAATATCAGGAAATTAGTTGATACAAGACCACAAGTAGCATATAGGAACATGTATTCCTTGAACAGATTACTTTGTTATGATAGAAAGCCTCCAGTTGGTAGGGGCTTGAACAAGAAAGGCACACATCCATGTTATTCCTGCAATCAGTGTAGGTACATAGCTGTTTCAGATTGCTTTATTCATCCGTTCACAGGACAAAAATATATGTGCAGGTTTTATGCTGACTGCATATCCACCAATTTGATTTATGTAGCTGAATGTCAGGCATGTAAATTATTTTACGTTGGGATGACTACTAGGACCCTTCGTGAGCGCATACGCGAACACGTTTATGCCATTGAGAAAGCCAATACTACCAATGCTTTGGCTAAACATGTCCTAGAGCGTGATGCCTCACATTCTTTCAAATTTAAGGTCTTGGAATTGGTTCACAAAGGAGGTAGACTGGGTAACATTAGGAATAACACTGAGGAGAGAGAAGGGAAATGGATCCTGAAGTTACAAGCGCATAGGCTTGGACTTAATGACAGGTTCACACTCAGACCATTCCTAGTCAGTAGACCTTTAAAACATTGATCTCATATGTACATACATTCATTGATTTTATTAGTATTACTATATGTTATTTTTTTAATCATATGTTGCTTTAAATCAGGTCTAATTATTCCCAGTATCTGATTTGCTAATTGTTGATACCTGTTGTGTTTTACCACGTTGGATGTCTCGAGGTCTTTGAAATACTCTTATATGCTGTGTTCACTCCTCCGTATCTGACATTTATCTTTGTTCATTATTATTCTATTTTGGATACATTAGGAGGAGTGTTTACTCCACTATTAGTTGTTTTTCCTTATTATATAAGAATATTGATTGAGCACTACAACATTCTTATTACATCTCTAGTTGAAGAAATCAAAGCTATAGAGAGGGAGCTCACCGGTGTCGTCGGGCAACATGAATTGAACACGCTGTCAACTGATTTGAAACATTCGTTGACCTCTGTAGACTTTAAATCTCTACAAGAAAAGAAAAAGAAGCTCGAGAGAGACTTCTTAGATTTTCAAAACGGTCAAGTTTTTTCTTGGCCTCGTGATATGATAAAGCGCCAATCCAACACCATAACTCAAAGATCAGCTGTTTCTTCTAATTTTCATCGAGCTCCCGAACGGGAATCGACTGAACCGATGACATCATCAGCAGATGCCGGCGACGTGAACTTACGCATCCCTCATACAGATGAAACATCGAGTACTGCTTTTGTTCCTGCATCCAAACAGGTTGTCGTTGAGGCTTTGATACATGCCGAAGATCAGGATGGAGCCCATGTAAAATCGCAAACAGTTGGCAACACACTAAGTCCCCGACTTAGGGGAAATGATGTGAGACGCAAGCAGCTTCCCATCGACACGTTTGTAGTCTCGATGGAGAACGAGGTTCAAGGACTAGGTGATGGGCTTCCTTCTTTTCCACTGCCCTTCAGACCCTTCGAAAGGAGGACTTGGTCTCCACAAGGAAGGGCAGCCAAAAGGAAAAACTCAGAAGAGACCAATCCACATGTGAAAAAACTGCAGATGCAGAGGACCTAGTGGTAAATATCTCTAGTTACAACCTAAGTGCACATGAGATCTCTGTCTTGAACAAAGGCTTGGGGTTTATACCCTCTGCCAGCAATGATTTGACTGACATTATAATTGACATCAAGATGTTTACAAGGAATTTAGGGCTGAAATTGCTCTATGGCCAAGAATCTTATCAGGCTAATGTTAATAACTCTATGCCTTTTAGAAAACCATCTGCTTTTCTCCCCCAACAGCATCCAATACTGGAAGCATTTGAGCAAGCCTGTGAGCTTGATTTATTTGAGTTGTATAATAACAAAGAAACTAAACCATGTTTTTACAACACTACTTTTGATGAAAGAGCTGCTATTAATAGTTTGAGAAACAATGAAAACATAGTTATCAGGCAAGCCGACAAAGGCGGTGCCGTAGTTGTAATGGATAGATCATTTTATACAAATACAATGGAACATATGTTATCTGACAGTAACACTTATTTTCTCATACACAACTATGATCTTAACAACTTAATCAGGGATGTTCATGGTCATCTTTATGACCTATTATTAACTGATATTATTGGTAAAGAACTATATTCTTATATGTTAGTTGACAATCCCCTTGTTCCTTCGTTCAGAGGACTTCCGAAAATTCACAAAGGATTGGATAATCCTTTATTGAGACCCATTGTGTCTAGCAGGGGATGGCTTACCGAGCCAATTTCCATCTATCTAGATAAAATGTTTAAACCCGTTGTTTCCAATGTCAAACAGATATTGAAGGACACTACTAATTTTTTGGAAAATTTGACTATACATCTTAATTCCACCTTGTTTGCTATGAGTGATATCCTTGTCAGCCTTGATGTGAAGTCATTGTTCACATCCATACCCAATGATATCGGGATGGAATACGTCAGAGCATTTTTTGTAAAACAGTTGCTTCCCACTCACATCATCTCTAGATGGATGGCACTTTTGGAACTTGTCCTTGAATATAATGTTCTATTTCATGATGACAGGTACTACCTTCAGACAAAAGGTGTAGCGATGGGCACGCCATGTGCCAATGCATACGCAAACTTAGTATTGGCACATTGGGAGGACATTTATGTCCATAGTGATAACAACAGCTTTTTAACGCATCTCAAATACTACAATAGATTTGTAGATGACGTTTTTATTATATGGGGTGGCACACTACAACAGCTACTTGATTTTGTGTCCTATTTAAACCACACCACAGAATTTCTTTGTTTTGATTGCAACTATTCAGATAAGGAAATGACATTTTTAGACGTAAAGATTATCAAGACGGCTAATGGTCTTGAGACGGAACTATATAGGAAAGAGTGCTGGAGGAACAACTTATTACATCGTAACAGCATGCATCCTAGGCATGTGTATGAAAATATTGTAACCAACCAAGTCATGAGGATGTCGAGATTAACAACTCTCGATTCCACCTATGATGATCACAAGATACAACTAGCTAGCAATTTTATACACAGAGGATATGACAATCATAAGGTTTACAAAAACATACGAGATGGGGATCGACTTAGAACTGGTAAGGGAACTCCCCTTCTCAAAAGAACACAGATTGACTCTCCTCATGGTAGGAGTACATCCACCGTAAATAGGATAGTCATTCCTTACACTAATAAAAATAGTCATGTCCTACAAGTTCTCAACAACAACTGGAGAATGCTGTTGTTTGATGACAATATCAGGAAATTAGTTGATACAAGACCACAAGTAGCATATAGGAACATGTATTCCTTGAACAGATTACTTTGTTATGATAGAAAGCCTCCAGTTGGTAGGGGCTTGAACAAGAAAGGCACACATCCATGTTATTCCTGCAATCAGTGTAGGTACATAGCTGTTTCAGATTGCTTTATTCATCCGTTCACAGGACAAAAATATATGTGCAGGTTTTATGCTGACTGCATATCACCAATTTGGTTTATGTAGCTGAATGTCAGGCATGTAAATTATTTTACGTTGGGATGACTACTAGGACCCTTCGTGAGCGCATACGCGAACACGTTTATGCCACTGAGAAAGCCAATACTACCAATGCTTTGGCTAAACATGTCCTAGAGAGTGATGCCTCACATTCTTTCAAATTTAAGGTCTTGGAATTGGTTCACAAAGGAGGTAGACTGGGTAACATTAGGAATAACACTGAGGAGAGAGAAGGGAAATGGATCCTGAAGTTACAAGCGCATAGGCTTGGACTTAATGACAGGTTCACACTCAGACCATTCCTAGTCAGTAGACCTTTAAAACATTGATCTCATATGTACATACATTCATTGATTTTATTAGTATTACTATATGTTATTTTTTTAATCATATGTTGCTTTAAATCAGGTCTAATTATTCCCAGTATCTGATTTGCTAATTGTTGATACCTGTTGTGTATTTAAATGACCTGTTTTATACTGCACTTGATGTCTGATGAAGCGTTGGGTACAACGTGAAAGCGCTCACTACTGCAGTTTCCTGTTTGTTTTGTTATTAAACCTGGATTTTAATGAATTTCATGGATTGTGACTCGATCTACTTGTTCATTTGAACCTCTCAATTGGACTTATTTTCACAGCGCATGGTGCACACCTCTGAGATTTTTTTTGTAGTTGTTAATAAGATGAACAGATTGTTAAAAATAGCAGGATAAGAGGAGTCCAATTAAGTTATTCTTACTTATGAAGATGATATTGTTTTAATTACTAAGAATGAAGAGTGGATGGAAGGGGGATTTAAACATTTAAATCTGCATCTAAAAGTGGTTGCTGTACAAATAAAGACAAGATTAAAGGGACTGGAATAGCAGCTAGCAGAGAAGGTATTCAGTTTACTGAAGAGGTTATAGATACGTTGGGAATAAAGTTTGGAATGAGTATGCACGGAGAGAAACAAGGGATGATTATACAAAAATATGAAACAAATGTATGTTTTGCAAGACATTTATTTATTTATTTATTTTATTTTACATTTGTTAACCGGGAAAGTCCGACTGGATACAGATCCAGTTTCAGTGGAGGCCCGGGGAAAAAAATCTCCAAATGTACAAAAACAAGTGTAAATACAGTGAAATTATTACAGTGAGTTATCACAAAACTGAGATTTGTTTAACGATATGTACACATAGGTACATGTTTTTCTCAAACACACACAGCAAAGGTTGGAAGCAAGTAGCGGAGAAAGAAATAGTTAAAGATTTCATCTGAAAAAGGTAAACACATATATTAAGGTGGTTATCGTACATGGTGTGGTGTTAACTTTAAATATTTCCAGTAGGTGGATGATGCACAGAATTTTAAACAGTTAGGAGTCAGAGTTTTATTCTTGTAAAGAGGTTCTCATTTATGAATTATGATTGAGTGGGTGTTAGTCAGGGTTTGTACAGGGACAAAGCCACTGCATTTTTAGGTATTTCCTAAGGGATTCTTTGAATTGGGATAAGGAAGGGTCAGTGGTGAGTTCAGCAGGAAGTAGGTTCCAGTTTTTACCGGCAGAGTTTGGAGAATAGTGATTCACCCGCTGAATTGTTGGTTTTAACAGTTTGCACGAGCAATATTTTGGAAGCACAAAGGGATTTTAGGTTACTGTAGGGGGTAATAATATTTTTCAGTATGGGTGTACTGTCTGGCTGGTAGAGGATTTTGTGAACAACTATTAGTTGGTTATATTGCAGCTGATAGGGTAGTTCAAGCCAGTCTCACGACTTAAGATTAAGGCAGTGATGGGCTCTATAAACTGATCCTGTGGCAAATCTGGCAATGTTATTGTAGCACCTAATAAATTTATTAAGGTTTGATTTGCTTAGGTTTACAAAGATGGGTGAGGCATACAGAAGGGTCAACGGCAGATGTGTATGGGCAATAACAGTTCTAGCAGATGGGGTTAGGAATGGTTTAATCCTGTATATAAAAGCCTAGTTTTTATTAACTGTTTTAATAGCTTTGTCGATGTGAGCATCAAACAAGGTTGTTGTCAATGATCACTCCCAGTAGTTTAGTACTAGGTTCTGGGGAAATTATGGTGCCATTGTTAGATATTATGGTGAGAGGTGGTGAGGGGACCTTGCGTGTGGGGGAGGAGAGTAATAGTTTGGTTTTATTTGGGTTTAATAGTAGTTGGTGACCAGTGAGCCAGTTCTCTACTTTGTTGAAAGTGATTTGGGACTAGGATTGTAAATCTGGGGGGGGGTGGCAGAGCAGATTAGGGTTGAGTCATCCGCATACTGAATACAAGTTGCAACAGGGATGACTTTGCACAGATCACTAATGAATATGGAACATAGGAGGGGACCTAATATAGATCCCTGTGGGACTCCAAGGGTGACTGGTAAAAAGGATGAAAGGTTATCCTTCCATAGTGCATAGTGCAGTTTGTTGTCTGTCACTTAGATAAGAATGAAACCAGGTAATTGCTAGGTTATCTATGGAGAGTGATTTTAATGTGCTTAAGAGTAGCTGATGATTTACCATATCAAATGCCTTGGTTAGGTCAAGGAAGAGGGCTGAGGAGAGCTTGTTGTCATTACGGTTTTGATTTATTGTATGGAAGAAGGACAGAAGGGCTGAGGTTGTACTATGGAAAGGTCTAAATCTGTGCTGGGAGGGGGATAGAAGAGTGTTTTGATTCAGATAGGCAAGAAATTGTTTGTGGATACATTTTTCCATTATTTTAGTCAAGGGAGGCAGAATGGCTATAGGCCTATAATTTGAAAGTTCAGTGGAATCTCCCCCTTTATGAAGAGGAACAATGTGGGAAATTTTCCAGATGTGGGGGATATAGGTTTTGTGAATAGTTCTATTGATTAAAATTGATATGGGGTATGCTATTTCATTAGTGGCTTTTTGGAGATATTCTGCAGGTAGTAGGTCTGCTGAAAGGGTGGTAGGTTTCAGTTTTTTAAGTAGGGACTTAATAAAAGATGTTGGTACTGGATCAAACTTAAAGGGGATCTTATTATCAGGTGTGGAGTTGGTGGTACTTGGGGTATAGGGAGATAGCTTACTGGCTAGGGATTGCACGGTTTCTGTAAAGAAAGTGTTAAAGCTGTTAGCAACAATTTTAGGAGGTTGTTGGAGGGTAGTTAAGGGAGTAGGGGTAGTTGATTGGCCTGGGTGGAGAAGTTTGTTTATGCCTGACCAGAATTTTTGTGGTTGATTTTGTTGCAGATTACAGTACACTGGTAATTCTTTTTGTCTAGCATAATAGACTTCTTTGTATAACTTCTCAGCTGTTTATAAATAAGGTGGTCTTTTGGGGATTTAGTGGTTCTCCAGGAGGTCCATGCTTTGTTTCTGCTAATAATTTTTTGTCTTGTTTCATTGGACAGCCATGGTGCTACTTTGTTATTGCCTCTGATAGTGCGTGGAGGAGCATGGTTATCCAGGATAGCCAGAAATGTAGAGTTAAAGTATGAGATCGCTTCATCTAGTGGAAGTAGCCATAGGTTGGACCAGTCACGTGTTAAGTTCATTCTGAAATTTAGTCTGAATAAAGTTCTTACAACTTCTAATGGTTTTAAAGGAAGATTGTTGAGGGATTTCATTTCTTTTTCTGATTATATAGGTCAGGAAGTAATCACAGTCCTCGGGTAGGGTGCCTGTTTTATATATCTGGGGAAGGTTGTTTATTAATATCCAGTCTAGGATACTTTCCTTTTTCTTAGGCTTATTGATTCTGGTTGGGGAAGATATCATCTGGGAGAAGCCATGCAGATTTATATAGGTGGAGGGGAAGGCTGAAGAGCAAGTATTCCAGTCGATATTAACATCCGTGAGAATAATAGTTTCCTGGGGCAGTTAGTGGAGAGCCATTGGAGGATACCCTTCAAGGTATTTGTGTTGTCACCTAGGGGAATATAGATACATGCAATGTTTATAGATTTGCGTTTGATGAGTTGGACCTTTGTGATGAGTATTTCTGCATTGTTAGTAAACAAGGTATTTGGGGTACTAGTTTTGGATACTTCCAGAGTGGATTTATACAAGATGGCTACCCCCCTCCTTTTTTAGAGATGCAATCAAGTCTTAATATATTGTACCCTGGGGGGACATGTAAGCTAGTGTAGAAGAAAATATATTTAATAAATTCTAGCCGTTTGGGAAAAATTGCATAATTACCAAGTGTATGTATGATTCTGTTAATATGTGAAAGGATTAATGTCCATTGTATTTTCATTTATATGGGAATTAAGGTTAAATTCAGCTAGAAGAGGGATTTTGCATGTCAAAAAAGTGGAAGAGAGGTTAGGATTAATCAATCAAATTGCAAAGATTCAAATATGCTGCATGAACAATTTTTTGACAGGACTGAAAAAGGAGAATAGAGATTTAATAAATGTAATAATGAAAGACAAATATGAGGGCGTCTGGGAAAAGATAAGCACAGGAAAAACAGAAAAGTTATTTAAATGAGGAAAAAAATTATACCAATCTTTCCAAAAGTAACCTCAACAAACTTACAAACTCATACAACAACATTGCCAGATTTGCCACAAGTTCCCCATTTAGAACCCACCATTGTCATAATCTAAAACAACTGGGTTGGCTGGAACTCCATAATCAATTTCTCTTTTACCAGCTTACTATCACACAAAAGATCCTCCAACCATCCTAGTAACGCACCTATATTTACCAGTCTGGTTACCCCCTACATAAATCTATCTACCCTACGCTCAGCAAAGAAATTGCAAGTGTCTATACATAAGTCCTATAATAAAGCTGGGGGCTCCCTGTTTTCCAACTCCATGGGGAAAACTTGGGACCTTCTCCCAAAAGAACTCTCATCTCTTTCCACTCTTCAAGGAGCAACTCAAAGAATACCTTACAAATAACTGGCTATGTCCATGCACTATCCCAGATTAATCACTTCCATCCTTCATACTTTGTCTAAACTTATCTCACTACTGGTTTTGCTATGCACACCTTCCTATTAACCTCTGAATGTATTTGCTATCAGGTAACAAAGTTATGTACTAGATAGAGTATCATAGAAGGTACTATAGTAGTTTGTCCTTTCCTAGCATACTCTCTATTGAATAGTATATATTTGTGCATACCTCTTGTTTATATTATTTCTCCATACATCTTGTAAAATTTTGTTTGATTTATTGATGTTTAGCTGTCATCTAAATAACATGCATTGCCTTGCCTTAAAAACGTATTGCATCTATATGTCTAGTAACTGTTAGTAGAGCTTTTCTCCCCGGGCCTCTACTGAAAATGGACATATATCCAGTTGGAATATCCCAGTCAACAAATGTAAAATAAATAAAAATAAATAAATAAATAAAAAATATCAAAACAAAATTTTCTTAAGGAAATTGAATATAAAAGATTTAGAAAAAATTGAAAAGGCTGGTATTTGAATATAATTAATATATATATTTATCCATAGAGACATTTCGAATATAGGTTGGTTAAAGAAATTTTATGAATGCAAATACTTTTTGTGGAGATTAATAAGTATTTCTCGTGTTAAAGCAAATATGCCATATAAAATTATATAAAAAGGGTGTGCAATTATTTTGGGGAAACAAACAGTGGAATATTTCGTTTTTTTTTTTAATTCTGAGAAAATAAGAGTTGTAGAAGAAAATATGTGAAAATCAGATACTGAAATGTTGCAAAAGTGTAAAAGACTTAATATGAGTATGCATGGGTATTATGGTAATAAAAGACAGAAGGATTTGAAGGGAATTGATAAAATGAGATTTTATGGACTACATGGACTGAATGATTAAATAGAATTAAATTTAAAGGAAAATGGATTTTATCAGAAACTTTGAAGATATGTTTTGGTTGTGAAAAAATGGTGATGAGAGTACTGGAGTATATACAAATGTATTAAATTGTATACAGAAAAATGTAATTGTAAATAATGTATAATAAGTAAATAACGTAAATATAAGTATGATATAATAATCAATAAATAATGTGAATATAAATATATAATCAATAAGTAATGTAAATAATATAAATATATAATAATCAATAAATGTGAATATAAACATATCATCAATAAATGTGAATAATATAAATATATAATTATCAATAAATAATGTCATCATCATCATCTTCTTCTTTCGGCTGTTCCCATTGGGGGTCGCCACAGTGGATCATCTGTTTCCATTTCTTCCTGACCTCTGCATCTTGCTCTTTCACACCAAACACCTGCATGTCCTCTCTCACCACATCCATAAACCTTATCTTAGGCCTTCCTCTTTTCCTCTTACCTGGCAGCTCCATCCTTAGCATCCTTTTCCCAATATACTCAGCATCCCTCCTCAGCACATGTCCAAACCAATGCAATCTCACCTCTCTGGCTTTGTCTCCAAACCATCCAACCTGAGCTGACCCCCTAATATACAGATTCCTAATCCTGTCCATCCTAGTCACACCCAGTGCAAATCTTAACATCTTTAACTCTGCCACATCCAGCTCTGACTCCTGCCTTTTCGTCAATGCTACCGTCTCCAATCCATATAACATAGCTGGTCTCCCTACTCTCTTGTAGACCTTCCCTTTCACTTTTACTGGTACCCATCTGTCACAAATCACTCCTGACACTCTTCTTCACCCATTCCACCCTGCCTGTACTCTCTTCTTCACCTCTGTTCCACACTCACCATTACTCTATACTGTTGATCTCAAGTACTTAAACTCATCCACCTTTACCAACTCTACTCCCTGCATCCTCACCATTCCTCTACACTCCCTCTCATTTACACACATATATTCTGTTTTAGCCCTGCTGACCTTCATTCCTCTCCTCTCTAAAGCATATCTCCACCTCTCCAAGGTCTCCTCTACCTGGTCCCTACTCTCACTACATATCACAATGTCATCTGCAAACATCATAGTCCATGGGGCCTCCTGTCTAATCTCATCTGTCAACCTGTCCATCACCACTGCAAATAAGAAAGGGCTCAGAGCTGATCCTTGATGTAATCCCACCTCCACCTTAAATGTATCGGTCACTCCCACCGCAGTCCTCACCAATGTCACACTACCCTTGTACATATCCTGTACCACTTTTACATACTTCTCTGCCACTCCCGACTTCCTCATACAATACCACAACTCCTCTCTAAACACCCTGTCATATGCTTTCTCTAAGTCCACAAAGACACAATGCAACTCCTTCTGCCCTTCTCTGTATTTTTCCAACAGCACTCTCAGAGCAAATATTGCATCTGCAGTGCTCTTTCCTGGCATGAAACCATACTGCTGATCACTAATTATCACCTCCCTTCTTAACCTAGCTTCCACTACTCTTTCCCATAACTTCAAGCTGTGACTGATCAATTTTATCCCCTCTGTAGTTACTGCAGCTCTGCGCATCACCCTTATTCTTAAAGAGAGGTACCAAAACACTTTTTCTCCACTCCTCAGGCATCCTCTGACTTTCCAAAATTTCATTAAACAATCTGGTTAAAAATTCCACTGACATTTCTCCTAAGCACCTCCATGCTTCCACTGGTATGTCATCTGGGCCAACAGCCTTTCCATTCTTCATCCTCTTCATAGTTGTCCTTACTTCCTCCATGCTAATCTGCATCACTTCCTGATTCACTATCCCTACATCATCCCACCTTCTCTCTCTCTCATTCTCTTCATTCATCAGCCCTTCAAAGTACTCTTTCCATCTACTCAACACACTCTCCTCACTTGTGAGTACGTTTCCCTCACTGTCTTTTATCACCCTTACCTGCTGCACATCTTTCCCAGCTCGGCACTCTGTCTAGCCAATTGGTACAGGTCCTTTTCTCCCTCTTTAGTGTCCAATCTCTCATACAACTCTCTATATGCCTTATCCTTAGCCTTTGCCACCTCTCTCTTTGCCATGTGCCTCATCTCCTTATACTCATGTCTACTTTCTTCATCTCTTTGACAATCCCACTTCTTCACCAGCCTCTTCCTCTGTATACTCTCCTGTACTTCCTCATTCCACCACCATGTCTCCTTGTCCTCCTTCCTATGCCCAGATGTCACACCAAGCACCTTCCTAGCAGTCTCCCTTGCTAGCTCTGCTGTAGTTACCCAGCTATTCTGTAACTCTTCATTGCCTCCCAGTGCCTGTCTCAACTCTTCCCTGGACTCCACCTCACAATCACCCTTTTTTAACTTCCACCATTTAATCCTTGGCACTGCTTTCACACTCCTCCTCCTCTTCTTGATCACCAACGTCATCCTACAGACCACAATTCTATGCTGCTTAACTACACTTTTCCCTGCCACCACTTTACAGTTTCCAATCTCCTTCAGACTGGCCCTCCTACATAAGATATAATCCGCCTGTGTGCATCTTCCTCCACTCTTGTACATCACCCTATGCTCCTCTCTCTTCTTAAAATACGTATTCACCACAGCCATGCCCATCCTTTTCGCAAAATCCACAATCATCTGACCTTCTACATTACTCTCCTTAACACCATACCTAACCATCACTTCCTCATCCCCTCTGTTGACTTCACCAACATGCCCATTGAAGTCCACTCCAATCACTAGTCTCTCACCCTTGGGTACACTCACCACCACTTCATCCAACTCACTCCAAACTTTTTCTTTCTCATCCATCGCACACCCAACTTGTGGAGCATATGCACTAACAACATTCATCATTACACCATCAATTTCAAGCTTCATAAACATCACTCTATCAGACACTCTCTTCACCTCCAAAACACTCTTGGCATACTGTTCCATTAGGATAACCCCCACCCTATTTCTTCTGTCATCCACACCATGATAGAACAATTTGAACCCGCCTCCTATACACTTGGCCTTATTTCCCTTCCATCTGGTCTCTTGCACGCACAATATATCAACCTTCCTTCTCTCCATCATATCAGTCAGCTCTCTCCCTATACCAGTCATACTGCCAACAAAGTTCCTACCCTCAGTACTACACTCCTAACCTTCTTCCTCTCTTCCTGCCTTCTGGCATGCCTTTCCCCTCCTCTTCTTCTTCGGCCAACAGTAGCCCAATTTCCACCAGCACCCTGTTGGCTAACAGTACTGGTGGCAGTCGTTATTAACCTGGGCCTCGACCGATCTGGTATATAAATATGAAATGTTCTTTGTATCAGTAATTTGGCAGAGGTTTTACGCCGGATGCCCTTCCTGATGCAACCCTCCCCATTTATCCAGGCTTGGGACCGGCACAAAGAAATGCACTGGCTTGTGCATCCCCAGTGGCTGGGTTTATCAATAAATAATGTAAATAATATAAATATATGATAGTAATCAATAAAGAATCTTTTATCACTTTGATCGGTACCATGGAATCTTTATCCAACTGAAGCAGATGGGGCTTTGCTTTAACATCTCATCTAAAGGACAGAAAGCATGAAAAATTAAATACCACAACTACCGCCTGAACAACAGGTGACCAGATGTATCAATGGAAAAACCTCTTTGTATAACAGCTGGAGCAAAGTGTGAAATGAAGAGGAGGATCCATGAGCAGACATGCTGAAATGGCTGACCAATACCCCTTCTAGAGGAGTAAATAGGCCACTCACACAAATTGCAGTGCCGGTGGCATATCTGGTAGCAGACTCACCTTTAGTGCAATAGGCTGTGGGTTGTATTCCCACACCAAGAAGATGGATTGTTGATAATGCAGTGCTGCATAAGGGGATGCTGCACTCCTGAGTGTGTCATCCATTGAATGAAACTTTAAGCCAAACTTGTGCTGAGCAGGTGCCACTCTTTCCTTTATGGGCCACGTCTCGTGTACTTTTCAGAACGAATTCTCCAAACTCTAGTTAATTTAATGAGGCTTTATTAGATGTTCACAATATCCAAGTACTGTCTTCATTAACAGTGCTGATAAATAACAGTCTGTAGAAATGCTGGAATGCTGGTTAGTAATAACAGTGCTGATAAATGTATCCAAAGTTTCTGCATGTATATTAATGGAAACTGTAACAGTTATTATGTAACCTGTCTTCTGTACTCAGGCTCAAGGGTCTGCATTGCAACTTCCTTTCTGAAATGCTGGATATTTAATCTTTTCTGTATGTCAGACTGAACTAACTGACTTCCCTAACTGTATCTGAAGTACATTTTAATAATATCAAAACCTTGAAATGCTTTACACGCCTCCTTAGCCTTGGTTCTCAGGCCTTGTTTTGTATGTGCTTTGTTTAACATTCCATTAAGGAAAATTCTGTAGCTGACAAATCGTATCTTTCCCTTGAGAAAAGAACATTCTGCATTTCTGTAGTTTCTCCACATTTTATGCTTATCTTACCATTTTAATAAACTGTCTTTTTAAAATGTCTGACACTACATATTTTACCTTTTAGTCTGCATAATGCCTAATAAGTACTTTAAAATGGAGGTCCCTAATTTAACAATTAGCTTCAGCTGAGGTGGATGTAAAAGACCCCATAAGAGTAGGAGATGTTAACTGACACTGTGGCAAACTTCCCCTAATAGTATAAAAATACATCAGGTGTCCCCTGAAGACAGGCAACTAGTCTAGTGGGACTAACCTGGTCAACAAAAGGATAAATAAAAATTATATAAAATGATTGAGAACCAGTGGTAATAATCCTGAATAGGGACCTGGTTATAGGTAATGCACAACAGTAAAAGGATGTTTTGCCTCCTTTAGCACCTCTATGAAAAAGATGCCTAAATATTATTAAAACTGAATCACTCAGGCAGCCAGCTGAAATTGGTAGAGATTGGGGTGTATCAAACTCCATGTGTTGTGCGAGTAGATCCAATCTGTGAGGGAGCTTGTAGTAATTGCACCTAATGAAATGATGTTGCCAGTCAGAAGGCTGTCATCATAATAATCTTTGAGGAGCCCTTTTAAATCTTCAGAATGATTCTAGATACCAGTGGAAGGGTTGGAAATGCATAGAACAACATTGACCATGGTAATGAAAATGCCTGCAAGGAGTATTTCTGCAGCATCTACTTATTTGGCTGATACATTCCTGAAAAAAACTCATTTAATTTCCATTCTAGGGCATCTTTCCTGATCCTGCTCAGCTTGTCTGACAGAACATGCAAGGCCATGTAGCCAGTATCAAAGCCAGCGTATTTTACATTTGATAACTGGGAAAGTCCACTGAACACAGGTCCTTTTTCAGTGGCGGCCCAGGGAGAAAAGCTCCACAAATAACATAACAAGTGAGATATACTGAGTATAAGAATTAACATAAATACGGCACAATAGTGTATCACAGTATAGATGTTGACTGAGAAAACGTACATTGAAAGTACATAATTTGAAACAATTGTACTCTCAAAATAGATATACATCCAGATAAATCAGCCAGAAATGTTGATAAGCAGTATAAGGTAGTTTAAATGTAGAAGTCATAGGTCACAGCAGTAGATGCAGCAATTTATGGGTATTAAATGCTCAAAGTGGTGAGTAGAGATTGCAGTATAATAAAGGTGGAACTAGCCTGGGCAAGTACAGGAACAAAGCCATGTAGTATGGTGGTAAGTTCTTAGTGCTTTCTTAAACTGAGTTTATGAATAGATGGACGATATGTTAGTTGGTAGTGAGTTACATGTTTTAGAAATGCTATTAGGGAAGAGTGATTCTCCTGCTGTTACTGACTTTAGTTACTTCAAGAAATAATTTATTACTGGAGCAAAGAGTTCTATTACTAGAGTAGGGATGAAGTAGATTTTGCAGTGAGGGGATTTTTTTTCTGGTTGGTTAAGGATTTTATGAGCAAAGTAAGTTGATTGTATAATAAGAGTTGGGGGAACTCTAGCCAGTTGAGCTGCTTTACAGATTTGCAGGGGTGTGATCTGGATGGGGCATCAGAGGCAAACTGAGCTATTTTGTGGAGTCTAATTTAGCTAGGTCTGTCTTCCTGATGTTAATAAGAATTGGGGAAGCAGAGAGAAGTGTGGAGACCAGATGAGTGCATGTTATGCTAGATTGCGTGTGTTTGATAAAATACTGTCTATTTCTATAAAGGGTGCCCAGCTTTTTATGTACTTTCTTAATGGTCTAGATGATATGCATGTCAATCTCAATTTGTTATTATTCTCTACCCCAAGGAGTTTTGTGTGTGCAATGGGGGAAACAACAGCATTATTGTTTGATGTGATGTTAAAAGTGGGGTCTGTAGAGATGGTTTGAGTAGGTTTAAAGAGTAGTAGTTTAGTTTTAGAAGGTTTAAGAATAAGTTGAAACTTGGTAAGCCATGTTTCAATTAAAGAGGAAGGATTCTTGTGTAAGTGAGTTCTTGTAATGAGGAAGCAGCACAAATTAATGTGGAATTATCTGCACCTGAATATACATATCCAGAAGGCAGTCTAAAAGTACAGTCCTGTGAGACCGTCAAGGAGGAGGTCTGAACATTTATCTGGAAGACCCTGTGAGACAGTCAAAGAGGAGGTCTGAACATTTATCTGGAAGACCATATTGGCAAAGAGTGAAGAAACCCACGTTAAGTACTCCTGACATCTAACAAATGACTCTGCAAAGACTGATCATCTAGGAGTGAAGAAACCCACGTTAAGTACTCCTGACATCTAACAAATGACTCTGCAAAGACTGATCATCTAGGAGTGAAGAAACCCACGTTAAGTACTCCTGACATCTAACAAATGACTCTGCAAGATCGATCATCTAGATAAGGAAAATGTGAAAACCGACTTGTAGATGCAACATTATGAAAAAAATGGCTGGGAAACTTTGGTGTTTGAATCTTGAAATATCCTGGCATAAAAGCCTTCCTTCCTTTGGTCTAAAGCTAGTGGTAGCATGACTCCTAGAGTCTAAAGCTAGTGGTAGCATGACTCCTAGAGTCTAAAGCTAGTGGTAGCATGACTCCTAGAGTCTAAAGCTAGTGGTAGCATGACTCCTAGAGTCTAAAGCTAGTGGTAGCATGACTCCTAGAGTCTAAAGCTAGTGGTAGCATGACTCCTAGAGTCTAAAGCTAGTGGTAGCTTGACTCCTAGAGTCTAAAGCTAGTGGTAGCATGACTCCTAGAGTCTAAAGCTAGTGGTAGCTTGACTCCTAGAGTCTAAAGCTAGTGGTAGCTTGACTCCTAGAGTCTAAAGCTAGTGGTAGCTTGACTCCTAGAGTCTAAAGCTAGTGGTAGCTTGACTCCTAGAGTCTAAAGCTAGTGGTAGCATGACTCCTAGAGTCTAAAGCTAGTGGTAGCTTGACTCCTAGAGTAGGCATGTGGTGCAGATGCTAAGGAAAAACATCAGTTTGGTGTGAAGGAGGTACGTGTATATCCCGTGCCAACTATAACCTTCCTGAATTAATATTTTTACAAAGAGACTGAAAATATATGGCCAAAAGCATAGACAGAGCCAGTCTATGGGACAGACATCCAATGTAGGGGTGGTGGAGGGGGCAATGGTAGCATAGTCATTCTGAATGTGTAGTTAAGTCCCTTTTTAATGAAGGGATACCTGTGGGGGTTTTTTTTTGTTGTTCCTCCTCTTGCTATCCTCCCCATTTGCCAGCAGATGGCAAGAAATCAATATTTTGATTATCTCTTAAAGAGGGTTTCTAAGATTTTCTAATGTGGGACTTAAAATCTTAGTAACTCCCTGAATTAATTACCTTCCATCATCATCACCCCCCTCCCATTTTACCATTTTCTACAGTATAAGTGCACCCACCTTCTCCGCATTACCCAAACACATTTTACATATTTTGCTAAACATTTTGAATCATATTTACATAAATGCTAATGTCAACTATTATGATACACTGGGTTGGTATATTATCTGCTAAACTATTAATCACCTATTCATTTTCTGCACTTTCGCTTGTAACTAGTATGGAATTCCAAACCTCGGCACCGTAAAAATCTACTGCCAATCATAAGCAGACCAGCGTTCCACTGTGGCGACCCCCAACCAGGAAAAGCCGAAAGACAAGAAAGAGAGAGAGAGACACAAAATTCTGTCCTTCCAACAAGTTAATTCTTTTCATACCTGCTACACACCCCTAATTCCAGCAGGTTCCTTTTCAAGAAAGCATACTGTCTGCAGAACTCAAACAGCTAGACAAATACCCACACGTATTACAGGATGAACTTCTGCTGATGTTGGTTAGACCCAGCTAGTGAAGGCACTCCTTATTGGACCAAATAATAGGAACTCAAATGGCAACTTTCCCCTTACTGCATTAAGCATTCCTGTGTCTACTTCTAACCTCGATAATGGCATCAACCATGTTTTTATACAATTACTCAATAAGTAAGGCAAGTAGTATTACTAGATACAAAGCAGTGCCGATTCATTCCCAGAATTGTAATGTGAAGAAAACTTGCTAAACTGTTTACTGATAACTAAGTTTTTAGTGTTGCATTCAAACCACCTCCCATTAGCTAAGCAAAAAACATATTTAATGTGTTAATAAGAAATGTAAATATATAAAGAATGACAGAATGAAAAGGCAGACAATTTTCCAACATTATGTAAGCTTTCATGTGCTACCTAGAGTAGCATAGAGCTACTTTCTGGTCCCAGATACAATTATTAATATGTGACATATGTTGAGAATTTCCAGAGAATAATCCACATAGTCTCGGGTACTGAGTACCCCACTTGCCTGAAGGAACATTCTTGACCTCTACAGTGACCTCACTTGCCTGATGGGACATTCTTAACCTCTACAGTGACCCCATTTATCTGAGGGACATTCCTGACCTTCAGGGTGTCTGAGCATGCAAAATGTTATTGCACAATATATCCAGACGTCATTACCAGAGATATATATGGAAATAAAGGTATGCATTTTTGCATATATTTATTTATTTCAGTTTGGTGACCGGGGAAGTCCAATGGGCCCATGAGTGCCCGTTTTCAGTGGAGGCCCGGGGAGAAAAGCTCCAAATATATCATAAACATTAAAGATACAAAAGTAAGTAAGTTACAAAAATAAAGTACAGTTTACATGAATGAACATTCTGTATCAGGCTTAGTTGACAAAAGACAATTATGATTTATCTGGAAGATTCATTTAGGAAATACCTTTATAACAACTGAAGTGTAATAACATTATACATTATCGATTAAAGTAAGGAAACATATGCATTCATTCGACATAAGAAGCTATTTACAATATTTACAAGGTAGATATAGTATCATCAAAAGGAATTGCAGAGAGCTAGAGACAGCTCAGGGAACTAGTTGTTGGGGTGTTAGAGAGATTATGAGCCAAGGAGTAACACCTCCTTACGGCAGTTGTTAGAAAGAATTAGGGTGAAAGCAAGCACATTTCCATTTGGAGTGCAAGTAAGTGAAAAGCTGGGTTTTAAAGTTTTCTGAGTTAGTTATTGTCCTAAATATTTCTGCGAGAACACCGATAAGTGCCTCTACCAATAAGGAAATAAACGCGATAACCAAGCTGTGTATCAATCGCGTTTTAATATAACGTAAAATAATAAAGCAGACAACTCCAAACTAACAGACAAACTGATGGCAAAAAGGACAAACTGGTAGAAAAGAACAAGCAAACAAACAAGCTAGTTAAGCGCTTTCACCCAAAAAAACTGGGCTTCATCAGAACTGGCTTTCAGTTATTACATCACCAAATTTAAGCTTTTTTTGGCGCCAACAGGAAGTTACAAATTTAAAGTGATACGAGTACTGCACATAAAGGTATTTCATAGTCATAAACCACCTGTCAACCATACTAGTACAAAACTAATATAAATACAAATGTAAATAAATATAACTTGTAGAATAGAAAATGTCTAAATAAAACTACTAAATGCATCTGACTAATATTCTGATATGATATTATTACCACAGATACAACGAATTGTAATCTGTGGAATAAATAAAGTTGATATGAAATAAAATGTATTCTGTGCCAACAATAACATAAATACGTAATTGTGTTCAGTATACACTATAACACAGAATATAACTCAAAATGTAACATATGTTGAACAATGCTGGACACAATGTAATCACACTATATTATAAAAAAGAACTGCATATACTATGCATAAAAAATTCCATAAAAATACCTTAAAAATACATTAAAAAGTATAAATAGAACAAAAATTGATAAACTGATTCCTAAAAAATTTTTTGAAAAAACATTTAAAAAAATTTTTTAAAAAACTCTTTCAAAAAATATATATTATGAAAGTAATAATGCATATTTTTGAAGTGATAAAGACTAGATAAAATAAAACATTTTTTACATAATCTCCAAAAATGGTTTTACTGAAATGTATTTATTCAATCCTGGGGTAGTTGTGGCATCTAACAAAATTTGCCACTTCGCTTCCTTATATTTCAATAATCCCTTACCATCTCCTCCTTTAGGGTCTGCCTTTATTACTTCTAAAATAAAAAATTTAAATACATGGTCAGACCCTTCCCTATTAATGTGTCTATAAAGAGCATTGCTATTATCTTTAGTCGTTATACAGTATAAATGGTCGTATATCCTTTTCCTAAAATTTCTCTGTTTTTCCTATGTAAAAACCAAAGCATTTTTGACATTTACTTAGGTATACCACCATTTTTCTGTTACAGTTACCTGCCTTGCTTGTAATTCTACTCCTATGTACATTATCAAGCTGTAACTGTCTTTCTTCCAAAATGTGTTTACACTGGTTGCAAAACCCACACCACATTAGTTTTGTACTAGTATGGTTGACAGGTGGTTTATGACTATGAAATACCTTTATGTGCAGTACTCATATCACTTTAAATTTGTAACTTCCTGTTGGCGCCAAAAAAAGCTTAAATTTGGTGATGTAATAACTAAAAGCCAGTTCTGATGAAGCCCAGTTTTTTTGGGTGAAAGCGCTTAACTAGCTTGTTTGTTTGCTTGTTCTTTTCTACCAGTTTGTCCTTTTTGCCATCAGTTTGTCTGTTAGTTTGGAGTTGTCCGCTTTATTATTTTACATTATATTAAAACGCGATTGATACACAGCTTGGTTATCGCGTTTATTTCCTCATTGGTAGAGGCACTTATTGGTGTTCTCGCAGAAATATTCAATTTCAGTTGTCGTTGTACTTGTTGGGGTTGGTTACTGCTACGGAGCACACCGGTGCACTACCTAATCATGAGGTGGTCTCTAATTTGAGTCCTGATAAGTATAAAGATGGCCTGGAGAATATTCTAGAGTACATACTCACTTTAAAAGGTGAATTAAAGGGTTTAACCTCCTTGGTTAAACAGTTACTTCAGAATGGTAGAGGCGAACTGGAGTCTGGCAACCATGGTAGCCTAGGTCTATTTAAGCCACATGAGAAATCAACTTTTAACTCAGGTAATGGTTCTTTTCCGTCTTTAGTGACTGACAAGGGTCAATGTGAACTAATAAGTAATACTAAATATGTCAATGCCGTACCTTGTAATATTAAACCCTGTGGCAGAAGTGGAGAGCAAGCATCAGTGGATAGTTTGGACATACCTAATGGCCAGGGAGCTATTAGAGATAATGTGACTAATAGACTTGATATACGTGAATCCTTTAATAGTAGTAAAATCAATCTCACTGATTTTACTTTTGATTTCTCTGTATATGATATTAATGAAGAAGCTTTAAGAACTGGCACCAAACCTAAGAGAACATTCCCCATTAAAACGTATTCCACTGTTACTGGACAAAGTTCACAGTACAGGAAAGATATTGACAATTCTAATCCTGGCCTGGCCCATAGTGTGGGAAAAATGAATGGGCCATACCTGGGAAATATTGCCAACAATAAATGTAATAATTTTTTGAATGTGAACCACAAAATGGATGAATTTGGAGGCAGAAAACCTACATTGAATCCTGATGGTTCTGAATATGGGACTTTAAAAAATATGATTTTTTTATTAGGCAAAAAGCTAAAAAATATTAATGGGCTTAAAATGGGTAATGCCTATTTATCTAAAAATATTGACAAGAAAATTGTGCCTATGGGTTTGAGATTTTTTAAAGTACCATTAGGGTTGATTTATCTGGTGAGGTGATGAAAGAATTCAATGCTTTTTTTGATGTTTGCTGTTTTAACTTTATGCAGCTGCTTATTAAACACAATGATGACAAGCTTAGTAAATTAATTAATGAAGCTGAAAAGTTAAACAGTATTATTGATGATCTCTTGTTACCTGAATGGGAAAATCTATATAATAAACAATTTCAGGAAGCTAATAAATGGGCATCTAATTTAACTAAACGGAAATTCAAAAAATTAGAAAGGGACAGTGAGCAATATACAAGGAATACAGCTTATAAATGGCCAACTGTCAACAATGACATAGGTCATAATAATTTTAATGAGGTCCCTCACTACAGAGGTAACAAGAGATTTACACATCAAACTATTAATCACAACTATAATAAGCAAACATATGGGAGAAATAAGTATGAGGGGGATTTTCAGAAGGAGACAAGAGAGTACACCCAACCTTACAGGAATGGTTATCAGAACCATGAGGGGAGAACAAAGTATTAGAAGGAAATGTTAGGAATGATACTATTTGTCACAGACATGAGAAAGGAAATGATATTGTAAGAAGTGGAAACATTTACAGGTACAACAATTTTAACATATTCAATTATACAGATTTAGTCATAAACAAATCACACTTTGATTTATTTGTTAAAGGGATGAAATACATCCCTACCCGAAATTTGATATTGTGGACACCATTAAAGATTTCAAAAAATTCACTAGAAAAATTAATTTAAATATTTATTTCAACAATATTCTTAAAGCAGGTACTGATTCATCTGAATCTCATACAGATGCTAGTACACAGTTAAAGAAAACAAGTTTATTTACACCCCCGGCCCATCCCAAAGTGGAATTATACGAAAAAATTACAACTAGAGAATTATATCGAGAAACTAAAATGCTGAAACAAATAACTAGTATTAATAATTTGACCTCTGAAGAGAGAAAGTCTTTAATGAATATTAGAGAGAACCATAATATTAGAGTAAGGAAACCCGACAAAGGGGGTGGAGTTGTCTTATATGACAACATCCAATACACCAAGAAAATCTATGACATCCTTCACTATTCTGGTAATTACCTTACTATTTTCTTGAATGAGTTGAATATAGCATACTTTAGGATAGATTCCTATATTGAAGAATATTATATTGATGGACGAATAGCAAAAGAAACATATGAATATTTAAAGGTTAAGCCCCCTAAACTTGCTACTCTTATAGGAATTCCTAAGGTTCACAAGGATGTAGTTGACCCCCCCTTGAGACCAATTGTTTCAGGAAGTAAATCAAAGACTTTTCCGATGGGTAAATATATAGACACCAAATTAAAATTCTTGTATGAAAAAATTCCACATATGGTCAAGGATTCTTGGATGTTTTTAAAAAATTACCCAATAAAAAGGAATTTTGACAATATTTATTTTTTGACCATAGATGTAATTGATTTATTTTCTTGTATACCCAAGGAAAAAGGGTTAGAAGCATTCACTAGTAGTATAAGGAAACATGCGAATATGACATGGGACGACATCTGCTTATTAGAAGAGATGATGGCTATTGTTTTAGACAACAATTTTATATTCTTTGAAGGAGAATATTTTAAGCAAATTAGAGGTGTCGTGATGGGAGCAGCGTGCGCTCCCATTTACGCTAATCTAGTGATGCATCATTGGGAAGAAACTGTGTTGTTCAATAGTGAATTTTTTTCAGTATATTTCATATTATTCACGTTTTCTGGATGACATTTATATTTTACGGGAGGCCGATGAGATTAGATTAAAATTATTTTTAATTTTTTTAAATAGTAGTAGTGAATATTTGAAATTTACACATTCGGTTAATAAAACCGGAGTACCATATCTGGACACTTTTATATCATATCATGAACAGAAATTAAATTCCACTATATATAGAAAAAATACTTTTTCCAACAACTATTTAGAATATACTAGCTGCCATCCAGAAAAATTAAAGAAAAATATATTCAAAGGACAATGCGTTAGGGCAGCTCGAATGACATCAGGGGATGAACAGTTAAAAGTGGAATTGGAATATATAAAAGACTTATTTATACAAAGAGGATATCCTGCTAGCATGTTGGAAGACGTAATTACATATATAATGCATTACAGAAATATTAGGTATAAACCTTTATTAGGTAGTTAGTTTATGTGTGATTTACAAGTGGGGAATGCATCTCCAGCAGAAGATACAAACTTAAACCCTGAGAGATTTAATAGAGCATGTATTTTACAGTTTAATTTAGCCACAGACTATATTAAGAAAATTATAAGCAATTTTTGGTACATTTTAGCTGATGACACCCACTTGTCCAAAATAGTATGTAATGGACCCAATTTTATATATAGAATAGGGATGAACATCAAACAGTTAGTGGAATTAAAGAATTACATCATCAGTAGTAATAAAACTAGTGGACTGAGTACATTTAATGGGACTAGAAAATGTGGGCCTTGCAACCAGTGTAAACACATTTTTGGAAGAAAGACAGTTACAGCTTGATAATGTACATAGGAGTAGAATTACAAGCAAGGCAGGTAACTGTAACAGTAAAATGGTGGTATACCCTAAGTAAATGTCAAAAATTCTCTGTTTTTTACATAAGAAAAACAGAGAGAAATGTTAGGAAAAGGATATACGACCATTTATACTGTATAAAGACTAAAGATAATAACAATGCAGACACATTAATAGGGAAGGGTCTGACCATGTATTTAAATTTTTTATTTTAGAAGTAATAAAGGCAAACCATAAAGGAGGAGATAGTAACGGATTATTGAAATATAAGGAAGCAAAGTGGCAAATTTTGTTAGATGCCACAACTCCCCCAGGATTGAATGAATACATTTCAGTAAAACCATTTTTGGAGATTATGTAAAAAATTTTTTATTTCATCTAGTCTTTCTCACTTAAAAAATATGCATTATTACTTTTATAATATATATTTTTGAAAGAGTTTTTTAAAATAATTTTTTAAATGTTTTTTCAAAAAAAATTTTTAGGAATCAGTTTATCAATTTTTGTTCTATTTATACTTTTTAATGTATTTTTATGGTATTTTTATGGAATTTTTATGCATAGTATATGCAGTTCTTTTTTATAATATAGTGTGATTACATTGTGTCCAGCATTGTTCAACATATGTTACATTTTGAGTTATATTCTGTGTTATAGTGTGTACTGAACACAATTACGTACTTATGTTATTGTTGGCACAGAATACATTTTATTTCATATCAACTTTATTTATTCCACAGATTACAATTCGTTGTATCTGTGGTAATAATATCATATCAAAATATTAGTCAGATGCATTTAGTAGTTTTATTTAGACATTTTTGTATTCTACAAGTTTTATTTATTTACATTTGTATTTATATTAGTTTTGTACTAGTATGGTTGACAGGTGGTTTATGACTATGAAATACCTTTATGTGCAGTACTCATATCACTTTAAATTTGTAACTTCCTGTTGGCGCCAAAAAAAGCTTAAATTTGGTGATGTAATAACTGAAAGCCAGTTCTGATGAAGCCCAGTTTTTTGGGGTGAAAGCGCTTAACTAGCTTGTTTGCTTGTTCTTTTCTACCAGTTTGTCCTTTTTGCCATCAGTTTGTCTGTTAGTTTGGAGTTGTCCGCATAATTATTTTACGTTATATTAAAACACGATTGATACACAGCTTGGTTATCGCGTTTATTTTCTTATTGGTAGAGGCACTTATCGGCTTTCTCGCAGAAATATTCAGTTTCAGTTGTCGTCGTACTTGTTGGAGTTAGTTATTGTCCTAAGAGTGGAGGGGAGAGAATTCCATTTCTTGCCTAGTGAGAAAGAGAGGAGAAGCTGACGAGCAGGTCATTTTGGTTTGTGGATAGTAATTAGGTTTTGATTTTAGGGCGGCCACTGTGGTGCAGTGGTTAGCATTGTCGCCTCACAGCAAGAGGTTCTCCAGTTCGATCCTCGGCTGGGGTGCCTTCTGTGCAGAGTCTGCATGTCCTCCCTGTGGTCGCGTGGGTTTCCTCCGGGTGCTCCGGTTTCCTCCCACATTCCAAAGACATGCTGTAGGTGGCTTGGACACACCAAATTGGCCCTAGGTGTGAGTGTGTGCATGTGTGTGCCTTCAGTGGAAGGTTGACCACCGGGCTGGCAACTCAACAACGTAAAACTCCATTGCCAATCACGAGCGGACAGGTGATCCACTGTGGTGACCCCTAACCGGGAAAAAGCCGAAAGAAGAAGAAGAATTAGGTTTTGATTTTCAGATCTAAGAGGTCTATTGGGGGTGTAGGGGGGAAGGATGTTTATTAGAGCTGGACATTTATTTGGGTGAAATACAAGTCTGTGTGCTGTGTTAAGCTGGAGGTAGTCTAGATAATTAGGGAGTTCTAGCCAGTTTAGAGAATGAAGGGTATGGCAGTGACAGGTGGAGTTTTTGGATGTGGAGGCAAATTTGGAGATTCTGTTATAGCAGTTTTCCAGTTTAGAGGTATTGGTGGTGATCATGTTAGTTAGAAGAGGGGCTCCATATAATAGGGATGGGAGGAGGTAAGTAGTAACTAAAGTAAGTCAAGTGGAGTTTGAGAGAAAGTGATTGTTCCTATAAAGCATACCTAGCTTTTGGTGGGTTTTCTTTATATTTTGTTGGATATGGATATCGAACTTGAGTTGTTCATCAATAGTAATGCCAAGAAGTTTTGCAAAGGAACCACTTCAATGGGAGAGTTTAAATGGCTGAGGACTTTAAATGAAATTTTGTCAAACGAGAAAGTCTTGGAGGGAGAGAAAAGTAGAAGTTTAGATTTATTTGCATTTAGAGACAGGTGATTTTGCTGCATCCAGTTTTCAGTAATAGAAAAGGCAGCTTGGGTTTTAGTCAGAAGTTCAGGGAGGCTTGAGGGAGAGCAGACTATCATAGAATCATCTGCATATTGAATGATTTTGGCATCAGGAATGGAAGAGTGAAGGTTATTGATAAAGCCGTTAAAGAGCATAGGTCCGAGGATGGACCCTTGAGGGATGCCAGTTGGGGTAGGAAGAAATGAGGAGATAGTGCTCTTCTATTTAACTGCCCAAGATCTCTCTGACAGGTAGCTAGAGAACCAGGCGACAGTGTTTGGAGCGAGATGTAGGTTAGAGAGAGGATAAATAAGGTGGTGATGGGAAACAGTGTCAAAAGCCTTAGAAAGGTCAAGTAGAACTGTGGAAACTAAATGACCTGAATCTCAGGCTTGGTTGACTGTTTCTAAGAAGGAGAGTAGAGCGGTGATGGTGCTATGGCCAGGGCGGAAGCATGCCGGCTAGATGTTAGGAGTTGGTTTTGGGTTAGGTAAGGCATGAGATGGAAATGGATACATTTTTCTAAGATTTTGGAGATTGGAGAGAGTGGAGCAATGGGCCGGAAGTTTGAGATGTCAGTATTCTTGCCACCTTTGTGGAGAGTAAGAATGCAAACAGAACGCCATAGTTTGGGTACAGCAGAATGCCATAGTTTGGGTACATATGACTCCTTTATAGATCTGTTGATTATGATGTTAACTGGGAGTGTAATATTGTCGGCTGCGTATTTTAGGAAGGAGGAGGGAAGATTATCAGGAGCATTGGAGCAAGGTTGAAGTTTGGATAGGAGTCTTTTTATGAGATTAGTAGAGATTGACTTAAGCTCAAATATAGGGTGGTTAGGAGAAGAGAAATGGTGGTTAGGTGGGTTATTGTTAGGGAAGGTTTTGGTCAGGTTGGAGATAGTTTCAATAAAAAATGAATTAAATTTGGAGCTTAGTTCAAGGTCAGATATACTTGGGTCAGTGCAGGGGTTATTCTTGGTGCCGGGGTAGAGAAGAGAGCTTATGGATTTCCAGAATTGTTTGGGGTTATTGTTATTGTTGGACTGGAGTTTAAAGTAGCAGGATTTTTTGTCCTTTGTGATGCACTGCTTTGTGAGGTTATGGAGTTGTTTGTATTTGATCAGGGTTTTGGGCAGTTTGTTGTTATGGTAAAGCTTCCAGGCTTTGTCCCTTTGAAGCATAATTTGCTTGGTTTCTTTGGAGTGCCATGGAGCGGTTTTAGCTTTTAATCTTCTGTTTCTTAGTGGTGCTAGGGAGTATAGGGCGTCGAGGAAGACAGAGTTGAAGTGTTCTATTGCTTTATCAAGAGTAAGGGTGTTTAGGATTTGCCAGTTTGTTTGAAGATATTTGAGAAGGTTGAGGGGTTGAACTTGCTAAGGTTGCGGGTGAGAATGTTGTGATGCTGATGGGGGGGGTGGAGGAAGTTGAATGATGTATGAAGGCAGGGAGGTGGTCGCTAATGGTGTCGGGAATGGTACCAAAGTAAGTTATTTTATTTGGATGAGTGACTAGGATCCAGCCTAAAATGGATCCTGGGAGTGTTGCACTCATTTTTGGGATGGCATATTTCTTGTATGGAAAGGCAGTATAGGGTTACTGCAAACTTTTTTTGACTATATTAATGCCAATGTAGAATGTTTAGTTTACCTATGATTATAGTGTGGAAGGTATAACATATCCTGGTGTGGCTTGACTATATTAATGGCAATGTAGAATGTTTAGTTTACCTATAATTATAGCGTGGAAGGTATAACGTATCCTGGTGTGGCTTAAAGATTGATAAGGAAACTGCAAAACGTATCGCTGGCATCTATCGTAAACCTACTTTTTACAATTCATATTTGAATTTTGATAGCTGGCATCCTTATGTATGAAAAAGTCCATCATTAAGGGGCAGCTCGTGAGGGCTGCTAGAATGGTGAGTGAAGATGCCACATTTAGGGAAGAAGTGAAGTTTATATCAGAAATGTTTTTGAATAGGGGATATCCTAGTGGTTTAGTGGCAGTGGTGGCCAAAGAGGTGATTAAAAAGAGAGCGGGTGGCATTTCCCAACCCATTTTGGGCAGGCATGATCGGAATAATGGTAGCGGTCAGGTGACCTATCAGGTCAGAAAGAAGGAGCCTGATGGGAAGCTTAGTTTTATTATCACTTTCAATTTGGATGCAGATGGAATTGTTGAAATACTAAGGTGTAACTGGGAAATTTTGTCATATGATCAACGTATTGCGCAAAAAGTAGGATCTGCTCCTGTGATTGTCTTTAGAAGGAACAGATCATTCACAAATTTGTTAGAAACAAAAGAAAATGATGGAGTGGTTATTTCTAGCAGAAAATGGTGGAATTTTTAATGTGGAATGGGGAATTGTTGCATGAATATAAGGGAGACCCCAGAGTATTTGAGGCTAAATGGACTGCATATACACATTGCAGGGCACTTTAACTGTTGCAGTAAGTATGTGGTATATGTGGCTAGATGCCAGTCATGCCCCACCTTTTATGTGGGCAAAACCTGCAGACGATTTAAGGACAGGTTTAAGGAACATTTATTGGACATAAGAAACAACACAATCACAAACACCTTGAGTAGGCATATGTCTGAGAATAAGGACCACTTTTTTAAGTTTTCTGTACTGCAACAGTTGGTTAAGGACCCTCAGTGTAGAATGCTGGATTTACATTTAGATATATGTGAGTTAAGGTGGCAGTTAAGGCTGAATGCCACCCAGACACCTGGTATTAATGAAAATGTGACTATGGCATGTCTTTTGAAGTTAAAAAATATTTTAGGGTAACATAATTAGTTTTAGACATTTGAGTGAATATTTTAAAGTTTTTATAGTGAACGTTAATTTATCTGATATGTAATTGCCATGTAATGTTTTGAACTGTTGTATGCACATAATTGTTATATGCATCTTGTTTTTATGTCTCTGTAGTTTTTTTATGCGTTTAGTATAATTAATTGGTTAATTGGGTGCTTCTTTACATAAAAGGGCTGGGTTGTAAAACTGAAACTGCTCTGATGAAGTCCCTTCAGTAGGGAAGAAAGAGCTCAACCGGTGTGTGGTACAATAAAGCTTTTTGGATTTTACCAGTTGCTGTGAAGGCTTTTCACTTGTTCTAGTTGTGGTTTGGAGTTGGAGGTATTGTTAAAATAGATCCTGGGGGATTTGTTTTGTTGGGTCGAGTCGTAGACAAGATTACTTGAGTGAAGTTATAGAGGTTGATGGATAGGGTGGGAGAGGGATTATTGAACTTGTTCCAGTCAAGATTTACGTCCCCTAGAATATAAGTTTCGTAATTAATTTCAGATGAGGCCCATAGGAAGATATCTTTGAGGGTAGAGATGCTGTTACCAGGATATATATAAAGGGCTTTGATGCAGATATTTTTGCGCTTGTTCATTTTTAGTAGACCAACTTTTAGTTCGGTATTGTTGAATTGTGGGATAGGAATTTGGAGGGGAATTAAGGTAAGAAGATTAGAGTAGATAAGGCCAGTGCTGCCGCCATTTTTAGTCAGTCATTTCTGAGGGACTGAAATCCTTTAGGCAAGATTGCAGAGTCAGAGATATGGGGTTTGAGCCAGGTTTCTGAGATGGCTAAGATGTCAGGTTGGATGGCTAAGATGTCAGGTTGGTTATGAGTTCACCATGCTTGAAACTGGTGACTTTTATTGTTGAGACTTTGAGCATTGAGAGTGAAGAATTTCAAGGTATTGTGGGGGGAGGAGGGCTATTAGTAAGGGGGCTTGGCCCAGGGTTGGGATGGATATCCCCAGCGAATAAAAGGTTGTTGAAGGAAGGAGTTTTTAGCCATTTGGGTTTATTTTGTACAAGTTTGGGAAGAAATTACATTAGTTTAGAGGAAAGTATTTTGGCTTTAGAGGTGAAAATTTTAGGATAGAATAGATGTAAGGGGTGGGATTGAATAAGGGAAGAGGAGGTGTGGTAGTAAATGAGAGAAAAGATATGGGAGCAAACTGGTGAATGTGTCAGTTTGAGATGAAGGTCGGAAAAGTGGAACATAGGAGGAGTATGAGCTGGCATAACATATGGGAATTAGGAATACAAGGAGGCAGCAGGGGACATGGAGGGTGTGGAGAATTAAGGGAAGCATCATGGAACACAGGTAGTTTAATGTGTATAGTTTCAGGGGATGAAGCAGGTGAGAAATAAGAGGGGATGGCGACAGAGAAGAAGTTTAACTGAAATTAAAAAGAACCAGGGTAGGGGAGTTTAAAAAGGTGGGAGTAGAGAGAGTGTGAATGTGTTTATATAGGAGGAAGAGATGAGGAAATGTAAAGAGGGAAAAGGTTTAACTGGGTAATAAGGTAGGGTGTGGGGGGTGGGGTGTAAATTGAGAGGAGATTCCATTGGGTAGTTTGGATTAGTGGGTAGAGAAAGGGTGGAATAAATGTAGATGTGTTGGGGTGAGTGGAAATTAGGGGCAGGGTAGGGGAGTGGAGTGATCCCGCAGGGCAAATGGAGCGGGTAGAGCCAAGGAGGAGGAGAAAGTTCATCAGTGAAGGTGAGAAGAGCTCTGAGGTAAGGAGACTACAGTAAAGGCACTCAGTATTAGAGTTGAAGGAAGCAGAATGTTTCACAAGAGCTAGGGGCTATACAGGGCAGAGAAAGTGTAAAAAAAAGTCATTGACTAAATCTGGTTCTTAGAACAGGGCATATTTAGGTTAAGGTAGTGTAGGCATACATAGGGGTGTAGAAGGAAGCAGGAAATGCTGCCTCCAAGTGGCTGGACTGGGTAATTACAAAGGTAGGCCTCAGACACAGGGGAAATGGGGAAGAGAGCAGGAAGGTAGAGCGGGAGGATTAAAACGAGGTTAGCCTGCTAGCTTCTGCTCACCAGGTTGCTGTAATAACTGACAATTTTAATTTACAATTTGTTTATAATAGGGTACATACACTCAACATTAATTCCTGGGGAGGCAAGGAAGTTATAGAAGCACAGCAGGAGTTCTTATACGCTGTCTGTTCAAGGGCGGGAAGCCAGGGATTCCAAGCAGAGAACTGGGAGGCACCTGGGGTGGTAGTGATTCAACAGGGATACACCTTAAGTGGGGTCAGCAGCCTACGCAGTACTGGACTGGAGGGAATAGGAGGGTATTTAAAAATATTTGTTAGTAAACAAGCATAAATGGGCAGCCACGGTGGTGCAGCGGTTAGCATTGCTGCCTCACAGCAAGAGGTTCTTCAGTTCGATCCTTGGTTGGGTGCTTTCTGTGCGGAGTCTGCATGTCCTCCCTGTGGTCGTGTGGGTTTCCTCCTGGTGCTCCGGTTTCCTCCCACATCCCAAAGACATGCTGTAGGTGGACTGTTCACTCTAAATTGGCCCTAGGTGTGAGTGCATGCATGTGTGTGCCTTCTGTGGAAGGTTGTGTGCTGGGCTGGCAACTCAACACCGTAAAACTCCACTGCCAATCATGAGTGGACAGGTGATCTGCTGTGGCGACCCCTAACCGGGAAAAGCGGAAAGAAGAAGTAAACAAGCATAAATGTATCTGCAAAGCAGGCAGACAACAGACATCAATGACAGTCTTTTGCAGCATAATGTAAGCTTTCATTTGACATCATGTAGTGCTGTGTATATTCTATCACTTTAGCAATATTATTGTTTAGTGACTACTGTACTAGGTCAGTAGCCAATTCTAACTTGCATCCTGACCTCTCCTGTGAAATGTTGTTCTACCGCACCACTATTTGGAAACTGCTTGTTTACATTAAATATGCAAATATCCTTCTCTCACATGTATTACTAAATGTGCATAACACACCAGGTGGCAGTGTGAAGCTTCACAGCATTATGTACGCTTTCATTACATGCCATGAAGCACCATGTATAATCTCCTTATATGACAAATTATTAATACAAGCTATAATATCATGCATGCACACACACAGACTTGATTTATAAATATGCATCCATTTACAAATACACATGCACTTTTGCAATGCTCACGCATCCATTTATAAATGCACACATACATGCAGTTCTAAATAATCACATTTGTTTATAAATACACATCCATTTATAAACACATGCATACTTACATTCATAAATACACAAACATAGGTTCATAGGTTGGTACTAGGCTATCGGCCCTAGGGCCTATACAAGCCTAGCCATAACAATTCCCTGGCTATTTCTTCCCACACTATTTACTTCCCTGGACCACTGTCTAGCAGGGTGACTGACGTGATCTCCGGGGTGAATTTCCTTTCTCCCATTCAATCATCGAGGTTCCTTTTGAAGAGGGCCAAAGAGGTGCTCTGCTTGACATGTATGGGCAGTCTATTCCAGAGTCTGGGGAGTCTCTGGGTCAGGAACCTATCCCTTCAGCATGTTTTGCTTATTGTGATGACAAGGCTTAGTTTCCTGGAGTATGTGGCTCTGAGGGATTGGGATTTCTTTAAGTGTAGCATGTCCAACAGCTCTGGGTTTGACATGGCCTTGTATGTTAAGCAGAGATCGCCTTGGAGTAGACGATATGCAACAGAGTATTGCTGGAGTTTTTTAAGGTGGTCAGCATAGGGAATCTGCTTTAGGCCTGTGATTCTTTTAGTGAGGTATTTCTGTGGCCTTTTCATTTGTTGCAGATGTCTTGAGAGGTACATACCAAATGGGGCGTTGTATTCTATAATGGGTCTAATGAGGGATGAGTACAGTGGGACAATGACCTCCTTTTTTCAGGATGAAAAGCCCTTAGTGATGAGGTGTGCCACATAGAAGGATTTCCTGACTGTTGTGGCGATGTGGTTATTGAAGGTGAGACCACTGTCCACCTGTGTCCCTAAGTCTCTTATTACACTTTCGGTGTTTAGTGTACTGCCACCTATGTGATAATTCACAGGTACATGTTTTTCCCAAAGGAGATAACTATACATTTCTTGGCAATGAGCTTGAGCCCATGGCTCTGGCACCAAGCATCTGTTCCTGTAAGGCCCTTTTGCAGAGTATCCACATCATTTGGGGATTCAATAATGGCTCCCAGTTTGCAGTCATCTGCAGACTTTGTTAGCCAAAGTCCCTTAGTGTTGGCCTGTACTTCAGAGAAGTAGATGCCAAACAAGAGAGGTCCCAGGACTGAACCCTGAGGTACTCCACTTGTCCGGAGCTTGATTTGGAGTCGGCTACTTTTATAGTGTGGGTTCTGTCAGTAAGCCAGTTATCAACCCATCGAGTGATGTAGGGTGTAATGCCCAACCTAATACGAAACTCTCTTTTAGTTTCACCTATATAATATAATCCACTAATGCTTTACACTGTCCCCGTGGATTATATTATATAGGTGAAACTAAAAGAGAGTTTCATATTAGATTAGGTGAGCACATTAGAGACATAAGACATAAAAGGGAAAATAAATTTATTGCCACACATTTTAGTGTTTATCATAATAGTGATGCTTCATTTTTAACAGGAACAGTTTTAGAAAGTGTGAAATGTCTTTGTAATGATGAAAATGCTTTGAAATATAACTTGCAATATAAGGAAAGTATTTTTATTTTGAAATACAATACAATGACACCCTGTGGACTAAATAATGAAATAAACTGGAGGTGTCTGCTTTAAAACTTTTTTGAACATAATTGTTTAATTAATTGTTTAATTAATTGCTATGAGTATATATATATATCCATTCTTTCAGTGAGAATGTATACTCTTGAAAGGTGGTTACACCGAGGCGCTGGAGAATAAAGAATTTGCTTTTGGATTTGACTTTGGTTCCTGTTTTTCGATTCCTGACTTCTGAAAATTTTGCTGTTTTAGTATTGTTTTGGATCAGAGTTGTTTTTATCTGAAGGTGTGTGGAGTGGAGTTTGTGCAGTATGTTGACAATGTCTGTGGGTTCAGTATATTTTTTGTCATTTTGGACTAACTCTGAGCATATCTGGGAGTTTTCACCCAGGTTTCTAACATAACTAAAGAAGGCCTTGTGATTGTCTTTAGTGCCTTTTGCGATTTTTCTCTCAAAGTTGGCCTTTGATGATTTTATGAGTGATCATAGTTTTTTGCTAGTACTGATCAGAGATGCCTTCCCTTTTGGGGATTTTGCTCTGTCATGTAGTAGCTTCCTCCTCTTGTTGTAAAGCTTGTTAATGGCTGGGGTCCACCAGACAGGACGCCTGCCTTTGGGGGAATGGGTCTTGGTTTTATTTGGGATTGCATGATCCATGTATTCTTGAAGGTGTCCATAGAAAGCGTTTATAAAGGATTCAGCGGTGTGGGCTGTGGTTTCCACTGGCCCAGGGGCCTTGAAGGATACCACTTCAGTCTTAAGAAGTGTGAAGTCAGCTTTTGAGAAATTCTTCACTGTGGTCTTTTGTGCTGGGGGTGGGGGTGGGATGTGGATTTCCAGTGAGATTAATTTATGGTCTGATCTCACCAATGAGGGGTATACTTCTGGTGTGGAGCATTGTGTCCCCATGTTTGTGATGATCAAGTCTAGTATATTATATCCTCTTGTGGAAGTGGTGACTAGTTGTTCCATCGCATTTGAGTTTATGAATTCTAGGAACCTTTGGGCTAGGGTGTTGGGGCTTGAGTAATGCTCCCAGTCTATGTTTGGGTAGTTGAAGTCTCCCAATATTATTTGGAGAGACATTCATACTCTCCAGTGTCTTCAGGAAGGCTGAGTGAGGTTCCTGAGTTTGAGAGGGTGGTCTGTAGCATGTTACAAACTGTAGGGCAGTTTTGCCTATGGTTAGTTGCACATGGATGGTCTCCGATGCTTTGTGCGTTGCCACTAACCTGGAGGTGTGGGTATCTTTGATGAATATGGATACTCCCCCTCCTTTTGTGGTTCGGTCCAAGTTTTGGGGCCGAAAAGCATGATATGAGGTATAACCTGGTAGTACTGGGGTGCTCTCAGGAGCCTTGAACCAGGTTTCAGTCACTGCACAGACATCGATGTTCTCCATACTAAGTAGGGCTGCAAGAGCGTGCATCTTGAGGATTAGACTTCTGGCGTTGAGCAGCATTACCCTTAGTTTTTTTTCCACTTGTGTTTTCTAGGGAGGTGGGTTTGTCTTTTGAGCCTTGCCTAAAAAAGGCACTATGGGGGTGGCAAGAGCCTTGGCCAATATCCGGAAGCCCAGGGGTGACAGGTGCAAGCCGTCCCTTGCGAAGCAGCGTGGCTTGTCAAGTATGTCATCCCAAGCAGACAGACATTGGATCCCCTTAGAATGACACCAGTAATTGAGCCAATTGTTAAAGCTGATCATTTTGTCTTTGTACTGTGGCATCATTCTTGGTGAGGGTAAGATGCTGCTCAGGGTCAGGGTCATACCGGCCTGGGCTACATAATCAGAGAGCTCCTCTAGGTCTCTTTTCATGTAGTCCAGGGAGGTACATCTCAGGTCATTCACACCGGCATGGACAATGACTGAGTCATATTTGTACTTGCTTTGGAGTGACCTGAGTGCTTGTGTTATGTGGTGGATTCTAGTGCCCGACAGGCAGCTTACTGTAACCTTTTCCTTGTTCAGTCTGGCGAGCGGGACGTCAGTGTGTCTGACTATGGAGTCACCTATTACAAGTGTATCAGGCATGTTGTTTGGCCTTAAGGGCTGTGACTGTTTGGCACACTGACTTTGGCACACTGACTTTGTGAACTATGTGTTGCATGTGCTATGTTTTGAGGTAGTGGTTGCTTGGATGTCTGCTTTGGAGGCCTCTGTTGTTTTGGTAGATTTTTAATTAGAGCCTCCAAGTATGTTTTTGTGTGTTTATGTGTTTGGCTTGCAGTTATGATAGGTCTATGTGAGACTGGGTTTGTGGTGTGCGTGGTTACCTTCTCCTCTTGACTGGTTTTGCCAGTACTGAGTCGAGAGAGCTCATCCTCCAGTTTGGCTATATAGTTGCATCTCTCACATATATTTGTATTTGTTGGGAGGAGGAGAGGGTTGTCTGTGTACATGAGGCAGTTGTAACATTGCCTCAATATTCCCAGATTCACCAGCTGAACTGGAGAGGATGCCAGTAACTGACACTTCGACATGCTAGAATAGTGTAAGGGATTGCTGTGTATCTGAGTTAGAAAGGACCTATAGGGAAATGGGTACTCAAGGGGATTGTAGGTGGATGTAGTGCTTTCTTTTTGTTTAAGAGTGCTTTACCTATGTAAAAATGCTTTAGGAGCAAGTGCTGGGCTTTTCAGATAGAGAATAGACTGTTTAGATTGAAAGTAGAGCAGTTCTAAGGGAAAAACTGAACAGCAGACTTAGCGGAGCCAGAAATAGTTTAAACTTGATTAACTGGCGCTGCCTGATGCTGCGCTATGCGCAACTTCGCCCAAAAGCATGCTAAAGCAGGCTTTATAGCAGGGGATTAGAAAGAGCTAGGAAATGGCCCAAAATGGCCAATAAACTACAAGTTGCTGGGCTGGAACCACTCCTTTAGGGACAAATAGGCTGTTCAGTTCTCCCCACTCCCACTGGTGAACAAAGAAGAGGAGCAATGGACCAGGGGGTGGAGGGGGTGAATCCTACAACAATAAAGAGGAGGACATCGACCATTACGGTAAGAGTTTATGCACCTGTACTATGCTCTTCCATTTCATTGTTGCAGTATTCATTACACTAGGGTGAGTGACAAAGCTCGGTAAAGAAACTTGGGAGGAGGAAGGACCAGTAAACCCTCCTTGGAAGTCATGAACAATGGCCTTAGCAAAAGCAGCTCTGGAGATTCCATCCAACTTGTAGTGCTTGCTAAATGTATGCATAGAAGTCCAGGTAGCAGCCTCAAGAACAGAGCGAGTATCCAACCCCCTTGAATAAAGATCACAAGAAGCCACAGCTCTAATGGAATGAGCTGTAACATGAAAAGGAAGGCTCTTACCATGAAAAGAACAAAAGGAAACAGCGTTAGAGATCCAAGAAAAAATATTCTGCTTGGATACAACTAATCCTAGGGACCTAGGATGAAAGGAAACCAACTTCTGCTCAGGTTTCCTATAATCTTAGTCTTATCCAATGTGTGCAGCACCCTTTCACTGGCAGATTGCGGAGAGGGGAAAAAGTGGCCAAATTAATAGACTGATGAAGGGACATCTCATTAACCACCTTGGGCATAAAAGGAGGAAGGATTAGTATGTATAAACACTGTGTCCTTATGAAACAGCAAAAAAGGAGGGAAGCCATAAGGGCCTGAAGCTCAGATGCCCATCTGGTAGAAATAAGAGCTAAGAAAACTCGAGTCGTTCAAGAACAATTTTGCAAGGCAGGTGAAGCAGCAGGCTCAAAAGGAGCCCGAGACAATTTTTCCAAAACAAAACTAAGATCCCAGGGAAGGGGAACAGGGTTTCTGGGAGGCCTAATATGAATGACACCTTTAAGAAATTGTTTAGCTTCAAATCTAGAAGCTAAAAAAGGAGAAAAAGCAGACAAGCAGTGATAGCTGATAAGTGGGCCTTATCAGAACAATAGGCCAACCCAGCATTTAGCAATTGATACAGATAGGAAAGAACCAAAGAAACATGCACAGAAACTGGACAGGTAAATGGAGAGAGAGAGAGAGAGAGAGAGAGAGAGACCAAACAGAAAACTTCTTCTATTTGGATAAGTAGGATTTCCTAGTAATGGGTTTCCTGGCCTCTGGCACGAATGTAAGCACATCCTCAGGAAAAGGTGTCAAACAGTATGACACACAGGAGACACTCCAAGTGCAGTTAACTGTTGACAAAACACTTATTCAATTCATAGCTAGCTGCAGACCCCTAACCATGACTCAGGATGCCCACTACACCCATCTGGACTTACTGGAACCCATCAAGATTCAACCATCTATCCTGATCCTGGGTGACTAACTACTCCACCATAGAGTTGACGACCTATTCTAGCCCAAACATGATTGCTCAGAGATTCCTCGACTTCGTCAATGCCAATGTATTGGATCAGCTGGTCGACACCCCTATGACAGGTGAAAATATCCTGGACCTGGTCCTGCCCAACATGAGTAGCCACTGTAGCACCTCTACAGTGTAATCCTCCATGGTAAGATCCAACGAGAAAGTGATCCTCAAACCAGGTATAAGCAGCTTCACAGCCAGTATCCCTTCAGTTGGGACTAACACTAATGTCCAAGCCTACACCAAAAAACTATATAAGCACCTACATAGCTGTATGGACTCAGCAATACCAGACAGGACCAAATCATCTTCCTCAAGGAAGAGTAAACCTGTCTGGTTGACAGCAGCAATAAACAGACACTATAATAGAAGGAAATAAATTCTGTCCATGACCAAGAAGGAGCAGGTGCCAAGTTGGAAGCAATCTCTCTTTTGTCTGAATAAGCAAATAAGGTCACTGGTGAAATCCTCTAAGGTCAACTTCGAGTCCAAATTGACCACATCCACCAAGGACAATCACAAGACCTTCTTCACATACATCTGCAATCTCAAAGGCAACACCCAAATCTCTTCTTAACTGGTGATCAATAACACCACATACAAAAATGCCATAGATATAGCCAACCTACTGGCAGACAGGTTCAATGAAAACTTCACCCCCTTGTTCCCCTCATTCATAAATGAGGACATCCTCAGCACCTGCACTCCTCCCTTCATCACCAGGGAGCAGGTCCTTAATGCCCTCTCAAAGGCAAAAAATACAGTCTCCATGGAACCCAGTAACATCCCTAGCTGTATTCTACATAAACTCAGGCATGAGCTCTCAGCTCCATTAGACACCCTATTCAACCAACTCCTGAGCACCGGCTTCATCCCACCTGACTGGAGGACAGCCACTGTCATCCCTCGACACAAAGGTGGAGCATCCACTGACCCAGGCAATTATAGGCCCATCAGCCTAACTAGCCTGATCTGCAAGGTTATGTAATGCATATTGCATATGGCATGTACTTCTCCACAAAGGTGGTGTGTGCTCCCTAGGACCATGCTCAAAATCCAGGGTCTCAAACACCTATTCTATACAGATAGGCCAAAAGCCCAGTCCCACTACTCAGTCTCATACAGACTGCTCAGAGGTGACCTGTGCCTGGCATACAAGGCCATTTCAGACCCAGCCTTGATGGAGTTACTGCATGTATGTAATCACAAACTCCAATCATGCAACCCACACACAAGGCCTTAACCTGGTCTGTGATATTAATAGAACTTGTTGGCTGGATAGATTTGTGTCCTAAAGACTCTCCCGTCTGTGGAATAGACTCCCTCTCCATGTCAAGCACTTCTCTAGCACTCTTTAAGAGGAACCTAGATGACTAGATGGGAAACAGAAAATATAGCCCTGGGATCCTACCTATGTCCCTGCTAGACAGGGGGGAAACAGGTGCTGACTTTCAGGGAAAATAGGCAAAATTCTTGGCTATAATTTTAAAGGTCTCTGGACCAATAGCCTAGTATCATCATCCTATGAACTTATGAACCTATGTCAAATCAAAATCTTATCACCCACAGTGTCAGTTGAAGAATGGACAGGTGGGGATGGGTGAGAGATCCCTTCATTGTCTTGTGTGAGGTTTTATTTTGTGAGGTAACTTTTGATGATTGCCCACGGCTAAATGCAGAAAAAGAGGAACCCAATGTGGTATTGGCCAAGAGGGAGTCCTAACAAGATTTTGGGAGTATCCTGTGGAATTCTGAGCAGGACTTTTGGAATGAGGGGAACCTTTCTTTGTGCCAGTCTCAAGCCCGGATAAATGGGGAGGATTGCGTCAAGAAGGGCATCCAGCATAAAACTTCACCAAATCATTCATGCGGACAGCAGTAAATATTTACATACCAGATCAGTCGAGGCCAGGGTTAACAAAGACTGCCACCAGTACTGTTAGCCAACAGGGTGCTGGCGGAAATTGGACTACTGTTGGCCGAAGGAGGAGAAGAGGGGGAAGGAATGGCCAAAGGAAGGAAGAGAGGAGAAAGGCTAGGACTGTGGTAGTGAGGGTCCGAACTTTGAATGTTACCAGTATGACTGGTATAGGGAGAGAGCTAGCCAATATGATGGACAGAAGGAAGGTTGGTATATTGTGGGTGCAAGAGACCAGATGGAAGGGAAGTAAGGCTAGGTGTATCGGAGGTGGGTTCAAATTGTTTTACAGGTTAGGGGAAAAATACAGTCTCCATGGAACCCAGTAACATCCCTAGCTGTATTCTACATAAACTCAGGCATGAGCTCTCAGCTCCATTAGACACCCTATTCAACCAACTCCTGAGCACCGGCTTCATCCCACCTGACTGGAGGACAGCCACTGTCATCCCTCGACACAAAGGTGGAGCATCCACTGACCCAGGCAATTATAGGCCCATCAGCCTAACTAGCCTGATCTGCAAGGTTATGGAACGCATATTGCATATGGCATGTACTTCTCCACAAAGGTGGTGTGTGCTCCCTAGGACCATGCTCAAAATCCAGGTTCTCAAACACCTATCCTATACAGATAGGCCAAAAGCCCAGTCCCATTACTCAGTCTCATACAGACTGCTCAGAGGTGACCTGTGCCTGGCATACAAGGCCATTTCAGACCCAGCCTTGATGGAGTTGCTGCATGTATGTAATCACAAACTCCAATCATGCAACCCACACACAAGGCCTTAACCTGGTCTGTGATATTAATAGAACTTGTTGGCTGGATAGATTTGTGTCCTAAAGACTCTCCCGTCTGTAGAATAGACTCCCTCTCCATGTCAAGCACTTCTCTAGCACTCTTTAAGAGGAACCTAGATGACTAGATGGGAAACAGAAAATATAGCCCTGGGATCCTACCTATGTCCCTGCTGGACAGGGGGGAAACAGGTGCTGACTTTCAGGGAAAATAGGCAAAATTCTTGGCTATACTTATAAAGGTCTCTGGACCAATAGCCTAGTATCATAATCCTATGAACTTATGAACCTATGTCAAATCAAAATCTTATCACCCACAGTGTCAGTTGAAGAATGGGCAGGTGGGGATGGGTGAGAGATCCCTTCATTGTCTTGTGTGAGTTTTTTATTTTGTGAGGTAACTTTTGATGATTGCCCATGGCTAAATGCAGAAAAAGAGGAACCCAATGTGGTATTGGCCAAGAGGGAGTCCTAACAAGATTTTGGGAGTATCCTGTGGAATTCTGAGCAGGACTTTTGGAATGAGGGGAACCCAGCCACTAGGGATGCACAAGCCAGTGCATTTCTTTGTGCCGGTCCCAAGCCCGGATAAATGGGGAGGATTGCGTCAAGAAGGGCATCCAGCATAAAACTTCACCAAATCATTCATGCGGACAGCAGTAAATATTTACATACCAGATCGGTCGAGGCCCGGGTTAACAAAGACTGCCACCAGTACTGTTAGCCAACAGGGTGCTGGCGGAAATTGGACTACTGTTGGCCGAAGGAGGAGAAGAGGGGGAAGGAATAGCCAAAGGAAGGAAGAGAGGAGAAAGGCTAGGACTGTGGTAGTGAGGGTCCAAACTTTGAATGTTACCAGTATGACTGGTATAGGGAGAGAGCTAGCCAATATGATGGACAGAAGGAAGGTTGGTATATTGTGTGCGCAAGAGACCAGATGGAAGGGGAGTAAGGTTAGGTGTATCGGAGGTGGGTTCAAATTGTTTTATCATGGTGTGGATGGGAGGAGAAATGGCGTAGGAGTTATCCTGAAGGAGCAGTATATGCTAAGAGTGTTTTGGAGGTGAAAAGAGTGTCGGACAGAGTGATGTTTCTGAAGCTGGAAATTGATGGTGTAATGATGAATGTTGTTAGTGCATATGCTCCACAAGTTGGGTGTGTGATGGATGAGAAAGAAAAATTTTGGAGTGAGTTGGATGAAGTGGTGATGACTGTACCCAACGGTGAGAGAGTGGTGATTGGAGCATATTTCAATGGGCATGCTGGTGAAGGGAACAGAGGGGATGAAGAAGTGATGGGTAGGTATGGTGTTAATTAAAGGAATACAGAAGGTCAGATGGTAATGGATTTTGTGAAAAAGATGGACATGGCTGTGGAGAATACATATTTTAACAGAGGGAGGAGCATAGGGTGACATACAAGAGTGGAGGAAGATGCATACAGGTGGAATATATCTTATGTAGGAGGGCCAGTTTGAAGGAGACTGGAGACTGTAAAGTGGTGGCCAGAGAAAGTGTAGTTAGGCAGCATAGGACGATGGTTTGTATGATTACGTTGGTGATCAAAAAGGAGGATGAGTGTGAGGGCAGCACCAAGGATCAAATGGTGGAAATTGAAAAAGGGTAATTGTGAGGTGGAGTTCCGGGAAGAATTAAGACAGGCACTGGGTGGCAGTGAAGAGTTACCGAATAGCTGGGTAACTACAGCAGGGTTAGTAAGGGAGACGGCTAGAAAGGTGCTTGGTATGACATCTGGACAGAAGGACGACAGGGAGACATGGTGGTGGAATGAGGAAGTACAGGAGAGTATACAGAGAAAGAGGTTGGTAAAGAAGAAGTGGGATTGTCAGAGAGATGAAGAAAGTAGACAGGAGTATAAGGAGATGAGGTGCATGGCAAAGAGAGGTGGTGAAGGCTAAGGATAAGGCATATGAAGAGTTCTATGAAAGGTTGGACACTAAGGAGGGAGAAAAGGACCTGTACCGATTGGCTAGGCAGAGGGACCGAGCTAGTAAAGATGTGCAGCAGGTAAAGGTGATAAAGGATAATGAGGGAAACATACTCACAAGCGAGGAGAGTGTGTTGAGGAGATGGAAAGAGTACTTCGAGGGGTTGATGAATGAAGAGAATGAGAGGGAGAGAAGGTTGGATGATGTAGGTTTAGTGAATCATGAAGTGCAATGGATTAACAAGGAGGAAGTAAGGATAGCTATGAAGAGAATGAAGAATGGAAAGGCTGTTGGTCCAGATGACATACCTGTGGAAGCATGGAGGTGTTTAGGTGAAATGGCAGTGGAGTTTTGAACCAGATTGTTTAATGAGATTTTGGAAAGTGAGAGGATGCCTGAGGAATGGAGAAAAAGTGTTTTGGTACCGGTTTTTAAGAATAAGGTTGATGTGCAGAGCTGTAGTAACTACATAGGGCTTAAATTGATCAGTCACAGCATGAAGTTATGGGAAAGAGTAGTGGAAGCTAGGTTAAGAAGGGACATGATGATTAGTGATAAGCAGTATGGTTTCATGCCGGGAAAGAGCACTACATATGCGATGTTTGCTCTGAGAGTGTTGATGGAGAAGTACAGAGAAGGTCAGAAGGAATTCCATTTTTTTTTTGTAGACTTAGAGATAGCATATGACAGGGTGCCTAGAGAGGAGTTGTGGTATTGTATGATGAAGTTGGGACTGTCAGAGAAGTATGTAAGAGTGGTACAGGATATGTACGAGGGTAATGTGACAGTGTTGAGGTCTGCGGTGGGAGTGACAGATGCATTTAAGGTGGAGGTGGGATTACATCAAGGATCAGCTCTGAGCCCTTTCTTATTTGCAATTGTGATGGACAGGTTGACAGACTAGATCAGACAGGAGTCCCTGTGGACTATGATGTTTGCAGATGACATTGTGATCTGTAGTGAGAGTAGGGAACAGGTGGAGGAGACCTCGGAGAGATGGAGATATGCTCTAGAGAGGAGAGGAATGAAGGTCAGCAGGACTAAGACAGAATATATGTGTGTGTGAATGAGAGGGAGGATAGAGGAATGGTGAAGATGCAGGGAATAGAGGTGGAGAAGGTGGATGAGTTCAAGTACTTGGGGTCAATAGTTCAAAGTAACGGTGAGTGTGGAAGAGAGGTGAAGAAGAGAGTACAGGCAAGATAGAGTGGGTGGAGAAGACTGTCAGCAGTGATTTGTGACAGACAAGTACCAGTAAGAGTGAAAGGGAAGGTCTACAAGAGGATAGTGAGACCAGCTATGTTATATGGGTTGGAGACAATGGCATTGACAAAAAGGCAGGAGTTAGAGCTGGATGTGGCAGAGTTAAAGATGTTAAGATTTGCATTGGGTGTGACAAGAGTGGATAGGATCAGGAATAAGTATGCCAAACAGCAGGACTAAACGCCTCCAAAACACACGTATGCTTGTTCTGGAAGTCAAAGGCAAAAACAACAAGCTGCTACTAAGCCAACACAGTTCCTAATTCCAAGCAGCAGAACTAAACACCTCCAATAAGCACAGTCAGAGAGGTGAAACTCATCAAAGATAAACTCAGCCAGATAGCCAAACTCACTGAAGCAGGTCTTTTTAAATTCCAAAGGGATAAGCAAACAAGACGCCAATAAACAAACAACTTCAATTTTATTAAGCACCATGATACTGCTTTTCATCGGCGTCCTGCACCAACTTCTTCAGACTTTGTAAAATAACAACTCACGCTTAAGTGCTGCTACATTTAAAGCCATTGCAAGCAAAGTCTATTACAAATTAATAGACTTTGCTTGCAATGGCTTTAAATGCAAGTACTCCCAGAACTTAACTATCTTGTTTGCTTATCCCTTTGGAATTTAGAAAGACCTGCTTCAGTGAGTTTGGCTATCTGGCTGAGTTTATCTTTGATGAGTTTCACCTCTCTGACTGTACTTATTGGAGGTGTTTAGTTCTGCTGCTTGGAATTAGGAACTGTGTTGGCTTAGTAGCAGCTTGTTGTTTTTGCCTTTGACTTCCAGAACAAGCATACGTGTGTTTGGGAGGCATTTAGTCCTGCTGTTTGGCATCAGGAGCTGTGCTGGTTTAGTAGCAGTTTGTTTTTTCTTGTCTTTGATCATCAGGAATAAGTATATTAGATGGTCAGCCCAGGTTGGAAGGTTTGGAGACAAAGCCAGAGAGGCAAGATTACGTTGGTTTGGACATGTGCTGAGGAATGATGCTGAGTATATTGGGAAAAAGATGCTAAGGATGAAGCTAGGTAACAGGAAAAGAGGAAGGCCTAAGATAAGGTTTATGGATGTGGTGAGAGAGGACATGCAGGTGGTTGGTGTGACACAGCAAGATGCAGAGGACAGGAAGAAATGGAAACAGACGATCTGCTGTGGCGACCCCTAATGGGAACAGCTGAAAGAAGGTGATGACTTTTGGAATGAGGGGAAGAGGAGGGAACACATGAAGGAACATTCCCTTCCAAGAAAAAGATAGGGTGTCCACTTTCCAAACCAGAAAACCTGGGACTCTGGCACAAAAAAGAGGAAGTTGCCTGCTCGGGAAGGGGGGTGCAAACAGATCTATTTCAGAAGTATCCCACTGCTGGACAATGTCCAGAATCACATCCTTTGACGCATCCATTTGTGGGATTAAAGACCTGCTAATTCTGTCAGCACAATGTTTTGACCAAAGGAAAATGAAATTGCCTGAAAAGTCACTTGACACTGGACAGCAGGATCTCACACTTGGAATGCCAACTAGCAAAGATGAGATAAGTTCTCCTTTCCCCTGTTTATTTACATACCCCATTCACTGTGGTATTGCTTTCCCCCTGTTTATTTAATACCCCATCACTGCAGTATTGCTTTCCCCCTATTTATTTACATACCCCATCACTGCGGTATTGCTTTCCCCCTGTTTATTTACATACCCCATCACTGCGGTATTGTCTTTAAATACCTTGAGAGGTCTTAGGGAGTAAATGAGGGTGAAAAGCCTGAAGCACCAGTGAAGGCGTCGCTGGCCCTCGCCGCGCTCCCCCCTCAGAGCTCTCATCTCTTTACATTGATGTACTATTTCCATTGAAGAGGTAACCACACCCCCTACACCTTTAGGGAGCCAAAAGTTGCTCCCCATCCCATGTCTGATGGGTCTGTAAACAACTCCTGAGAGGGACGAGGGGGAGGAAATGGGAGCCCTGGCTTATGAGAACTGCCAAATCCACCAGAGAAGTTCCTTGTTGAGACAAGGAAGAAGAGGAACAACAAAGTCTAGGAGTGCGCATGTTGAAGCCAAATTGACTTCAGAAACCACTCAAACATTCCTGTGTGGAGTTTGGCCAGAGGGAGCACAAGAATAGTGGGTGCCATGAATTCCAGATCTCTCAGAAACTCACTGGCTCTGACAGAGACCAGAGAAACAAGTGTTTAAAAGAAGGAATGAGTGTCAAGCCCTTGGGAGGAGGCAGAGATGCCAGCACAGGCACAGTATGAATCCTGCACCTCAGAAAAGCATGGTCCAGAGAAGGAGTCAGAAAAGACTTTCTGAAATGTAATTTGAACCCCAGGTTCTGCAGAAAAAAAATGGTAGAATGAAGACTTTGTAAGAGGATCTCTTGAGAGGGTAACTGAAAAAGGAGCTCATCCAAGAAAAGAAATACTTGGATCCCCCAAATCTTCAAAAACAATCACAGGAGCTATGCATTTGGTGAATACCCTTAGGGCAGTAGGTAGGTCAAAGGTAAAGCAGAGAGCTGAAATGCCAGGAAGCCATAGAGAAATGCAAAAACTTCTTTAAAAGGGGTTGAATAGGGATATGGATGTAAGCATCCTTGAGATCCAGAGAAACCATAAAAGCCGAGGAAGCAGCAAAGGAAACATAGTCTGAAGGGATAACAATCTAAAGGAAGGAACCTTCTGAAAAGTATTCAGGTGAAAAAGATCCAGAATGGGTCTTTAAGTGCCCTCTTTCCTGGAGAGCAAGAACATTACACCACCCATAGTCAATATTCTTGGCAATTGAGCCTTCTTAGCTTTAGTTTGTGAATTTTTTTCAGGATAAAAATATATATATATATATATATATATATATATATATATATATATATATATATATATATATTTATATTTATTTATTTATTTTTTGTCTATATGAATAGTATAAGCTTATTGTACTACCATTGTTATATTTATTTATTTACATTTGTTGACCGGGAGAGTACGACTGGACACAGGTCCGTTTTCAGCGGAGGCCTGGGGAAAAAAGCTCACATTAAGTATTACTTACATTAATTATACAGTTAAAAAACATAGCATTTAAAATATAGACATTAGTCCAGTTGAGGATGTAAGACAAGAATAAAACAGATGCAAAACAGCTGTAGAACATAGTATAATTTTAAAATACGGTGACATATACTAAACATGGTTACAAATGTAGTTGAGATTCATCAGTGAACAATTGATACAATCTGTTTCTGAGGTATATAACAGCCATTAGCAGTTGTTGCTACAAGAAGTTAGTACTATGTGGTAGGTAGCTGGGAGCATGAGTATGCTTTTAAATACAATGTCAAGGAACTTGTGTTTGAACTCCTATTGTAATTGTCATTTGTACAGATGTATAATTATGTAATCGTCCTAGCAGCTTTCTCCCTGGGTCTACGCTGAAAACGAGCCCAGCCAGACAGCACCGGGTTATCAAATGTAAACAAATAAATAAATGTACCATCGCCAACAACTCCTCGACAACCTGATACTCCTATTGTACCCCTTTTTAACCTACTCATTACTCTCTCCCTTCTCGAGTGTCACCCTTGACAATCTTCCTTTACCCTATGGCTGCAGAAATATGAACAATAATGTAGTTACCCATGCTTGTCTTATGCATACTACATAAAGTATTCTGCTCAGTCTATCTGCCTAAAGTGTAGTAAATAGTATGGCTTATCTGTACACTATGTTAAATTCTTATGCATTGGATACCTTTGATGCAAATCAAAACAGATTTCAATAAGTTCTAACCATCTCGAGTATAGTTTCCCAATTGATTCTCCTGACTAATACTCTTTTTGTAACTCAACTACATTTTGGTAACTCTTGTTAAACAAAGTTATATTCTTTTTGTATAATGTTATGGAGCTTTTCTCCCCAGGCCTCCTCTGAAAATAGGTTCATTTCAGCCCAGAGGACTTTTCCAGGTCAACACAAGCAAATAAATAAATAATTCTGGAATAAAATCCCTTCTCACTTTGAGCAGCTGGAACCTCTTGAATAGTTCAGAGAGTCAAAAGATCCTGAAGCACCTCTGGAAAAAAGCTCAACTGTTCTCAAAGTGGCTATGACATGCCCATGAAGGGGGAAGCCATTTCCAAACCATAACATACCTTGGTGAATGATGGAAAGAAGCCAAGAATCTTGGATATACTTAATCTTACAAGAAGACACAGAGAAAGAGGAAGAGAGAGAATCATTTGGCTGTGAAGAATTGGGTAGTCAGACAGCACCTGGTTTATCAGGAATGGAAGGCTTCTGAGCTGGGGGTGTCTGCACAGACTTAGCAGACAGCACCAGGTTTATCAGGAATGGAAGGCTTCTGAGCTGGGGCTGTCTGCACAGACTTAGCAGACAGCACCTGGTCTATCAGGAATGGAAGGCTTCTGAGCTGGGGCTGTCTGCACAGACTTAGCAGACAGCACCTGGTTTAACAGGAATGGAAGGCTTCTGAGCTGGAGGTGTCTGCACAGACGTAGCAGACAACACCTGGTCTATCAGGAATGGAAGGCTTCTGAGCTGGGGCTGTCTGCACAGACTTAGCAGACAGCACCTGGTTTATCAGTGTCTGCACAGACTTAGCAGACAGCACCTGGTTTAACAGGAATGGAAGGCTTCTGAGCTGGGGGTGTCTGCACAGATTTAGCAGACAGCACCTGGTCTATCAGGAATGGAAGGCTTCTGAGCTGGGGGTGTCTGCACAGACTCAGCTGGGGGGAACCCCCTATTATCCTTCTTGCCTTTAAGAGGCAGATGAGACTGCCTTCTAACAAATGCTGGTTTAGTAGGACAGTTTCACTGCAACTTAGACACAGCAGGAAACAAAAGTATCTTTCAGATCCTGAAACTCCTTGCCTTTTTCCTGCAGGGATTTTAATAAATCAGCTGCAGCAACACCAAACAAACATTTATTGTCCACAAGACCATCCATCAACTTAGCGGTAACATCATCAGGTAGAGGTTGAAGCTGTAGCCAGGAATATCTCCAACACAGAGCCAAAAGCAGCAGCTCTAGAAGAATTATCTGCTGCATCATAACTACATTTAATGGAATGGTGAGCTACCTGGGAAGAAGCCCCTAACAAAAACAAGGCAGAAGTCTTTCCCTCAGAATCAGGAAGGTCAGAAATAATGTGAGAAGCCTGAGAAAGGAGACCCAAAATATATGTGATCATATTAGCCTGATAATTAACAGCCCAAAGGCTAGGGTGGCTAAAGTACAAATTGTTTCACCAGCCTTTCCATGGTCTTGATGTTCTTACTAGGAAACTTAGTCAAGGGCTCTTGGATGACACAGAGACCACTGAAGGGTCACTAGAAGGGCATTTGAAAATGAATTTGTAGTCATGAATCAGTTTATAAAACCAGTGTTTTTTTAGGAGAAGTGGGCCGAGAGTATGGGGCGTGAGAAGCAGAACAGAATGCAGCCAAACAGGAGGAACAGCAGAGGGTCTGGGACACTTCATTTAAAAGAGCTCATATCATCTCCTCTGCACTTCAGACACCTGGGAACAATTTCATTTAAAGAACTCCACCATCCTGGCAATAATATTCCCAAATGAAATCTTCTCAAAAGGAGATTCAGGACTAGTAGACTACTCTTCCTCATAGCCATACTCCAGACCGGGAAGGAATCTGGGTAGAACAAGCCAAGGATTCCTTATCCAAATCCTCATCATCTTCAGAGGAATCCTGACCCCTAGATCTCTTGAGAGGGGAAGATGACCAAGGAGGAAGCAGGACAGAGACCCCCTGAGGAGGCTTTAAGGCCATAAGAGCACTCAATAAGCCCTGAGTAAAATTCTGCCATTCACTTTGAGGGTCTTCAGGAACAGAAGATACAGGTTTTGACTTTTGCTTCTTTTTTAAGGGGACGTCCACCTTATGAAATGTGGAAGGCTCACTTCAGTCTACACTTCAAAATAATAGTCAGGACTTCCTCTCTCACCAGTGTCCGTGGAATCCCCCAGGCCCTTCAGTAATAATCAACCCCTGAATGTCTGAGATGGACGTCTGCAAGGCCTCCGAGGACTGCGAGCAGTGAGATCCATGCCAACCTCCAAACTGTTCATGGCAGTAAAATCCAACTCAGGAGGTAGGTAAACCTCTGAGCTTTTGTTAGCCTCAAGACAAACGTCCAATATATGAGCATAGTGGAAGAAACCTACCTGACTTTTTTGGCCTTCCTCAAAGATGGAAGATGCTCCGACTGGGAAGTAACCTCCATTGTGTCTTTGCCACGAGCTTTAGATGCTGCTTTTTAAGATAAATGGAGAGGGATTGATGACTAAAATCTTTGGAACAAAAGCCTGATGAATAGTACAGGATGTATGATCGTGAGAAGCATCTGAACAAAACAAGCACTGCTTGTGATGGTCTTTATGGGAATCTGTCTCCCACGCTGGCATTTACCCTTTCTGGATGACATGAAAGACAGCAACAGCACAAAAGTAGAAGCAAAAAGTGGAAAACACTAACAGGGCACTTATATTAATTGCTAGGTACACCAGAAATGACTCCGGCAATCAGACCAATGATCAGAGATGGTGTTCAGACTAGTGACAAAGTAGTTCTGAGATTGGCACATCTGGATGTCACTTTTATTCCCTACACTAAGTGAGGAGCACGTGTGTGACATACCTTAAAGCAACCTAATGGTTGTGATATACTGGCTGGACACTGGGCAAACCCTTGGCAGGGGATCCCTAATGTAATGAATACTGCTACAGTCATATGGAAGTACATCACACATATACTCTTACATTTCTAAATACATGCACACTTGCATTACAAGTACAGACATCCATTTATAAATACACACACACTTGCATTTATATGTACGCACAATCATTTCCAAATACACATATACACTCTTGAATTTGTAAGTACATGTATTTAGTTATAAATGCAAACTCTCACTCTTGTATTTATAAGTACACACACACAAAAATGTCATTAGGTCGATAACAGCTGAGGACTATAGTTACATAATGACAGATGTTTGCATTTTTTAACTATATAACCTTTAAAAAATACATGTTAATTCAATACCTGCTGTTATAACAACTTTCGGTATATTTTCCTGTTTGCTACTTATCTGGCATGATTTAAAAAATAAAGTAGAGAGGAGAAAAAAATGAAAGTTAATGACCCATCTGGGAGTATTCAAAGCAGAAGTGCACAGACATCTGCTGATGTGATTGGTTTGATCTCTGCTGACATCACATGCCTGTGCAATTCTGGGTAGAATAAAGATCAGTCTGTGTAACACAGCCGTTTTGAGGTGTGTTGGAGTACTGTTGCTTAAAATAAACATTTACTTTTGGATTTTGTAATTGCCACTGTCACCAATGAATTGCAGTGTTTTATATCACGGTTGAGGATCCAATAGATGAAATAAGAAAAAAAACAGCACATAAAAGTAGTACTTTATTCATTTTTTCAAATGGCACCTACAGTAGATTATTTTAATGTTAGCAGTTAAACATGCACAGGCAGGGAATTCAGCAATAATGACTGCGGATCTCGAGCTGCATAGCTGAGTGGAATATTGGCAGCATTTTTAAGACAGCATACAATGGGGCTGAGGGCATGTGAAGCCAACTTTCATTTTGGAACTTACCCTATCAGCACAGACTTCACAAGGATAGTGCTATAGGCACAAAAGAAAGTTTCCCATGAATAGGGTATTTGGTTTAATGGTGAGTGTCCCCAGTTGGTCTGGGTGTGAGCTATGGGATTCTAGGGATATAGAGGGTGACCTACAGCTTGCTAAGATATGGTGTGGGGCTTTGTCTATGGTGCTCTGCACATGGATGAATTTTAGGGCCTCATCCTGTTTAGCCAACATAGAGTTATACTTACTGCTAATGCAGACGGAGACTCCTCCACCTACAGTCTCTATCTGTGCAGCTGATGGTCTAAATTTGTGGAAAACACTTAAATCCTGCACTGCCAGATTACCTTCTGTGGATTTAAACCATGACTTGGTAAATCAACAGACGTCTATATTCTCCAGAGTGAGAAGAGCTTGCAGGGTGTGCATTTTCTACAACTTTTACAGCACTGAGGAGTAACACCTTTAGTTTTCTTTGGGTTTCATTTGCTACGGAGGTAGGTTTGTCAGTTTGGCATTGCTTAAAAAAGGCAGTAAGGGGATGGGCAAAGTTTTACCAAAAATGTTTGGAAGCCTAGGGAAGGCAGATGAAGGCCATCTTTTGCAACGCAATGGGGCTTGTTAACCATGTCCTTACATGCTGGACAAATATTGATTTCCCCCTAAAGAGAGACCAGAAACCAAGTCAGTTACTGAAGTCAATTTGTACCATGGCATCATTCCTGGTGAGCTTAAACTGCTGCTCAGTGCAAAGCAGATACCTGTCCAAGACTCACACTCGGAGAGAGATAAAGGTCTCTCTTCATATAGTCCATGGAACTGTGTGCCAGGGCATTAACACACACACACACACACACACACACACACACACACACACACACACAAACTATGATGGAATCATACTGGTACCTGTGGTGTATGCATAACTTGGCAGATTTTGTCACCAGATAGACAACTGTTATGTTCTTGCTCAGTCAGGTGAGGATAGGCACTGCTATTTACAGGCTTATGAAGTCTTTGTGGTTTGCAAAGATCACTTTTTACTGCCTCAGCATAAGTGTATGTGTGAGATGGACACTGTGTGTAACGGATGTAGTTTTGTGTGTTCTTGGCAAAGAAAAACACAGCTGTGTGTGTGTGTATTAAACAAACATGGTTTCAGAAGAGAGAAAGCACTCCCACAGTACAAGGTTTTAATGCCTACCACGCTTTCAAACACAACACTGAACTGGAGAATGCAGAGTGAGAAGTGTGTGTGTGTGTGTGTGTGTGTGTGTGTGTGTGTGTGTGTGTGTGTGTGTGTGTGTGTGTCTGTGTGTGTGTGTCTGTGTGTGTGTGTCTGTGTGTGTGTGTCTGTGTGTGTGTGTCTGTGTCTGTGTGTCTGTGTGTGTGTGTCTGTGTGTGTGTCTGTGTGTGTGTGTGTGTGTGTGTTCCTAAGAAACCATTTCACTTCCATAATTATAATGCAGGACAGTGATCTTGAATTTCTAAACATTCATCTCCCAATAACACAACAAGCATTTGATTATAGCTAAATATCATTTCCATTCAATACTGGCTGAGCATGAAGCACAACTTAAACTGACATTCATCCTATAAGCAGCAGACACTACCCTCTGAGGTGACTTCAGCCATCCGTAAACTGGGAAAACTGCATCATCACACCTCCTTGACCAAATAGCCAAAGTCTAAATAATCAGGTCAAAAATATTATGCACTAGTCTCACCAGCATTGTCCCCTTGTGTTCAGTGCCCACGGTGACCAAATCACTGGTCATCTGACTACAATGCAGTAATAATTAGTCTAAGTTTAAAACCTGAGTTACCTGATAAACCTTCCATCTTCAGACACTGTTCAAGTCAAATCTACACCAGCTAAATGACAAAACTCGAAACCCTCTTCACCTCAATGACCCTGTATCACGTGCTACAATATTCAATGAACAATTCTGTGCCTACCTCCAAGCTTGCTGTGATGGCCCCATCACTGGACCAGTAATCAAGGAGCCTCAATCTTCACCACTGGCACCAGTGGGGGACCCACACTTGGAGGATGACAAGTTACACACACAGTATTTTCCAGAAGCTGCTCACTGCATTAAGTGCAATTTCCCTTAAGAGCACACAGAGAGCAAAGTCAGTCTGGGGCTGGATTCTCCCTCTTTCTCCAGATCCCCAATAAGACTCCCCACTGGCACAGCTATAGAGTTGCAATCTCAGACACCAAGCCAAGACCTCCAGCACCCTCTCTATCCAAACAGTGCTTCGTGCCCCTACCAAAGTAGCTGACTCACACATTCTGTGATTTGATTTACACACACACACACACACACACACACACACACACACACACACACACACACACACACACACACGCACCTACCTGTGAAAGGCTGGCACAGGTTTACCAGCTATGCCCCCTTCTGCCGAGACTATAAGGTAGTTTTAGTGTCACCTGCCACTCATCAGATACTTTAAGGCCCTTAACAAAGGGTGTCCAATCTTACTGTGTAATGTTACTATTAATACAAATGGCAGTTTGACCAACAGCAAGGCTATTAGGAGTGGCCCATACTGTCACCAAATAAATATGCAAGTACTCCCAGAACTTAACTATCTCTTACAAAGATTAGCCACAATGAAAGGTTTAACTATATTTAATAACTAAAAGAATAAGACAATACTAAATGTATATGTACAGTGACTAGAGTTCAAAACCACAAGAGGTATTTAAAACATTGCAAGACAGTCTCAAATAAATAAACATCTAAACTATGCTTCACTATATTCGTGAATGTATCTAAGAGAATTACTGTACCCTAATAACTTACTTCTGAGACAGGCAGATGTGGTGAATGTGTCTTCCAGCTGATGTTGTCAGATCAAAGACAGAATACAGAATGCAGTCTCTCACCAAGAGACTTCCCAAATTAATATCTTAAACATTACTGCTGAGATAGCTTGCAGAATGACATAATTTCTTGTCATTTGACTATCCCAGGTGAAAAAAAAACATTGGTGCAGCTGGTAGCATTTAGCATCAACCTGTGAAAATGCATAGGCAAAGGCTTTCCTCAGATCTTGTAGGATATGGAAGTCATAGGACAATAAAACACTTCCAGGACAATACAGAAAACTCCCTAGTTTTAGGCATTGTATCCCTGGCTGTATTGAAACTGAAAGATAACATCTTTTTATGGCCTGGTCATAAAGTAATTTAATTTCAGGTATTTTTCTAAAGTTAACCTCCTGTATTCCAGTTTCCATTGTTAAAATATATACATCTAAACAGTTACAATAGTGCAGGTACATTTCTGTTCTATTCCAGTAGAGCATGCTGTGGTTACATTTCAAACAGCACTTTGAAAATACCTTCAAGCAGTTTGATATATACATGACATATAGCTCTAATAAATTTGTAACACAAGCATCTTGTATACATCATGTTAATATTCACAAATCACATAATTATTTACAAAATTCCTGATAGCTGGGTGGGCAGCATCTCCTTTTGTGACACTTACATTGATGCCTTAGTCCAGATAAGGCATAAATAGTGTCAAACTTAACAAATCCAATTAGTGCAACCCAGTATCAACAAACTATACAATAAGAGGAAGAAACTCATAGCCCATGAAGCAAACTTGAGATCCCCACTGGCTAGAGAACTCAAAATGATCAAGAAAGAACTTGGAAATAAAATCAATCTACTGAGTACAAGTAAAATTCAAAGTCACCACCCATGCTAAGGATAACCCCAATGCCTTCTTATCTGTCCCCACCCATGCTTAGCATAACCACAATATTTTTAACAGTCCCCACCCATGCTTAGGATAACCAAAATGCCTTCTTCGGCTGTCCCCAACCATGCTTAGGACAACCCCAATGCCTTCTTCGCTGTCCCCACCCATGCAAATAACCACAATGTTTGCTTTGGCTGCCCCAACCCTTGGAAAGGATAACAACAATGCCTTCTTCATCTGTAAGGATCCTAACAAATAATAACCAGCAAGAGTCTAAGTTAACAAAAATTACTAGATACTCAACACTAAGGACATAACCGATGTAGGAGCAGACCAGTTCAGCTCATATCTCCCCTTAGTTACCTACAGCATATTAACATGCCTACAGTCCCCTAAATAACTTCTGAGCAGGTTCCAAGTGGTCTCTCTAATGCTAAGAAAACTAATACCATGGGCAGTGTGCTTGGTTGTCTTCTTGTCTTCTCCCAAAATTGTCAGACTCCTTATCAGCTTTTGCTTTGGATTCTTGCCAGTATTACGGAGAACTACTATAGTGATCTCAGTTCCACAAAGGGTATAGGGGCATATGCCACTACTAACCAGGGCAGCTACAGACCCATACATTTGCACCAGCTTGGCTGAAAGGCAATGAGACCAATATTATTATCAAACTCATTAATAAGAAAGGAACATCTAACAAAGGAGGGTGTTGAACTCATTAATAAGGCTCCAGAAGGGAAAATCTAACAAACAAGGGTATTGAACTCATTAATAAGGCTCCAGAAAGGAAAATCTAAAAAAGGAGGGTATTGAACTCATTAATAAGGCTCCAGAAAGGAAAATCTAACAAACGAGGGTATCGAACTCATTAATAAGGCTCCAGAAGGGGAAAACTAACAAAGGAGGGTATCAAACTAATTAATAAGGCTCCGGAAGGGAAAATCTAACAAAGGGGGGTATCAAACTCATTAATAAGACTCCAGAAAGGAAAATCTAACAAAGGAGGGTATCAAACTCATTAATAAGGCTCCAGAAAGGAAAATCTAACAAAGGAGGTTCTCAAACTCATTAATAAGGCTCCAGAAAGGAAAATATAAAAAAAGAAGGTATCAAACTCATTAATAAGGCTCCAGAAGGGAAAATCTAACTAAGGGGGGTATCGAACTCATTAATAAGACTCCAGAAAGGAAACTCTAGCAAAGGAGGGTATTGAACTCATTAATAAGGCTCCAGAAAGGAAAATATAACAAAGGAGGGTATCAAACTCATTAATAAGGCTCCGGAAGGGAAAATCTAACAAAGGGGGGTATCAAACTCACTAATAAGGCTCCAGAAAGGGAAATCTAACAAAGGAGGGTATCAAACTCATTAATAAGGCTCCAGAAAGGAAAATCTAACAAAGGAGGTTCTCAAACTCATTAATAAGGCTCCAGAAAGGAAAATATAACAAACAAGGGTATCGAACTCATTAATAAGGCTCCAGAAGGGAAAATCTAACAAAGGGGGGTATCAAACTCATTTAATAAGACTCCAGAAAGGAAACTCTAACAAAGGAGGGTATTGAACTCATTAATAAGGCTCCAAAAGGGAAATTCTAACAAAGGAGGGTATCAAACTCATTAATAAGGCTCCAGAAGGAAAACCTAACAAAGGAGGGTATCAAACTCATTAATAAGGCTCCAGAAAGGAAAACCTAACAAAGGAGGGTATCAAACTCATTAATAAGACTCCAGAAAGGAAACTCTAACAAAGGAGGGTATCAAACTGATTAATAAGGCTCCAGAAAGGAAAATCTAACAAAGGATGGTATCAAACTCATTAATAAGGCTCCAGAAAGGAAAATCTAACAAATGAGGGTATTGAACTCATTAATAAGGCTCCAGAAGGGAAAATCTAACAAAGGAGGGTATCAAACTCATTAATAAGGCTCCAGAAAGGAAACTCTAACAAAGGAGGGTATTGAACTCATTAATGAGGCTCCAGAAAGGAAAATATAACAAAGGAGGGTATCAAACTCATTAATAAGGCTCCGGAAGGGAAAATCTAACAAAGGGGGGTATCAAACTCATTAATAAGGCTCCAGAAAGGAAAATGTAACAAAGGAGGGTATTGAACTCATTAATAAGGCTCCAAAAGGGAAAATCTAACAAAGGAGGGTATCAAACTCATTAATAAGGCTCCAGAAGGGAAAACCTAACAAAGGAGGATATCGAACTCATTAATAAGGCTCCAGAAGGGAAAACCTAATAAAGGAGGGTATCGAACTGATTAATAAGGCTCCAGAAAGGAAAATCTAACAAAGGAGGGTATTGAACTCATTAATAAGGCTCCAGAAGGGAAAATATAACAAAGGAGGGTATCAAACTGATTAATAAGGCTCCAGAAAGGAAAATCTAACAAAGGAGGGTATCAAACTCATTAATAAGGCTCCGGAAGGGAAAATCTAACAAAGGGGGGTATCAAACTCATTAATAAGACTCCAGAAAGGAAAATCTAACAAAGGAGGGTATCAAACTCATTAATAAGGCTCCAGAAAGGAAAATCTAACAAAGGAGGTTCTCAAACTCATTAATAAGGCTCCAGAAAGGAAAATATAACAAACGAGGGTATCAAACTCATTAATAAGGCTCCAGAAGGGAAAATCTAACAAAGGGGGTTATCGAACTCATTAATAAGACTCCAGAAAGGAAACTCTAACAAAGGAGGGTATTGAACTCATTAATAAGGCTCCAAAAGGGAAAATCTAACAAAGGAGGGTATCAAACTCATTAATAAGGCTCCAGAAGGGAAAATCTAACAAAGGAGGGTATCGAACTGATTAATAAGGCTCCAGGAAGGGAAAATCTAACAAAGGAGGGTATTGAACTCATTAATAAGGCTCCAGAAAGGAAAATCTAACAAAAGAGGGTACATTTTTAAAGAAATTTATGAAAATATTTGGCATGGAAGATGCAAATTCAGTACTAGGAGTTTGGACTGAATTTATGTATTATTCCCCAAGATAGAAAAACTGGGCTAGGCTAGACAGAATTTACATTTCACAGCAACATGTGCATTTAATTGAGGGTCTTGATACATATCCAATAACTTTCAGATCATGTCTAATAATAACTAAAATAAAAACACAGGCTAATGAAATAAAAATGAGACACTGGTGTTTTACACCTATCTGTTGTAAACAGAGGGATTTAAGGAATGGGCACTGGGAATTATTCAAAAGATATTAAAGAACACAGACATTCCTTCTAAAAGTATCGCTAGGGAGTGGAATACAATTTATTTTATTTATTTAAGTTTGAAGACCAGGAAAGTCCACTGGGCCAAGAAGAGCCTATTTTCAGTGGAGGCCCGAGGAGAAAAGCTCCACAATAATTGCAAGTTACATTTCACATGTTACAAAAGGACATAGTTCATACAGCTAATTAAACATTTCCAGATAAACTCCATGATATTTGCAATTGGCTTGTCACAATGTTACAAAAATAAAAAGACATAATTCAATACAGAAATTTCAACATTTACATAAAGTTAATTTTTTGTTATAAACGCATTTGTAGGTTTAACATATCAAAATATATAGCTACTAGCCATTAGTAGGTTAGGAAAATATTATGCATGGAGAGGGTAATAGTATATTTGAGACTGGAGAGTATAGTACAATGGAGAAAATTAGTTTTTGTTAGGGGAGGGATTGTTTTGGGTGAGATGAAGTAATAGTAGAGGTAGTTGGATTAGTCAGTGCAAAGTGGAATGGGGGGGTTAAGCTGGAGCATGGCAAGGGCATTCCCATTTGGAAAAAAGATGAGACATTAGCTGAGATTTGAAATTTGTATGGTTAGGTAAGTTGCGCAGGTGTGTGGGGAGAGAGTTCCACTGTTTAGCTAAGGAGTGAGACAGCAGTAGATGGCCAGGCGGTCATGCAGGTTTGTGCACCTGAAGGAGATTTTGGTTTTTGGATCCGAGTGAGCGCTTGCGAATGTAAGGTTTTAAGGAAGTAGCGAGAGATGGGAAGTTGTCAGATTTAAAGATGAGCTTTTGGGCAATGGTGAGTTGTAGGTAACTATGGTAGTTGGGTAGCTCAAGCCAGTTGAGGGTGAGGAGGGAGTGGCAGTGGTGGGATGAGTTTTTTGAATTGGTTGCAAATTTGGAGATCTTGTGGTAGTAGGATTCAAGTTTGGACCGAAGGCCAAGATGGAGATTTTTGAAAAGAGGGCCACCATACATAAGGGAGGAGAGTAGGAAGGTGGATGCAAGAGTTTGACGGGTAGAGGGGCTTAGGAAGTGGTTGTACCTGTAGAGGAGACCCAACTTTTGGTGGGTTTTTTGACTGCGAAACAGATGTGGGTGTCAAATTTAAGTTCTTCATCAATAATAGGTTCATACTAGGCTATCTGCCCTAGGGCATTTATAAGCCTAGCCAGAATGTGTTTGGCTTTCACCACCCATTTTAAATTGATTTTGCTATGCCCTTTTTCGAGGTTAGTATACTGTGCCTCTGTCTAACAGTGACACAGAAGTGATACCCGGGGTAAACCTACGATCTCCCATCCACTCATCAAGATTCCTCTTGAAGAGAGTCAATGAGGGACTCTGCCTAACCTGGACTGGGATTTTATTCCAGAGTGAAGGGAGCCTCTGGGTTATGAATCTGTCCCTCCATCATATCCTATTTATTTCAGTGCTGAGGTTCAAGTCTCTCGAGTGCATAGCTCGATGGGATTTGGATTTTCTGAGGTGCAGCATGTCCATTAATTCTGGGTTGGACATGGCTTTATACGTCAGGCACAGATAGCCTCTGAACAGGTGGTATGCCACTGTAATGATGCAAAGAAGCTTGGTTTTGGGAGCAATTTCAAGGAGGGTGTTGTTTTGTTTCTGTATGGTGAATGTGGATTTGTCAATGGAGTTTTTGGTAGGGGAAAAAAAACATTAATTTGGTTTTATTTGCATTTAGTGCCAGATGGCTAGACTGCATCCAGGTTTCTGTTTTGGAGAAGGCTAGTTGGGTTTTTGGAAGGAGCTTGGAGGGGGAGAAGGCTGAGCAGATGATTGTTGAGTCATCTGCATATTGGATGATAGATGAATCTGAATGGATTGCTGAAAGTTGTTAATGAATAGGTTGAATAGAAGACGGCCAAGAACAGAACCTTGTGGGACACCTGTGGGTGTGGGAAGGAAGGGGGAGGTTGAAGCTTTCCATTGGACAGCTTGTTGGTGGTTGGACAAGTAGATAGAAAACCAGGCCATGGTGGTGGGAGAGAAGTATAAGGTGGAGAGTTGGGATAAAAGTAGGGTGTGTGAGATGGGGTCAAATGCCTTTGGCAGATCGAGGAATAGTGTGGATATGAACTTGCCTGAGTCGCGTTTGAGGTTTATGGTTTCAAGAAAGGAAAGAAGGGCAGTCATGGTGCTGTGGCCAGGGCGGAAGCCATGCTGGATAGGGGAGAGGAGATTGTTTAGTGTTAGGTGCACCATGAGATGTGCTTGTATTGTTTTCTCTAGTATTTTAGAAAGAGGGGGGAAGGATGGCAAGAGGCCTGAAGTTGGTGGTATCAGTATTTTTGCCACCTTTGTGTAGGGGAATGATGCAAGGATGGTGCCAGATAGAAGGGATGTATGATTCTTGTATGGATCTATTCATAAGAATAGTGATGGGATAGGCAATGCTGTCTGCAGATTGTTTGAGGAAGGTGGGTGGAAGGTTGTTGGATGCATTGCGACAAAGTTTGAGGTGAAGTCTTTTTATAGTGCTTGTGGGGATGGGCTTGAGGCAGAAGGATGTGGAGGAAGGTTGATGATTGGGGTGGTGGTTGGGGCAGGAGGGGGTGGAAAGGAAGCTGATAAGTTAGCTATGCAGTCTATGAAAAATGAGTTGAACTGGCTGGCTGTTTCAAGGTTGTAGAGGTTGAGGTCTGGGCAGGGGTTTCTTTGTTGCCAGGATGCAGCATGGATGAGATGGAGTCCTAGACTTTTTTGGGATTTGTTGAGTGCAAGGACTGGAGTTTGGAGTACTTGCTTTGCAGTCTTTAATTATTAGGTTTGTTTGCAGAGTTTCGTAGTTGCTTATACTCTACGAGGGTTTTAGGGTTTTTATATTTTTGATATTGTTTCCATCATGCCAAAATCTTAATCTCAACCCTATTCATAAATGACCCTAAAAAGATTAATATCCTATGCTGTTACATCCCCCCAGATAACAACTCACACACCATAGAAGAGATCTTACAATGGATCTCAAATAAACTACCCCATGAAACCATTATTTTAGGTGATCTGAACACAGAATGGTCAACCTGCAACTCCAACAACCCTACAAACCACATCAATCTCTATGGCTTTACTCAACTCATCCAAGATCCCATAGACAATCAATCTTAGACCACTAGCTGACTGCCCAAAACAAAAATATCACACAGAATGTCTACCAGACAGAAGTGACCACCTCCCCACATTCCTTCTACGTAAGTGCACCAATCTCTCTAACCCTATAACTTATAGACAAGTCAGGGATAACAGTAAACTGAATATAGAAGACCTTAACTACATCCTAAGACACTGCAAATGGGACCCACTACTGACATTAGGTTTAGACCAAGCTGTTGACTATTTCAACAACACTTTCATTGCTGTCCCAAATTCAATTGCACCAACTAGAAAAACCAAAGTTAAGGCAAACTATGCACCTTGACTAAGTAGGGACACAAGAGCCCTACCTAAAGCTAGAAAGTCCTGAAAAGCATGGAAAAGAGAAAACATGAGCCTATTCAAACAAAATTACCAAAAACTAAGAAATCAAGCAAGAAAACAGACCAAACTCGACAAACAAAAGTACTTCCTTAATGCCCAAAACAAACATACAAGAGACCCCCAAAAGTTCTGGCATGCCATTAACTCCCTACTTAACCCAGGTAAAACATCCACTCCAACTCCAAACACCGACAACAGCACTGAAGACATTGTGACCCAATTTAACCACCATTTCACTGAAACCATCCTATCCTTATCTTCTCAACTCTCCAAAAACAACCACTCATGCACTTCAAACCAGCACCTTAATAATAACCCATCCTTTACCCTCTCACCTGTCCCCACCGCCATAATAAAAAAACTGCTAAAAAACTTAAACCTACCACCCTTGCAGCAGACAACTTACCAGTTAATTTCTTAACAATAGCAGCCGACTCCCTAGCTTACCCTGTATCCATGCTTATTAACCACTACATTCAGGAATCCTACATCCCACAGCTGTGGAAAGTATCACACATTATCCCTATTCAGAAAGGCGGAAACTCTTAGGATATTTCTAACTACCATCCTATAGCCATCCTACCCCCCCTTATCTAAAATACTTGAAAGGTGCATTCACTATCAAGTTATGCCATTTCTGAACTCTAACAATCTTCTCTCTCCCACACAACATGGCTACCAGCAACACCACAACACTATCAGTGCTTTCCTTTACAAATATGGTTAACCAACACAGAAATGATAACTTTGTATCAACAATATTCTTAGATGTCTCTAAGGCATCTGGCATGGTGTCACACGGCATACTATTAGACTCCATGGCCTCCCTATCCTTTGCCCCCTCCACTATAGCCTGATTTAAAAGCTACCGATCAGACAGACAACAATATGTCTAATGGCTAAACAAACTGTCTCCCCAACTTCCAACCACCATAGGAGTCCCACAAGGTCCAATATTGGGCCCACTACTCTTCTCAATATTCACTAACAACCTTCATACCTCCAACCAACATGCCACACTCACACAATACGCAGGTGACTCAATGCTCTACTGCAAACACCAAAAGTCACTACCCTACAAAGACTTACTCAGGAATCCTTTACCTCAGTGGAAAACTAGATTACCCAGCTCCAGCTCATCCTCAGTACCAACAAGACCAAATTACTCATATTCACTCCCAATAAATCTGAAACCATCCAACAACATTTTACAATCTGATTCAAAAATGACCACACCAAACTCCTTGGTGTAACTACTGACAATAAACTTCTGTTTGATGTCCATATATCACAAACAATCAAAAAGGTCCACAACAAAATTGGGTATTCTATACAGACATGAACAATTATATGCAAAGACATGCATCTGGAGCATTTCTCCCCGGGCCTCCGCTGAAAACAGGCTCTGTGGAACCTAGTCGGACATTCCCGGTCAACAAATGTTAAATAAAAAAATAAAATAAAAAAATAAAAATATCTGATCAGGCAAGAATTACACTAGCCCAGACTCACCTACTGTCCACACATATATGCCACACCAATCCTTACCCCCACAAAAAAACAGGATCTTGAATGATTTGAATCTTGCTACAATAAAATTGCTAGATTTGTTAACAACTCCACCTTCAAAGCCCATCACTGTCAAGCCCTATGAGACCGAAAATGGTTAGAACTCACTCAACTACTTAATATCACCAATTAATACTTGCCTATAATATTGTGAATTATCCTGACAAAACCCCATCCCTAAAACAACTCCTAACCCAGTACGTATCATCCGTCCCCTCCACTCTCCTCCGTATCTCTAAAGCCAATAACTCTGCAGGGCAAGCTCTGTTCTCCGACAACATAGCTAGGAACTGGAACAACCTTCCCACCACTCTGATCTCTGCTCCTTCAACTACACTATTTAAAAAGTCTCTCAAAGCACACCTACTGAATTCTTGGCTATGCCCATGTATCACATAATCACCCCTATCTTGTAACAACAGATAACTCTCACAGACTTCTGTGTTCTGCTACAAACTCAGGAATCCCCACTGCAATCCTCTAAATATTATCTTCTACATGAGTTAAAAATATATGATTTCTATATGATTTAAAAAGTCTCTCAAAGCACACCTAATGAATTCTTGGCTATGCTCATGTATCACATAATCACCCCTATCTTGTAACAACAGATAACTCTCACAGACTTCTGTGTTCTGCTACAAACCCAGGAATCCCCACTGCAATCCTCTAAATATTATCTTCTATATGAGTTAATAGATTCTTTTTGTTGTCCGTGTAAAAATGCCTTTCAGCTATTGTATTCTACGTGTGACTTGTACTATATTGTGTTTACTATTCATGTTAATTGTATGGAGCGTTTCTCCTCGGGTCTCCACTATAAATGGACCTGTGTCCAGTCAGACTATCCCAGTAAACAAATGTAAAATAAAATAAAATTGTTTTTGTCCCGTTGGTGCAAGGCTAGTTTAGCATCTTTTGATAACCATGGGCAGGGATTGGTTTTGATGCGTTTGGTTCAAGGGAGGGCTTGATGATTAAGAAGGGTTAGGAATAAGTGGATAAAGTAGGAAACGGCATCATCTAGAGGAAGGGTTTTTAGAGGGGACCAGTCAGTATGCTTTAAGCATTCGGAGAAAGTTAGAGGGTTGAAAGAAGATAGGTTGCTGGTTTGGATGTAGTGGTGTTATTTATGCAGTGGAGATGGGAGACAGTCGATGAAGGCTGGTAGATGATCGCTGAGAGGATCAGGTAAAGTTCCGGCTTTGGTGATAAGGTTTGGGTGAGTTGTTAGGATCCAGTCAATGATGGTACCAAAGATACCATCTTTATTTGGTCTGGTTGGAGATTGTGTGGGACTGGGCTCCAGACTTAATAGTATTCCAGTTGCTGTAGGTATCACAGAGTATATAGGTTTCATTTTTATACTGGAGGAGAACCAGGACAGGATGTTTGCAAGAGTTTTGATATTATCACCAGGGGGAATATAGAGGGCAGTGATAGCTATGGACTTGTGGCTTATTTTTAGTAAACCTATTATAATTTCAAAATTGGCAAAGATTGGTATTTTATTGGAGTAGGGAGTTATGGTATGGGAGGTGGGGTAGACTGTTGCTACTCCACCTCCTTTTTTGTGGGCTCTGTCGCTGCGAATGATTTGGAAACCTGGTGGTAGGATTTCGCTATCTTTTATATAGGTTTTAACCTAGGTTTCCGAAACTGCGGTAATGTCAGGGTGGTTATGGGAGAGCCAGGCATGGAGGTTAGGGATTTTGTTTTTTAGGCTTTGTGCATTAAGTGCTGTAAGGTGAATGGACCTTGAGTTTGTGGGTTGAGTGGAGGGTTTGTTGAGATTGTTGTTAGGGATGGGTCTGGGGTTGGGGTGGATGTCACTGGCTAGTGAGAGACAGAGATGTGGTGGAGTACAAGAGTTATGCAGTGTGTTGTGCAAGGGTAGCTTGGGTTGTGTGGGAGTAGTGATTTTCTGGTACCACGTTTAAGAGGGGAGTACAGAGGGCACTGGGTTGGGAACAGTTTTGGTTTGAAAAAATAGATTGGGTTAGAGGTAAGGAGTTCATGTGAGATGGATGAGTAGGATGGGAAGTGAGGTTGATGGTAAGATTTAGTGGAGTGTGTGTGAGAGTTATGACAAGGGTTGGGAAAAGTGTGAGATGGGCAAGAGAAGAGAGATTAGTAGGGCAAATAGGGTTATAGGGAGAGATATTATGTAGATCATTGTAGGAGGGGTGGACGTTTGGGGTGATGTAGATCTACAGGTGGGTGGGATTTGGCTTAGGTGTATTATGATTGGAGAGGTGTTGGGTGGGGAGGAGTCAGGGGATGTTTAAAAGTACAGGTAATGGGAGCAGGTAGCATTTGGGGGCAGAGTAGGGGAGCGGAGTGAGCCTGAAGGGCGAACGTAGCGGGTTACATCTTTTGGGAGGAGCAGCAGTCACCAAACAGAAAACAACCAGTGAGAAGGTACAGAACTACAATAATAGGGCAAGTGGAGTTTAAAAACAGAGTGGAAAAAAAGAAAGTGAGATATGGTTAAGAAATAACAAGAATTACTTAGAGGGACTGGCAAATGTTTAAGTATTGCAAAATAGGGGGATCTCCCATAACAAGAGAAGGAGCAACTGCAGAATGCTAAACATAACATAAGAGAAATATGCATGAGTTTAAAAAAGACTGCTGTTCAGCAACTGTTTTTGATAATCAACTTTTTTTTATATAATAACTGTAGAGTGCTAACACTTTTAGCACAAAGACTCAGGCAACAGAAAGTGGAAAGGGCTGTCAGCAAGCTTAGGATGCCTATAACAAGGAAGATACCAAGGGATCCTGTAGAGGTATTATAAGTGTTTCAAAAATTCTATAGTCTGTTTAAAGCAGAGAAACATGAAAACCAAGAAAAAGTACAAATTAAATTGTTTATGGAAGAATTGAATATACCAAGGTTTGAGGTAGATGAGGCTCAATTAGTAAGAGTCAGGACAGGAGGAGACAAGATAAAAATGGTGATTTACAACCGATCTGCAGGAAAGCCCCCAAGATTAGATGGTATTCCTGTGGAAAATTGAAAGCTAGGAGGGGAAAAAGCTGATAAAGGTCTGGAAGGTTTTGATTAACAGTATTTTGACAGGAGGAGTACCAAGATTCTGGAATAAAGCAGTGGTAGCTGTAATACCTAAAGAGGAAAAAGATCCACTGGGCACAGCTTCATACAGGCCCATTTCAATGCTAAAGCATGATTATAAAAATGTTCATGTCTAATAGCTAAAAGAATGGCAAAAGTGATGCCAAAACTGATAAATATGGATCAGTGTAGTTTTGTCGACGGGTGGCAAACATTTGCTAACATTAACAGAACGGTGATGATCCAGAGGGAAGCAGAACATAAGAAAATACCATTGTTGTTGGTGGTCTTAATCCAGAGAAAACATTTGACAGAGTAGGCTGGGACTTTACAACCAGAGCAATGGAAGCATTTGCATTCCCTGATGAAAATTATAAGGTCGATTAGGAGGATATACAAGGGACTGGAGGTGAAAATTAAACTGGGCACCATCTTCTATGATAATGTCTGCTTGACCAGAGGAACTAGGCAGGGGTGTCCTCATTCCCCTTTGTTATTTGTATTTTATTTAGAACCATTGGCAAAGAAAATAATGAACTCAGAAATGTAATGATATAATTGGTATGGTAGTCAAGAAAAGCTAGCTCTAGTTACAAGTGTCATTATTTTATACCTGCTAAAACCAGAAAAGGACATTACAGTGCTGTGGAACAGACAGTTTTAAAACTTTTTGGGATACAAAATGAATGAAGCCAAAACAAAAGCAATAGTGGTAAAGTACATACCCACATTGGTTCAGTAATATCCATACTGATGGGGATATGAGAACAGGAACTATTTAGGAGTACGGATTAAAGATTACACTGGTACGGCAGCTAAGAATATGTGGCAAGAGGCTAAACAAAAGATGATACAAAAACTGAGGAAATGAAATCACTCTTATACGGATATCGATAGTAAGATACAAGGGGTCAATATTAGAACATCGAAATTTCACAATTTCGAATGCTCTAATATCGACCCCTATTCAGCAAACGCTGGCAACATCAAACATGCAGAACAGCGATTTTTTTCCTAGGGAAAAAATTTGCTGTTCCGAAACACATACACACAACTCAAGCACACCAAACAAACAGCAACCACACACATACACCTAAAATCTTACAGCTAACTCTACACTTAACTGTAGAAACACCACTAACTATCCACTTACCTTAACCCAAACCCTAGCCCTAAGGTCCGTCACTATCGCACACTCACCTCACCTGCGCCCTAACCCTAACTCACCTAACCTGCCCTAACCCTCACGTCCACACAATCACACACATACCTAACCCGCACCCTATCACACACTTACCTGAACCAGACTCTTAACTTTCCACCACAGCATTGAAAATAGTGAAATGACAAACGGACAACTAATTCTTTCCTTAGGAAAATAAATCGGTTTTATGTCGTTTTGCTGTTTTCAGCATTTGCTGAATAGGGGTCGATATTAGAACATTCGAAATTGTGAAATTTCGATGTTCTCATATAGACCCAGATAAAAGCAGTTAAAATGTTTTTAGTCCCTTTAGTTTCATACACAAGTCAGGCATATTTTTATCAACCAGAGGAGAAGTTGTGAATCGGAATTAATAAAGAGCTGAAGGACCATCTGGGAGGGGAAGACGGCAAGAGTCACGTGGGATAAGCTCAGTCTTCCAGATGAACAGGGCGGATTGGGATTACCAGAGTTGAAGGAGCATTTCAGAGCAACACAGTTAAGGCTCCTTCATGTAGTACAAGCAGAAAACTATAACTCAAAATGGAAAGAGATGATGGTGAAATGAGGGAGGGGAGGAGCTGAATTAACAGGGAGATACTGGGATTTTAGATGCAGACCTTTAAGGGGAACAATAGTAATCATTCAGAATATTATATTCATATAGTAACAGAAGGTCTTCTAAGAACTAAGCCAATCTGGGAATGGAGAAAGGAGATTCTGCTGATAGTGATGGCTGCAATTAGGGATACAGACAATAGGCAAGAGGGGTAGGAGTATATTGGAGAAAACTGGCAAAGGAACCAAGGTATTGGGAGCAAATAACTAAAGAGGGAAAGGTAATAGAATAGGAAGACACCAAGATATTATTTGGACTGCAGTTTAGAGATTGTCTTCTGTATCAAGGATTGACATCAGAGTATACGCAAACTGAAAGAAACGGGGGTCTTAAACCTAAGACTAGCACTGGTAGAGTTTTTGGTAGAATTTAAAACAGAAGTCATTAAGAAAGGAATAATTAGTAGAGCATCTAGAGTATTGTGTGATAATTATAACAATCACAGGGTTAACGAGGACTGGGAAGAGAGACTGAATAAGCAATTCACAAGGAAACAAGGGGGTATATATGTATGTCTCCCAAATATGCAAAGAAAACTAGAAGATTTAGGATCTTTGCCTGGAAGGGTTTACATAGTTATTTTTATACCTCAAGCAGGCTCCAAAGAATTTTTCCTCAGGTAGACAGCAAATGTTGGAGGTTTGATGGGGAAGAAAGAGATAACTGGGACATGCTTTCTGGAAGTGTAATGAGTTAATGGGATTTAAAGAATCCCTGCAGTCTGCACTGTCAGAGATGCTTGGTGAGATAATTGGAGTAATTAGGGAAATGATTTTTTGAGCTATGATATAGAATTGGAATTGCCTAGACATAGTAAGGCCTTGCCGAGTCTGATTGTAATGGCTGCCAACAAAAGCAATTACAAGAAAATGAACATCAAAGTCTAAACCACTTTACAAGAAAGTAACAGAGATAAAACAACTGGACCTGGATCTTTGGAAAAGGGTAGTACCAAATTACATAAGAAAAAATGGGAAATGTGGGACCAATACATGCAGAGGAGGAACGGGATTTAAAAGAAGGCAGGATCTGAGTGAGCTATGTAATGGCTGATCGACAATGACTGGATATATTAAATGTGATGCATAATGAAAAAGAACTCTTTAACAAGAACAGAAGCAGTCATCCAATGCTGGATCCAAACCAGTCTGGGTTTGTAAAAAGTCAATCCTGCCTTCTTGCACCTAGTGGCAGTAGGTATTAGTGACATCATTCCCTATTTGGGGGATTAGGGTAAGCTAAAACAGTTAAATATAACCTCCCATGATACCCTAAGCAGCTAAATATAACCCCCATAATACCCAAAGCAGCTAAATATAAACCCCATAATACCAAAAACAGTTAAATATAACCTCCCATGATACCCAAAACAGTTAAATATAACCTCCCATGATACCCAAAGCAGCTAAATATAAACCCCATAATACCCAAAGCAGCTAAATATAACCTCCCATGATACCCAAAAGCAGCTAAATATAAACCCCATAATACCCAAAACAGTTAAATATAACCTCCCATGATACCCAAAGCAGCTAAATATAAACCCCATAATACCCAAAACAGTTAAATATAAACCCCATGATACCCAAAGCAGCTAAATATAAACCCCATAATACCCAAAACAGTTAAATATAAACCCCATAATACCCAAAACAGTTAAATATAAACCCTATGATACCCACAGAGTAGCAAACTGGCTCACTGACAGTCTATCAGTCTTGGAGGTGCTCTCTTATCTAAAGAGTGTTTACCAGTGGTGCCTCCCAGGGTTCAATCAGTCCTGAGGGACTTTTCTTTTGTATCTACGTCTCGGACATTAAGGCCGACAGCAAGAGTCTGTAGATGACAAAGCCTTTGCTGTCATATATCCCCTAGATAAACATATTCACTAGGAGGGCTGAACAGATGCTAATAAATGTTACTTAGACCGCAGCCTCAAATAAACTTATTTGCGCTAATGGATTTATGGAGGTTTTACAGGTGTGATTTCACCCTGAAAATTTAGACAACATCAAGTTAGATCCTCACATTTCAGACAGATATTCATATCTCTAGATCCGTAAGAGTTACTAAAGAAATGTACATGTCAGACTATTCTCTACAACCCAATATTTACATTAGAACATTTTATCAGATTCTAGGTCTTAAACTAGATTTTAGACATCAGAATAAACACATTAAATATTAATTTCGTAATACTATGTAAACTTACATCTCAGTAACCACTTAAGCTACACATACGCTGTCAGCAGCATTTTGTTCGTCCATCTGTGGTTTTTCACACGAGGCTATCTTGGTTGTAAAATTATGTAGATAAAGACTATTGAGACTATTAATAAATAGTGTAATTCATATCTCATTAGCATTACGATCAGGTTAGTTGTGCTGCTCGTAATGTAAGTTTTAAAATGAAATCTTTCAATAGCTTGGATTTAACACAGTGCTGGAATTAATACAAACATAAATGGAGTCAGGAGTGACTACAGAAACACATTGGTGTCACTAAGTTAAATGCAGCACTGTGCACTATGGCTTCAGATCCTGTCACATAGATGGTACCAACCAAAAACTGACTTGGTTACTTTCACAGACAATGAATTATGATCTGACCATTATGTGACCAACACTGTTAGGAAATCCTTTTATTTACAGTGACAGACTAATCACCAGGGATACAGCTTCTATACTCAGCATAATCCTCATACCCTTCCTTATCCGACCAGTAACAGAGTATACTCAAGAGTTACGTACTTGTGTAGGAATAAATATGACCCAGCTTGAGATACTATCACTTTTCCTTAGTAAAATATGCAAGTCAAGAGCATAGCCTCTCCAAGTGACCCTGAGCACTTCAAACTAAAACCACTAAGCATTAGCTCAAGAGATCCGACTTCCTCAAAAGCATAAAAGGCTTTCAGGTTGGATAGATGCATATTGCAGAAACAAGAACAACAAACAAATCTTCTGTGGAAAAGACACTCCTGGATGTAAAGCAGAGTAGCCCCCAGACCCTTTTTAAGGACAGCCTGGCTGAATGGATGAACAATACTAAGTGCAGCCCCAGTCTGGCCCCTCAAGCATTTACAGAAAGTGATCAAAAATTAATACACAGTACGTCACTTTGTTGGGGTCTGTTATTAATTCATGTTTTAATTTGGCGTGGGATTGTTGGCTGTAGACTTCAAACAATTCACCATAATAAACAACCTGGTATTAACTTATAAACCTGTGTTTTGAGTAGTTTTACTGGCCAAAAACATTTCTTAAAATTAAAATATAAAGCAAATTCATCTGTCTTGATAATGAATAGTTCATCATGGCAGTTTACAGTCATACTGATGGTTGAGCTACAGGGTTGCTTACAAAGTCAGCATCCAAGTGTGTGAGTTGCAAAACGTGTTTCATGACGAAAATTAAAAGCAAGATTCCCAACACTGCAGACTACCACAACAGATTTCTCCCTTTCTTAAATCCAGTAGTTTACAGGTTCTGCACTACCACAACGCATTTCTCCCTTTCTTAAATCCAGTAGTTTACAGGTTCTGCACTACCACAACGCATTTCTCCCTTTCTTAAATCCAGTAGTTTACAGGTTCTGCACTCCTTTCTTAAATCCAGTAGTTTCAACGCGTCAGCGCTTTCACAAGTTTCTAGTCTTTCTATTTCTGCACTACCACAACGCACTTTCTCCCTTCCAAATCCTCGTACTTACAGGTTCTGCTACCTTTCTGCCTAACACCTTTCTTAAAATCAATAGTTTACAGGTTCTGCACTACTTTTAGCGCATTTCTCCCTTTCTTAAATCCAGTAAATGGTAGTTTGGTTCCACTACAGCGCATTTCTCCCTTTCAAATTCCCAGTAGTTTACAGGTTCTGCACCACCACAGCGCATTCCTTCTTCTTAAATCCAGTAATTTACAGGTTCTGCACTACCACAACGCATTTCTCCCTTTCTTAAATCCAGTAGTTTACAGGTTCTGCAAAGTATGCAGTCCGAACACAATATACAGAATCTGGTGCATTGAAATGGAGAGATACTGATGTGGCAAACATCTTGTAATATCAACAGCAGCAGATTTGATTTGGCAAAATACATTTTATTTATTAATTAATTTATTTATTTATATTTGTTGACCGGGAGTGTCCGACTGGACGTAGGTCCATTTTTAGGTGAGGCCCGGTGAGAAAAGCTCCACAGTTAAAATAAACAGACAGCAGTTACATTGGATTACATAGTGATTAACAATTTACATAGCAATTACCTACAACATATTTACAGATGAAGAACATAGTACATCAGTAGACAACTAGAATCTTTATCTGTGAAGTACATAACAGACACTAACAAAGGTTACAAGAAGAAGTTCCTGCTGTATAATAAGTACTAGACTTATGAGCATCTGAGCAGGCTATAATCAAGATAGTTAGTGGGGTGGAAAGAAAGGTAGTGGTTGGATGGGGTGGGTGATATTAGAGTGGAAGTAGCAAGGGCATAGCCAGCATGTTTTTAGGTGCGCTTTTAGTAAAGTTTTGAAGTGGGTGCATGATGGTATGGAGGTAATTGTGGGTGGGAGGGAGTTCCATAATTTGGCTATGGTGCAAGAGAAGAGCGCTTCACGAGCAGAGTTATTGGCTTTAGTGATCTGCAAGTGATTTTTGTTGCTGGATCTTAGTGGTCTGGTGGTGCGATAGGGTTAGAGTAGATTCTGGAGGGATGGGACATTTAGTGGTTGGTTTACTAGTTTGTGGGTCATGTTGTGTCAAATCAGACTGCAATAAGCAGAAGGAGTGCACCACTGTTAAAATACATTCTGAAGGCGTGATAAGGAGCACAGTCGTAGATTTTGTTTAACACATCCTGTAGTCTATTTTTCTAAAACTGGAATGCACGTGTATATAATTTTTACAATTCATACTTAAAAATAGAGAGAATATTTTAAAAAGTTAAACATTTTAATACAGGGAAATTTATCATATTATAAGCAATACGTTTTAACTTTTCAGAAGTGTTTAGAAGAAATGTGGTCAACACATATAGAAAGGAAAGAAAAATTCTGTGTACTAACTAGCTTTGTGTACCGATATTTCATAGGTATACCTACAGCACTGCAACTGCTATTAAGAAATACTTTTAATAGTTAAGTTGTACTTCTGAAGTTGTAGCCGATATGAAACATGTATTTACATAAGAAGAAATAAAGTAATAAATCAGAAATTTTTTTACCCTGCAGGGGACACACAATTGGTGAGTCAATAAAGCTAGTGGAGTAATATAATATACTTCTAGTTAATATAAATTGAAAATATTCCGATTATGAAATTACACCTTATAAAATTGAAACTTTTCTTCAAATGTTCTTTGGTTAGATTATATGTGTAATTTGCATTTACAAACCATTGCCGGCACAGATGTAGGAATTGCCAGCTAATAATTCATGTTACCTTCTCTTAATGCATGAATTTTTGAGGAGGATAGATAGCAGAGAATTACACTGTATTCTCTTGCATACAGAAGTTCCATTTGATGAGTGAAGACCTACTCAGAAAACAGAAATGTTTGGCTTCTTTGTTTCGAGTACTGTAGCAGCATGGTTTGTCATACTGCTATCACTATACAACAGCATGCTTAAAAATGGCTAAAATGTAATCAAAATTGTAACTTTTTTAAAAGCTAAATGCCAATAAATAAGCTTAGATCCTTTCGGGTAACATATACTAAACTATTTTCAAAGTAGAACTGTAGTATTTTATAGTCAGTTTTAAAGTTAACAGTTCTGTTGTGTTTAGAACTAGTAAAACCTTGAAGTGGAAACTTAAGTGGACCTGTTGTAGCTGATATGGCTCAGTGCTGATGACATCACGACTGCATGATGGCGATTCTGTAGAACAATGCACAAAGTAAACATGAAATTAGTGTATTGTATATCTGGAGAAATTTACCATAGAGAAGTAGAAGAAAGTAAACTAAAATAATTAGGATGTTGAAAGGGATTAGCTTTGGTTAACTCCACATAGTGTATGGATTTATGTAGTACAACTATCCACAAGGTAGTGACTACAGAATTAACTTGCACAGCCCTCCATGGGCTTCTACTCCAACTGCAGGTTCAAGAGTTTTGATCAACACGCTGCATGGAATTGTTAATGGATAGGGAAATAGATATTCTGTCATATCATTGTTCGTGGGCTTCTTACTTAGCCTTTGAATTGAATGGCTATACCGAACGATTGCTTCAACAGGAACATTCCTAATCTGAAATCCAGTGCAATATATAGTAGACAGAAAACATTGCAGATCCTTCGGCAAGTGTGTAGGATTACAGCCTATCTTCTTGAGAAAGTAGCATTAATGAAGCCAGCAGCATTTCACCTAAATGATTCTTCACTTAGTGCAGAAGACTTTTTTGATCTATTCATCAATATATATATGCCCAACTTTCAAAATCAGGAAATAATATTTAAACATTTAAGCAGAAACATTACATCATTATTGAAGTACTTGGATTGCAATTTAATTTTTTAGGAAGTCTTAGTGCTGGGAAGGAGATGCATGCATGCATGAGACTTCATTAATGGTTTCAGACTTGGCATTAGGAAAGCTTACTACTGGAATTTCTTAGAAGTCATAAATTTGTAATTTTGTTCATAGGATCATAGGCAAGTACTAGGCTAGCTGCCCATATAGGTGATTTCAAGCCTAGGCAGTTTCCTTTTTTGTGCTCATGTTAACCTGTGCCATTTATTTAGAGATTGGCCTTACCCATTACATGGGTTATAATTGTATATTATCCTTAAGAATAACTGGGATTATACCAAAGATAATTTCAGGGAACACATGTATGGGATAAAGCATTTAGGAACTGACTCTGTCCATTACCAGTACAAGGGCCAGCCCTGGAGTAAATTTTGTTTCCCATCCATAGATCCAAGCTTTAAATAAGGACAGGGATGCATTTTGTTTCATGTGGATGGCGGGGGGTCTTTTCCAGATCAGATTGGTATTCTCTGTGAGCTATACCTGTACTTCCAAACAATTCTGTTGATATCAAATATTCAATCAATATCTATCGATATATCAAATATAATAATATGATATTCTGTTGATATGAAAACGAATAATCTCATGCATATCAAAACTGGCCCTAAGTGGAGACATCCACCCCAACCCTGGCCCTACCATCTCCAACCCCAATCCTCATAATCAGACTAGAAACCACAACTTCTCCCATATTACAGCCAATAGAAAGCCAAGTGACTTCCTTCTACTAAGCCTAAATATTAGAAGTATATCCAACAAAGTCCATGAACTCCATGCCACCATTGACTTATACTCCCCAGATATTGTCATCCTGACAGAAACCTGGCTAAAACCTCACATTACCAGTGAGCAAATACTCCCTACAGATACGCATACTAAGAGTAGACCGGCTAAACAAAAAGGAGGTGGTGTAGCTATAATATTTAAACAGCATCTAAACATCCAGATCTTAAAATCATCAGCTCCACAAATAGGCAATGAAGAAATAATATATACCAACCTCAAAATTAACCAACAAAAAACCATCAACATAATTGGATGCTACTTCCCACCTGGCCAAAACATCCCTCCACTAGAAAACCTCCTCAGCTGGTCTTCCCACCATCTCCCCCAAGAAACTATCATCTTAGGTGATTTCAATATTGACTAGCAATCCTGTTCTGGCAACAATCCAACCCATCATGTACACCTTTCATGGCTTCACCCAACTAGTCCAGTCACCAACAAGGATAAATAAAAACTCCAGCAAGCACACTACCCTGGATACTAGTCAGTAAGAACCCCCAGTCATATATAACAGGCTGCTTATCAGATAGCGTCAGTGATCACTCCCCAACATTCCTACTCAAAAAATACCTGTACCAAGCTAAACCTGTCATCTATCGTCAAATACGTAAAAAAATAAACTTTAACCCTCTGACATTCATCTCATCCCTCAAAGAATGTAACCGGCATGCTCTAAAGTACCTCAGTCTAGATGGCAGTTGAATTTTTAATACTACCTTCCTGAACATCCTTAATTACCATGCCCCATACGATTTTCCAGAACCAAAGCACAACCCTCCCCATGGCTACAGAAAACCACTAAGTCAGAAATGAAAAACAGGGATAAAGCCTGGGAGCACTGGTGCAAAAGCAAAACCCCAGCTAGACAAACATTCCTAGAACTACGCAACAGAGTCAAAAGCTAATAAAAGAGGACAAATTCCAATACTACCAGTCTGCCCTAGACTCCTCACAACACAGCCCCAAACAATTCTGGTCCTCCATAAACTCCATCCTCCACCCAGGTAAAGTCAGTACCCTCCTCCTAACATCCCTCACTCCTCAGAAAATATTGCTACCTCATTCAACACACACTTCACCCAAACCATACTATCACTAGCTAAACAACACAACCCCTCCCCTGCAACCCCACACCTTCAACTAGTAATCTCCCCACTGCCTTCTCTTTTTCTCCTGTACCTACCTCCAACATAAAAAAACTCTTTACTAAACTTAAACCCACCAAATTAGCAGCAGACAACCTCCCAAGGGAATACCTACAAATTGCAGCTGATGCTCTGGCCTACCCAGTATCCATCTTGATTAACCGATCTCTGTCAGAAAGTTATGTTCCTACATTGTGGAAAGTATCACATATAATTCCCCTCCACAAAGGCGGACCCTCCACAGAACTAACCAATTACCGCCCCATAGCTATTCTCTCTCCACTCTCCAAAATACTAGAGAGATGCATACACTCTCAGGTCTCACACTACCTCCTTACTAACAACCTCCTTTCCAGTACTCAGCATGGTTTCCGACCAAACCATAGCACCACCACTGCCTTACTCTCCTTTACTAACACTATCCTTCAGCATAAAAACAATGGCTATCTCTCCTCTGCTACTTTCCTAGACCTATCTAAAGCATTTGACATGGTCCCACACAAACAACTTATGTCTGTCCTCAATAACTTATCCTTCTCACAATCAGTCACCAATTGGTTTCAGAGTTACCTGTCTGACCGCCAACAATCTGTTGTATGGCAGAATGACATATCTCCCCAACTACCTGTCTCCATAGGGGTCCCCAAGGATCCATCCTTGGACCCCTACTTTTCTCTGTTTACACCAATAATCTAGCCTCTGCCACCAAACATGGCACACTCATCCAATACGCAGATGACTCAACCATCATCTGCTCAGCCCAGTCCCTACCCAAACTGCAAAAAGTCACACAGGAAGCCTTTTCCTCTGTTGAAATATGGTTATCCGATGCCCAATTAATACTCAACCCAAACAAAACTAAACTACTCATCTTCCAACCCACCAAACATACTCAAAACAACTCTCACTTTAACATCACAGCAAAAGACAACACCACTATATACCCAACTGAACACACCAAATTGCTAGGGTGGAAATAGACAATAAACTAAAATTTGACATTCACATATCCATGACCATAAAAAATGTCCACATAAAACTAGGAGCATTATACAGAAATAAACAATTTCTCACCAAAGCAGCAAAGATTTCAATAGCAAATTCCCACCTTATCTCCACCCTACTTTATGCCTCTCCAGTATATACCAACCTAAGGCAATGTGATCTAAACAAGCTAGAGACCTGCTACAACAAAATCGCCAAATTCGCCACAGGGGCATCCTATCGTAGTCACCACTGTCTCTCACTTGCTGAACTGGGCTGGCTTGAACTGCCTCACCTCCTTCAATGGTATCAACTCTCACTCGCCCACAAACTAGTAAACCATCCACTAAATGTCCCATCCCTCCAGAATCTACTCCAACCCTATCACACCACCAGACCACTAAGATCCAGCAACAAAAATCACTTGCAGATCACTAAAGCCAATAACTCTGCTGGTGAAGCACTATTCTCTTGCGCCATAGCCAAATTATGGAACTCACTCCCACCCACAATTACCTCCGTACCATCTTGCACCAACTTCAAAACTTTATTAAAAGCGCACCTAAAAACATGCTGGCTATGCCCTTGCAACTCCCACTCTAATATCATCCACCCCATCCAACTACTACCTTTCTTTCACCTCCATTAACTACCTTGATGATAGCAAGCTCAGATGCTCATAAGCCTAGTACTTATTATACAGCAGGAACTTCTCATTGTTACATTTGTTAATGCCTGTTATGTACTTCACTGATAAAGATTCTAGTTGTCTACTGATGTACTATGTTCTTCATCTGTAAATATGTTGTAAGTAATTTCTATGTTAAATTGTTAATCGCTATGTAATCCAATGTAACTACTGTCTGTTTATTTTACTGTGGAGCTTTTCTCCTCGGGCCTCAGCTGAAAATGGACCCACGTCCAGTCGGACACTCCCAGTCAACACATTTAAATAAAAATAAAAATAATAATAAATAATATCACAGAAATGTTTTAAATACCTAGACAGAGTACTTGCAATGTCATTTGACCTGCTGATGTGCAGTAAATCCATTTTTTGCTTTAAGGGTGCCTTGCATGCCAGACACAGGTCACCTCTTAGCAGTTTGTAGGGTACAGAGTCCGTCCGTTTTCAACATGTTGTTTAGGCATTGTATCATTTTAGTAAGATATCTTTGTGGTATTCCAGTTGTTACATATTTCTGGACAGATAACATCCTAAATGGAGACATTATACTCAACAACTGGCCTAATGAGAGCTGAAAAAAGGGAAGAGGGGGACAATGCTGTCTTTAGATCTAGACAGTCTTTTGTTTATAAGCTGTGCAATATAGAAGGCCTTTATTACAGCAATGGACACATTTTGGTCAAAAGTTAGGTCACTGTGCACATATGTTCCCAAATCCTGAACTACTGTGTCAACTCTTAGGGGTGTATTTAAGGATACAAAAATGCATTTTCTGGCATTATTTTCAGCCCATAAATTTTGCATCAGTTATTTATTTGGGACAAAACTTCCTACAGAATGTTCAAGTAAGTTGGACATTCAATGACTGCTACTAGCTGGCAGTCATTTGCAAACTTAGTTGGCCAGTGTCCTTTGGTATTGGCTTTTACTTCAGAAAAGTATCCTGCGGATTTCACTGGTGACTGGTTTCTTTGTGGAAGTAGCTTTTCCTATTTTGATTTTCTGCATCCTGTTAGTCAGTTGGTAAACTGGTGGGTGACAGAGGGGTTTATTCCCAGTTTATTTAGCTTTTCTACTATTCCTGAGTCTGGAATTGCGTCAGGAATGTTTGCAAGATGGAGGTACTCTGTGTGTACCATTTTACCTACACCTATTGCATTGGTGACCATTTAAAACAAAATCCACCAGACTGAGTAAGCATGACCTGCCCTTGATGAATGCAGACAGACAGGACCAGTGTTTGGTTGTTCTTCATGCCATGATTAATTCATTCCATGTTAAGTCACTCTATGGCTTTGGATATGAGGCTGTTTAGACTTGTGGATCTGAGGAAGATCTCACCTTATGCAGAGGAATGACTATAGCTGTTCTCCATTCATTTGACAAAAACTACATGGAGGTTGAGAGTGTTAAGGGTGTAGTTAAATTTTGCTTCATGCTATTTAATACGCATCCAGGGATGCTGTCAAGACCCACTGATGTTGTATTTTAAAGCTTTGGATGGTGTATTTTAATGCTTTGGATAGCACTTTTACGACTTTTTTTTGTGTCTATAGCTAGCCAAAGAGCTCCTCTCCCTTCCATCTGTCCCACAAGACATACCTGAAACTGGCTTGCTTCCAACTGTCACAAAAAAAAAAAGTCGTAAAAGTGCTATTCAAAGCATTAAAATACACCATCCAAAGCTTTAAAATACAACATCTGTCCCACAAGACATACCTGAAACTGGCTTGCTTCCAACTGTCACAAAAAAAAAAGTCGTAAAAGTGATATTCAAAGCATTAAAATACACCATCCAAAGCTTTAAAATACAACATCAGTGGGTCGGAACACGGAAGGACTGTGGCTGACCAAGTTCGCAGATGACTGCAAACTGGGCGCCATAATCGACTCTCCAGCCGACACAAGCATCCTCCAAAAGGGCCTCATAGAAACAGACAACTGGTGCCAGAGCCATGGCCTCAAGCTAAATGCCAAAAAGTGTATAGTCATCCCCTTTGGCAAAAACAAAGTGCCCACAAATTACCACATAGGTGGAAATCCATTAAGTACAGAAGAAGTAATTAGGGACCTGGGGACCCAAGTTGATAGCAATCTCTCATTTGACAACTACGTGGCCAAAGTGGTTAGAAAACATTTTATATAGCCCACCTAATCATGAAGGGATTCACATCTAGATCAGGGAGGTCATCGTGCCTCTTTACTCATCCCTCATCAGGCCCATAATTGAGTACAATGCCCTTTGGGATGTACCTTACCAGACACCTGCAGCAACTGGAAAGACCCCAAAAGTACCTCACCAAGAGGATCAAAGGGCTCAAACAGATGCCATATGCTGCCGGTTAAAGAAACTCCAGCTCTACTCAGTGGCATACCGCCTGTTCAGAGGCGATCTGTGCCTGGCGATAAAGCCATGTCCAACCGGAATTAATGGACATGCTGCACCTCAGAAAATCCAAATCCCATCGAGCTACGCTCCAAGAGACTTGAACCTCAGCACTGAAATAAATAGGACATGCTGGAGGGACAGATTCATAACCCAGAGGCTCCCTTCACTCTGGAATAAAATCCCAGTCCAGGTTAGGCAGAGTCCCTCATTGACTCTCTTCAAGAGGAATCTTGATGAGTGGATGGGAGATCGCAGGTTTACCCCGGGTATCACTTCTGTGTCACTGTTAGATAGAGGCACAGTATACTAACCTCGAAAAAGGGCATAGCAAAATAAATTTAAAATGGGTGGCGAAAGCCAAACACATTCTGGCTAGGCTTATAAATGCCCTAGGGCAGATAGCCTAGTATGAACCTATGAACCTATAATGTTTGGTGCTGGACTTTTCTGATGGTTATTTGGGCATAAAAAATCTCTAATATTTTATGCTGCTTTACCAGCCTTGATAAGAGGCTCTTCCTGATCTAGACTGAGATTACCTTCACCTTTTTCTCCTCCTGTTTGGTCTAAACATGCGGAAAGCATTATAGCCTTGCACAGCCACAGTTCTCTCTGTTTTTTTTAAACCACGTCTCAGTCACTACACAGATGTCTGTCCTCCAGGGTGAAAGGAACTTACAGTATAAGGAGTGATGTTTCTTGTTTAGGATCCTAGCTTTGCTTGTTTTGTTGCATCAGTACGCTTATCAGGTTGACATTGTGTAAAAAAAGGCACTATGATGGTGGATAATGTCGTTACCAATAATCAAAACTTAAGAGGGGACAGATGCAGGCCATCTGAGGTGAGTACATGGTCTATTCACCATATCCTCCCAGGTTGACAAATATTAGACTTTCTTTGAATGACACTAACTATTAGGCCAGTTAATAAAGTCACTTATTATTTTGCTCATATTGTGACATCATACTAGAATGCTGCTCAATGCCAGGATCATACCTGCCTTGGACACATAGTTTGAAAAGTGCATCATGTCTCCCTTCATATAGTCCAGGGAGGTACATCTGAAGGCATTGACTCCAGCAACAACTGTCATAGCACACGCTCAAGTCACTGAATGTAAGAACCAGCATGACTCTGTCAAGAGTCGTACTGGTACTTGCGTTCAGGGACATGAGCGTGTGCATGATATGTAGGATCCTGGCACCAAACGAACTGTCACTCTTTCCTTACCTAGCCTGCTAAACGGCATATCTGCATGTCTTATAATGGTGCTGCCTATGACAAGAATTTTTTTTTTTGGGGGGGGGGTTCATGCATGCCTCACAGGTTCATCATCTGTGACTTTGGGACTCCTTGTGCTTTGTGAGGAGGTAGGCTTAATCTGCTGACTATACTTGCAGTCACTAAAATCACTTGCAGATCACTAAAGCCAATAACTCTGCTGGTGAAGCACTATTCTCTTGCACCATAGCCAAATTATGGAACTCACTCCCACCCACAATTACATCCATACCATCATGCACCCACTTCAAAACTTTACTAAAAGCACACCTAAAAACATGCTGGCGATGCCCTTGCAACTCCCACTCTAATATCACCCACCCCATCCAACCACTACCTTTCTTTCCACTCCACTAACTACCTTGATTATAGCAAGCTCAGATGCTCATAAGCCTAGTACTTACACAGCAGGAACTTCTTATTTTACCATTTGTTAATGTCTGTTATGTACTTCACAGATAAAGATTCTAGTTGTCTACTGATGTACTATATTCTTCATCTGTAAATATGTTGTAAGTAATTGCTATGTAAATTGTTAATCGCTATGTAATCCAATGTAACTACTGTCTGTTTATTTTAACTGTGGAGCTTTTCTCCCCGGGCCTCCGCTGAAAATAGACCCACGTCCAGTCGGACACTCCCGGTCAACAAATATAAATAAATAAAAAATAAATACTTTGTACTGGTGTGTTTTGGAGGTTTAGGTAATTTAATCTTTAGAACGTCAGCATGTGATCTTTGTATGTATCTTGATGTGTGATGTACTGCTGAAGATACAGTGTACAAGTTTACAGTGTGAGAAATTTTTGCCTCCATGAATATCATAAATGTACGTCACTTGCACACGGTTATGTTGTTTAAAATAAATGAGAGAGATAATGAGGCGACCCTTACGCTGCCTCACGTTACTCTCCTCAATCAGGCTGGCTACACTAGCTGTGGGGAAGTGCTGCTCCTGGGACAACCCTTACGCTGTCTCACGTTACCCTCCTCAATCAGGCTGGCTACACTAGCTGTGGGGAAGTGCTGCTCCTGGGACAACCCTTAAGCTGTCTCACGTTACCCTCCTCAATCAGGCTGGCTACACTAGCTGTGGGGAAGTGCTGCTCCTGGGACAACCCTTAAGCTGTCTCACGTTACCCTCCTCAATCAGGCTGGCTACACAAGCTGTGGGGAAGTGCTGCTCCTGCGACAACCCTTACGCTGTCTCACGTTACCCTCCTAAATCAGGCTGGCTACACTAGCTGTGGGGAAGTGCTGCTTCTGGGACAACCCTTACGCTGTCTCACGTTACCTTCCTCAATCAGGCTGGCTACACAAGCTGTGGGGAAGTGCTGCTCCTGGGACAACCCTTACACTGTCTCACGTTACCCTCCTCAATCAGGCAGGCTACACAAGCTGTGGGGAAGTGCTGCTCCTGGGACAATCCTTACGCTGTCTCACGTTACCCTCCTCAATCAGGCTGGCTACACTAGCTGTGGGGAAGTGCTGTTCCTGGGACAACCCTTACACTGTCTCACGTTACACTCCTCAATCAGGCTGGCTACACTAGCTGTGGGTAAGTGCTGCTCCTGGGACAACCCTTACGCTGTCTCACGTTACACTCCTCAATCAGGCTGGCTACACTAGCTGTGGGGAAGTGCTGCTCCTGGGACAACCCTTACGCTGTCTCACATTACCCTCCTCAATCAGGCTGGCTACACTAGCTGTGGAGAAGTGCTGCTCCTGGGACAACCCTTACACTGTCTCACGTTACCCTCCTCAATCAGGCTGGCTCCACTAGCTGTGGAGAAGTGCTGCTCCTGGGACAACCCTTACACTTTCTCACGTTACCCTCCTCAATCAGGCTGGCTCCACCAGCTGTGGGGAAGTGCTGCTCCTGGGACAACCCTTACACTGTCTCACGTTACCCTCCTCAATCAGGCTGGCTACACTAGCTGTGGGGAAGTGCTGCTCCTGGGACAACCCTTACACTGTCTCACGTTACCCTCCTCAATCAGGCTGGCTACACTAGCTGTGGGAAGTGCTGCTCCTGGGACAACCCTTACACTGTCTCACATTACCCTCCTCAATCAGGCTGGCTACACAAGCTGTGGGGAAGTGCTGCTCCTGGGACAACCCTTACACTGTCTCACGTTACCCTCCTCAATCAGGCTGGCTACACTAGCTGTGGGAAGTGCTGCTCCTGGGACAACCCTTACACTGTCTCACGTTACCCTCCTCAATCAGGCTGGCTACACTAGCTGTGGGGAAGTGCTGCTCCTGGGACAACCCTTACACTGTCTCACGTTACCCTCCTCAATCAGGCTGGCTACACTAGCTGTGGGGAAGTGCTGCTCCTGGGACAACCCTTACACTGTCTCACGTTACCCTCCTCAATCAGGCTGGCTACACTAGCTGTGGGGAAGTGCTGCTCCTGGGATGACCCTTACACTGTCTCACGTTACCCTCCTCAATCAGGCTGGCTACACTAGCTGTGGGGAAGTGCTGCTCCTGGGACGACCCTTACACTGTCTCACATTACCCTCCTCAATCAGGCTGGCTACACTAGCTGTGGGGAAGTGCTGCTCCTGGGACAACCCTTACACTGTCTCACGTTACCCTCCTCAATCAGGCTGGCTACACAAGCTGTGGGGAAGTGCTGCTCCTGGGACAACCCTTACACTGTCTCACGTTACCCTCCTCAATCAGGCTGGCTACACTAGCTGTGGGGAAGTGCTGCTCCTGGGACAACCCTTACACTGTCTCACGTTACCCTCCTCAATCAGGCTGGCTACACTAGCTGTGGGGAAGTGCTGCTCCTGGGACAACCCTTACACTGTCTCACGTTACCCTCCTCAATCTGGCTGGCTACACAAGCTGTGGGGAAGTGCTGCTCCTGAGATGACCCTTACACTGTCTCACGTTACCCTCCTCAATCAGGCTGGCTACACTAGCTGTGGGGAAGTGCTGCTCCTGAGACGACCCTTACACTGTCTCACATTACCCTCCTCAATCAGGCTGGCTACACTAGCTGTGGGGAAGTGCTGCTCCTGGGACAACCCTTACACTGTCTCACGTTACCCTCCTCAATCAGGCTGGCTACACAAGCTGTGGGGAAGTGCTGCTCCTGGGACAACCCTTACACTGTCTCACGTTACCCTCCTCAATCAGGCTGGCTACACTAGCTGTGGGGAAGTGCTGCTCCTGGGACAACCCTTACACTGTCTCACTTTACCCTCCTCAATCAGGCTGGCTACACTAGCTGTGGGAAAGTGCTGCTCCTGGGACAACCCTTACACTGTCTCACGTTACCCTCCTCAATCAGGCTGGCTACACAAGCTGTGGGAAAGTGCTGCTCCATGATATCTGAAGAACTGGTTCAAGTAAGAAGTGGGGGTATTTATAAATGCTTGGAGTCCAGTTTTAGGATAATGTTTGAGTAGACTTGTAAGTTCAAAACAAAACAACTAGCCTGGAAACCTTCTGTTACCAGCAAGAATCGGTGTACAGATTATAGTTGAAAAAAAAAAGCACTAATTTAATACTAAATATGAGTGCAAGCAGCATTATTACACTCAGTTAGGCATTTTGTTAGAGGTCTTTTAGCCTGGTGAGTAGTTTAAGGGAGACACTAAGCACACAAGTATCATTTTGCAAAGTCAACAGCCAATGAACAGTGAGGGAATAATGTCAAACTATTTGTAAGGGGCATCCAACACAGACTGGGTTTAAGATCACAGCTACAATAGGCTGGATGGGAGGGGAAAACAATTTGACCCCTAGCTTTGAGCTGACTGGCCTGGGACTGTCTTAATGCAAAAAAACAAGTCCTGACTTAACTTGACATACACTTCGCACACAAGAATGAAACTAGAGTTTAATATCAACAGTTACATTATTTAAACTGCACAATACTGTACAACTTTGCAAAGGAATTACTAAGACAGACTTATAGACTTTCTCTAAAGGTACAGATCATTACATGAATTCAAAATCAGGTCAAGAAATGAAAATGCATCTTTCTTTCTCTATGTAATGGAGGTATTAAATGCAACATTAAATTAAAGGATCGCAGAAAACCACTTTGGAATTTTTAAAGCCTTAGCTTTGAGATGAATAGCCTGGAATTGCCTTAATGCAAAGACTAATGTTTACCATATTTGTCACTGCTGCAGTAGCTTTAGTATCGGTTATATTCTGACAAGGATCTAACAAGCCCTCCGGCTTCCAAAGCTTTACCCCTTCCACATGCCCAAACTGTCAGGCAGCTTGAGCTGAGCTCAGTGAAAGTCAAGTTGGGGTGCGAAGCCTATCAGAGCTTTACAGTCACCTGAAGAGTTCTCTCTGCTGAAATTCACAGATCCATGTTCAGCCAGAGCTTTACGGTCACCGGAAGAGTTCTCTCTGCTGAGATTCAAGGATCTATGGTCAGCCAGAGCTTTACGGTCACCTGAAGAGTTCTCTCCACTGAGATTCACGGATCTATGGTCAGCCAGAGCTTTACGGTCACCTGAAGAGTTCTCTCCACTGAGATTCACGGATCTATGGTCAGCCAGAGCTTTACGGTCACCTGAAGAGTTCTCTCTGCTGAGATTCACGGATCCATGTTCAGCCAGAGCTTTATGGTCACCTGAAGAGTTCTCTCAACTGAGATTCACGGATCCATGTTTAGCCAGAGCTTTACAGTCACCTGAAAAGTTCTCTCCGCTGAGATTCAAGGATCTATGCTCAGCCAGAGCTTTACGGTCACCTGAAGAGTTCTCCCCGCTGAGATTCAAGGATCTATGGTCAGCCAGAGCTTTATGGTCACCTGCAGAGTTCTCTCTGCTGAGATTCACGGATCTATGGTCAGCCAGAGCTTTATGGTCACCTGAAGAGTTCTCTCCATTGAGATTCACGAATCCATGGTCAGCCAGAGCTTTATGGTCACCTGAAGAGTTCTCTCTGCTGAGATTCACGAATCCATGGTCACCTTATGCTTTCCTTTTTTGGGCAGATTGGGTTCTTTTGGGGAAATCTTCCATTTTCTTAATTCTCCTCACATTTTATTACTTTCTTCTGCAGGAAATAGTTATTTTAAATCTAGGAGTGCTGTTTTAACAGACTGTCTTGAGACTAACTACTTTTAAATGGAACACTTATTTTTTTCTGTCAGTTTAAAAGTGATGCAAAATAATTTAAAACTATATTCTATGTAGAAATTATGTTAAAGCTGTATGCCAGCCCCACAACAATAAAATAAAGTGCTTTTTACTGTGGTTTCTTTCAAAAAAGTAACTTTTCTGGACAGGTAGTGTTTACCAGCAATTGTCACTTGTCTTTCCCACAAGAGAGGTACCATTTTTGGCTTGACCATGAAGTAGGCTACTGGCTCCACAGTCAGTCCTTCTTCCGGCCATGAAAAGAATAAATGTTAAGATAACAGCCTTTACCACTACAGCAGGCTAGCATTTTGCCTTAGATGCAGGTGGGTGATGGCTGTGGCCATTTTTTGTAACTCATAATCACTCATCTTTTGCTCTGGATCCCCTCTGGTGTTGCACCTACAGCCACTAGGGTCTGGGGGTTAGCCACATATTGATGACTGTTGATGTCCCCTCATTGGCAAGGGAGATCCACTCATGAGTCGTGAGAGGAAATGGGGAACGTTTCCGTGCTGTGTCAGAATGATGTACCATCCCCGGGAAACCTGCTGCCATTTTTAACACAGTCGGCCACATTTTTACTGTTGAAAAGGAAACAGAAAGCCAAACAGGAATGTACTCCACCTCAATTATGTTTTTGAATAGGAGTAGTTTTACTGGTGCTGGTCCAGGGTTTAACTCGGGCTATGGATCCTTCTTGTAGAGTAGTTTCTGATAAAAAAGGGATTCCTCTTCTAAAGAAATTCAAGATTCTTAATTTGAACAGGAAGATGCAGGGACAGATAGAGTTTTTTTTCCTTAGATTTTTCTGATTCAGACTCAGAAGAAAGCTCAGTTTCTGATTTTCCTTGTGGGGGTTTCTCTTTCTCGGAGACTACTGATAGAATGTGCTAATGATTTCAGTGAGAGAACACAGAGGTTTATCAACCTTGCAGAAAATACCAAGTTGCTACAGAAGAATTTTCTAGAACCTAAACACATTCTTCCTCGTTGGTCTGCTTTACAAGATATGTGTTACTGTCTGCAATTTTGGTTAATGTCAGCCAGCTTCACTTAATAAGGCAGGATGGGTAGAATTCCTCAATCTTAAATTTTTTACACACTATTCACAAACTTTACCAAGAGAAATCACTTTAGTCGATCCCTCTACTAAGCACTTAATTCCAGTCCTACTCTTTCTGATAAGGATGGGAACATTGACAGGTATGTGAGAAAAGTGTATAGTTACGCAACTATGATTTTCAGAATTTTGAATTGTCAGGCTCATTATTGTTAAAGTTGGTTCTAAGAATCTGTGAAAGTATTAGGAATGTTTTATCTGCAGTTTCTTCTTGTAAGGAAGAAGTCTGCTTTAAGTGAGGTAGTTTGTGCCATTGCACAGGTCACGACTAATTATTTACAGTGTGCACATGACTGCTGATACTTCTTTCAGGGCCAATGCCACTGCTACTGTTTTTGAGGCGGTTTGCACGGCTGTAGTCAGAACCCCCCAGATGATGTTAAAAATTTAATTTTAAATTCTCCCTTGGATACATATTTAGTGTTTGGCCCCTCTGTTGCAGAGGTGTTCAAAAAAGTGTGATGAAAGGGCAAGCTGATGGAGGGAAACAATCATTTTTATTCTGACCTCCTTTTTCAAAACTTTTCAAGGGATTTTCTAACTCATCATCTAACTCTGTCAAAAAACAACATAAGCAGTCTCAACAAAATACAGACAGACATTGAAGAAGGAAGAGCAGGGGTCGTTCCAAAAACATAGAATTGGGGGTTCCAAGAGAGCATTCAATACCTGTCTTGACTCCTTCATGCAGGATTGTGTTACTGGTACAGTAACTACACACCTCAGTTCAAAGAACTTTTCTTCCACGTGAAAAATAAATCTTTATTTACATCTACTTCTAAGGGTTTCCACTCATACTTTGGTCACTATGAGGAAATACCTCAGGATTTTGGATCTCATGTCATCTACAGTTCTCACTGTACTACTGACAAGACTCCATGTGGTATCTGAAATCTCTTCGGTCCCAACATCAATGCCTTTATCTTTTCAAATCCCAGGGCTGGGGTTTGCCAGAAGAGCAATCATTTGGTGGAGCCAGCAGCTATCCTTAAAATCCAGGTCCCCACCTCCCCCCGCTCCAAAGTAGTTAGTCACTGTACATGCTTAAGACTTCGCATGGACAACAGTTTCAAGAGGTTAAAAGTGCAGGGTGTGTGGGACACCAAGAACAGACACAAACACAAATATCAGAGAGATGCTTACCCAGATTAAGGCACTCAACTCTCTGAATCATCTTTGCAACAACTTGAAGAGGTCTCCGGGACCAGGCATTTCCAAAGTCATATGGTACATCAACAGGCAAGGCACAACTAGGTTGTACCCCCTTTGAAGGCTAGCCATGTTGGACTGACATATAGCTTCACAGCACAGTCTTACTCTACAGGCAACCTACCTCCTAATCAAACCAAAACTATGTGGCAGAAAAGCTAAGCAGAACTAGGGCAGACCATCACAAATGTTAACTAGATGGGGGGGGGGGGTCTTCCAAAATTTGTTCCATCTCTGTGGAGTTCCTCAATTTGACCCCTTTGCCTCCTCTCTGAGTGATCAACTGGGAAGCTTCTGTTCCAGTATTGTGTGCAAGAAGGCCAAGGAGACATTTTTTTTTCTTTTTCTTGGACAGCAATTTTCCTCTATGCTTTTCCACTCTTTCTAGTAATTTCCAGTATACTTCCAAAGATTCAGAAGGAAGCCCCAAAGATCCATGTGGTGACTGCCTTCTGGACTAGGTGACTGTGGTTCTCCTTTCTTTTGGAAATGATCAGGAGCAATTAACAAGCATTCCTGACAGAATGCAGGGACTCACAGAAGCACAGAGGTGTTTGATACACCACAACAATCATCTTACATTGACTGCCTGGATGATGGGGTCTTAATTCCTGTTAGGCACCTGCTTCCTGAGGACATGCAGCAGGTACTAATGGAGACAAAAAAGCCACTACTATAAATTTGTATATTAGCAAATGGAAAAGGTTTTCTAGTTGGTGCCAACAACATAACCAGCACCCACATTCAGGGCTAGTTCCCTGGCTTTACAATATTTGTGAGTGTTAATCCCCTATGGTCTTTCTTATTCCTCTGTCAATGTTCATTTATCAGCCATTTTAGCATGTCTGCCCACGTATCCTCTTCTTATAATGCGGTCTCATGTCAAAATGTTTTTGAGAAGGGTTTTACATAAAAGGCCTCCAAGAACACTGGAGACCCTACCTTAGGATCTAAATTTTGCTTTAGAACTCTTCCTTCATTTGAACTAGTCTATCTGGAGGAGCCAAGAACAATTTTAATGATTCTTCTGACCTCTGCAAGAAGGGTCTCTGAGTTGCAAGCCCTTATGGTGAATGAACCCTATCTCATTTTCCGCAAGGACAGGCTTTCTTTGAGAACTTAATCCTTCTTTTATGCCTAAAGTTGTATCCTAGTTAACTTTAAGCCAAACAGTCCATCTCCCACTTTTCTCTCCCGAGCTTAAAAATAAGGAAAAAAGAATACTCCATACCTTGGATGTCCACAAATAAGTCACCTACAACCTTGACAGAACTGTCATCATTCTCAGTGCAAATTTATTCTTGAGGGTACTGAATGCTTTGTACATGGTTATGGTAAAATCAAGCACAAGAAGAGATTCAAATGTGATAGTATGGGCATTGTTTATGTTGCTTTGTGCCAACAGTGTACTCGTTTTTACATTGGCAAAACCATCAGTTTAGGTACAGGATTTATCAGCATTATTGTGACATTATTAAAAAGGATGAGCGAAATGCCCTTTATAGACATATAAAGGGTTTTCCTTTGCATTCATTTAAATTTTCTGTTTTAGATAATGTTAATGTTGACCCTATGATATTTTTCTTGAATTCCTGGAGCTTAGATGGCAGCTTAGGTGTAATGCTGCACGTTCTCCAGGTCTTAATGATGTCATTTCAATTGCTAGTCTCCTCAGGCTTAAATCTGTTTGCCATTTAAAAATTTTAAACACACATTTTCATACATTTTTTGTATAATATGTTTATGTGTACTGCTTATGAATGTATTTTTATATGCACTTAGGAGCTTTATATATTTAACTTATTTTATATATATATATATATATATATATATATATATATATATATATATATATATACATACATATATATATACATTTATACATATATTTTTTATGGTTTACAATAAATATTTAATATGTATAGGTTATATATTGTGTATGTTTTCATTTTTGTATTTATTATTTTTATAAGCATTAGGCATTTTACTTTAAGTTTGTCTTTATGCATTAAGCATCAGTTATTCAATGAATTCATTACTTGGTGCTATTGACTTTAACTGGGCGGGTATTGATATGCTTGTTCAGTGTCTGGTTTGTATTCTGAGGAAGTCCAGGCATTTGGCGGATAAAAGCGCTAAATAAACTGTTTTTGCCACTGTGTTGGTGTTTTTCAGTTGCCTTGATAATTCTGGTTTGGCTCTTCGTTTTGATTTAATAAGTTAATAATTAACCTGGAGTGTTACATGTGCAAAGCCAGGAATCAAATAAGTGTCTTTGGAGAGATATTTTGAAATGATTAAGATTGCTTATGGATCTAATGCTATGTGGAAGGGTATTCCAATTTTTAGCAACAAAGTTAGAGTAAAGAGAGTTGCTTGCTGTACTGGATACTTTGGTTACTTCAAGTAAGTCTTTGTTAGATGATCGAAGACTATGAATGTTAGAGTAGGGTTGTAGAAGATTTTTTTAGGGAAGGTACATTGTCAGGAATGTGCATTATTTTGTGAGCCATTAACTAGCTATAGTTCATAATATGAGGTAGTTCCAAACAAGAAAGATTTTTTTAGGCATTGACAGTGATGGGTTGAATGTGTGTAATCTGTTGCAAATTTGGCAATCATATTATAACATGATTATGGGCGACCACGGTGGTGCAGCGGTTAGCGTTGCTGCCTCACAGCAAGAGGTTCTCCAGTTCAATCCTTGGCTGGGGTGCCTTCTGTGTGGAGTCTGCATGTCCTCCCTGTGGTCACGTGGGTTTCCTCCGGGTGCTCCGGTTTCCTCCCACATCCCAAAGACATGCTGTAGGTGGAGTGGACACTCTAAATTGGCCCTAGGTGTGCGTGTGTGTGTGTCTTCTGTGGAAGGTTGGGCGCCGGGCTGGCAACTCGACACCATAAAACTCCACTGCCAATCATGAGCGGACAGGTGATCCACTGTGGCAACCCCTAACCGGGAAAAGCCGAAAGAAGAAGAAGAATTATAACATGATTCTAAATTCCTTAGTTTTGACGTTGGCAAGTATGGGGGATACATACAAGAGTGAGGCGAGAAGGTGGGTTCTAGCTATGGCTATTCTTGCAGTGTCCGTTAAGAATTATTTGTTTCTATGCATTGTTCTCATTTTGTTGTGAACCTTTTTGATTGTATTAGAAATGTGTATGTCATATTTTAGTGTGCTGTTGATTATGATGCCAAATAGTTTTCTTGGGAATCTGGGAAACTCCTAGTATTATTACAGCAGTGATATAAAAGTTAGCTGGGAGGTTAGTAGGTTTAGATGGATGAAAAATCATAGGTTCAGAGGTTGGTACTAGGCTATCAGCCCTAGGGCCTATACAAGCCTAGCCGTAACAATTCCCTGGTTATTTCTTCCACACTATTTACTTCCCTGGACCCCTGTCTAGCAGGGCGACTGACGTGATCCCCGGGGTGAATTTCCTTTCTCCCATCCAATCGTCAAGGTTCCTCTTGAAGAGGTCCAAAGAGGCACTCTGCTTGACATGTATGGGCAATCTATTCCAGAGTCTGGGGAGTCTCTGGGTCAGGAACCTATCCCTCCAGCATGTTTTGTTTATTGTGATGACAAGGTTTAGATCCCTGGAGCATGTAGCTCTGAGGGATTGGGATTTCTTTAAGTGTAGCATGTCCAACAGCTCTGGGTTTGACATGGCCTTGTATGTTAAGCAAAGATCGCCTCTGAGTAGATGATATATGACAGAGTATAGCTGAAGTTTTTTAAGGTGGTCAGCGTAGGGCATCTGCTTTAGGCCTGTGATTCTTTTTGTCAAAATTAAAATCATAAGTTTAGGTTTATTAGGGCTGAAAATGAGTTGCGAGTCTGCAAGCCACGTTTCAATATCAGAGAAGGCTTTTTCCGTGACTGTAAGAAGTTGAGTTGTTGTGGATGCTGCAAATATGAGGGTTGAATCATCTGCATATTGTATGATAGATGCTTGAGAGGGGGCAGTATTAAGATCATTTATGAATATGCTGAAGAGGAGGGACCCTAGGATTGAACCCTGAGCGACTCCAAGTGTAACAGAAATGAGTGGGGATAGATCTTGTTTCCATTTCACAGCTTGCCGGCAGCTAGACAGATAACTTTGAAACAAGTTAACAGCATCAGGGTTGATATTAAGATTTTTCAGAGTGGACAGTAACTTAAGATGGAAAACTGTATCGAATGCATAACACATGCCCAAAAAGACTGAAGACACTATTTTGCCATTGTCTCTGAATTTAATTATAGTATTAGTGAAATTTAGAAGAAGTGTAGTAGTGCTATGATGTGGTCAGGATCCATGCTGTGACAATGAAAGGAGGTTGTTTGGAAGATGTTTAAGAAAGTTGAAAGTGGATACATCTTCCCAGAATTTTAAAAAGTGAAAGTATATCAATGGGCCAGTAGTTGGTTAGTTCTGCTGAATTACCTCCTTTGTTACTTCTGTTGATTACCTCCTTTGTTAGTTCTGTTGATTACCTCCTTTGTTTGTTCGGTTGATTACCTCCTTTGTTTGTTCGGTTGATTACCTCCTTTGTTTGTTCTGTTGATTACCTCCTTTGTTAGTTCGGTTGATTACCTCCTTTGTTAGTTCGGTTGATTACCTCCTTTGTTAGTTCTGTTGATTACCTACTTTGTTAGTTCTGTTGATTACCTCCTTTGTTTGTTCTGTTGATTACCTCCTTTGTTTGTTCTGTTGATTACCTCCTTTGTTTGTTCTGTTGATTACCTCCTTTGTTTGTTCTGTTGATTACCTCCTTTGTTAGTTCTGTTGATTACCTCCTTTGTTTGTTCTGTTGATTACCTCCTTTGTTAGTTCTGTTGATTACCTCCTTTGTTTGTTCTGTTGATTACCTCCTTTGTTTGTTCTGTTGATTACCTCCTTTGTTGGTTCTGTTGATTACCTCCTTTGTTGGTTCTGTTGATCACCTCCTTTGTTGGTTCTGTTGATCACCTCCTTTGTTTGTTCTGTTGATTACCTCCTTTGTTAGTTCTGTTGACTGATTACCTCCTTTGTTAGTTCTGTTGATTACCTCCTTTGTTTGTTCTGTTGATTACCTCCTTTGTTTGTTCTGTTGATTACCTCCTTTGTTTGTTCTGTTGATTACCTCCTTTGTTAGTTCTGTTGATTACCTCCTTTGTTTGTTCTGTTGATTACCTCCTTTGTTAGTTCTGTTGATTACCTCCTTTGTTAGTTCTGTTGATTACCTCCTTTGTTAGTTCTGTTGATTACGGATTACCTCCTTTGTTAGTTCTGTTGATTACCTCCTTTGTTAGTTCTGTTGATTACCTCCTTTGTTTGTTCTGTTGATTACCTCCTTTGTTTGTTCTGTTGATTACCTTACCCTCCTTTGTTAGTTCTGTTGATTACCTCCTTTGTTAGTTCTGTTGATTACCTCCTTTGTTTGTTCTGTTGATTACCTCCTTTGTTAGTTCTGTTGATTACCTCCTTTGTTAGTTCTGTTGATTACCTCCTTTGTTTGTTCTGTTGATTACCTCCTTTGTTAGTTCTGTTGATTACCTCCTTTGTTCTGTTGATTACCTCCTTTGTTAGTTCTGTTGATTACCTCCTTTGTGTAATCGTTTAATGCATACAATTTTCCATATAGCTGGGACATACTGTTCTGTTACAGAGCGGTTTATAAGTATTGACACAGGGAAGGCAATAACAGCTGCTGTTAATTTTAGATATTCTGCTGGAAAGTAATTTGCTGCCAGTGAAGTGGGTTTCAACTTCTTTAATAGTTTTGCAATAGTTTGTTTTGGGACTGTTTGAAATGAGAATGCATCTACAAAATTGTTTGGATTGTTAGGTGTTGGCATTGTGGGAGACTTGCTATTCTTAGTCAGTGCTAAAACACTTTCATTGAAGAATGTTAAATTGTTCAGCAATATTGTTTGTGTTACCAGATAAGGGGGGGGGGGTATGGTTTGCTCAAGATGAAGTATGTTATTGAGTTCCAGAATGTTTGTGGATTTACTCTCTATTTCCATTGTAAATTAGAATAGTGGTGTTGTTTGTCTAGTTTAATTTGGTGTTTGGCACAGTTTCTTAGCTGCTGGTAAATTAAACCGTTCTGGAGGGATGTATTCTTAGTCCAAGTTTGCCATGCTTTGTCCCTTTGTTTTAGGAGGGTACGAGTCTCATGGGTTAACTGTGGTGTGTAGCTGGCTTTGATATGAACTGTTCTTGGAGGTGCAAGTCTGTTTAGGATAGTAAAGAAGGTGTCGTTTTACTGCTGGACAGCAGCATCTAAGGGCAGTCGCTTAAGAGGAGTCCAGTCTATTTTTTCAAGAATATTAAGCAGAAGCTAAGTTAAAATTTTTCTTATTATGAACTTGGCGTATGTTGATTAGTTTAGTAGGGTTACTGTGATTTCTCAGTAAGTAGGTTCCAAAGTGGTCACTTAAGTTATCTGGGAGACACCCTGCTATTTGGTAATACTGGGGTTTATTAGTTAAGAACCAGTCCAAAATAGATTATCTGTTTTCTTGTCAATTCTAGTTGGGTGAGAAATCAATTGAGTGAAACCATGGAGGTATAGGTAGTTATCAGGATTGTCAGAGATGCATGTCATCCATTCTGTGTTAAGGTCTCCTGCAATACTGGTTTCCTGGGATATGGGTTTTGGGACATTTTGGAGAAGGATTTTGATTGTACTGGAATTGTTTCCTGGAGGGAAGTAAATGGCTATTATATGTTTGTTCTGGTTTACTTGTAATCCTGTTATGAGTAGCTCTGCATTATTAATGTTAGTAATACTTAAGGGACCTGGGATCACAAGTTGTCTGTGACCTTACCTTTGACCACCATTTATCTACTGAAGGCTTTCTACGTAGTGTACTTAATCAGTTAAGGCATCACCTCACGAGGAAAAGAGGTTATAACACCTCTATACTAAGCACTAATCCAGCCCATAATAATGCCCCATTTGCCATGTACTGTACAAAGCACCTGTAGCAATTGGAGAAAACTCAGAGGTCTCTAAAAAGAAGATGAAGGAAATCCAGCACGTGCCGTACACACTGACTAAAGTCCCTGTCACTGTACTCTGTATCATATAGATTTCTTAGGGGAGACTGATGTCTGGCTTACTGACAAATCTTAGACACAAATCTTAGACCCAAACCTAATGAACTTGCTGCCTATCCATAAATCAAATGGGACAAGGGATACCCATTCCAGGAATGTAAATATGGTCTGTGACTTTAATAGGGCATGCTGGAGGGACAGATTTACCTCCCAGCTAGTGCAGCATCTTTGTAATAGGCTCTCTATTCATGTGAAACAGAGCACCTCTAAGACACTGTTTAAGAGGAATATGGATGAGTGGATGGGACACCATAAATTATCAGAAATGGCACCCACAACCCTCCTAGACATGGGCAACCATTACTAAATGCCATCTAGGGTATTAACTAATATTTCTATGGTATTGCACTGGGATGAAATGGCTAGGCTTGAAATGACCTCTGAGTGGATAGCCTAGTTATCTCCTATGATCCTATAATTCTGGCAAGTTCCCAGGTATGCTGTTCCCTAGACTAGGAGGCATCATAAACTTTTCCTTTTGAAGTCTGTTTAAAGAACTTATTGAAAGTTAATGAATATGTTTTGCATTTGTGTTCTGTTATTAAATGACCAAGGCACAACCTAAGTAAAAATGTTAACTAAATATCCTTTTAATGCAAATCCTTCATTTATGGTCTGTGTGGCTGAAATATACATGATACTGTACAACGCCAATGGAGAGCTTGTAAGAAATGGATATGGAAGTATGAGCATGCACCATGTAGACAGTAACGTGCAAAGTCTGCTTGAAAAGGGGGAAATCTGGTCCATTCTGAAAATGTAGGTACTTGCTGCTATTGACACAAGAATTATATTAAAATGTTATAAAACCCAAGACTGTGGTCAGTTTGAAGATGATGGACAGTTGCTACCTTTATGAATAACCCATAAATTTTTTCTTGTCATATGCCAAATAAAATGTATATACATATATATATATATATACATATATATATATATATATATATATATATATATATATATATATATATATATAGTTCTGGAGGAACCCCCTGTTGTGGTGTGATGTCTAAGCCACTTTAGACTAAATGAATGCAGTTCAGCTGAAGAACGGTTGCAGAGAGATCAAAAGGGTGTTGTGGAGAGATGGTCACTTTAATATGTTGATCCAGTTATCTCCAGTAACCTTATGGTGCACGTTTGCCCCCTATTTTGACTTATTATCATTCTGAAGCGAAGAATAAAATCAGTAACCCAAGTAAGACAAATGAAGAAAGAAGCTAAATACATAAAGGTTACGTTTGATCTTTTCTTAGTTTAATTAGATGTCAATTATTATGAATGCTGCTGTCAATTTATTATAGTTTGCATGATATTTTTAGTAAATAAACAGCCACCTGAATTTGATTTGTACACCTCTACCTTTCCCAATAGACAATCTACTTCTCTTGTGCCATCTTGAATGTCTTTGGTGATTCCTTCTCCAGCTCCCATTCCTGTAGTGCATCTCCTATATCAAACCCCCTGCTTATGAAGAAGCACATTTCTGAGATCAGTAAGTAGCTTCAAATTTGCTGGCTGTGCCCCTGCCCTCTCTCTATATTTGCTCTTAGAGATGACCCCTTCCTGTGCACCCATATGGTGTACACCCATTTCATTTAGTCTCTAGTGCAATCCTCCCTCCGAAATCCTGTAGCTCTCCAGTCATATTCTTTACCCTACATCCAACACAACTTTCTGATGTCTTTCATCTGGACACTTTACAGCCTTATATGACCTCCAGAAGTGTAAAATGCATTCAAAGTGTACCTCACTGAGGACCCAGGAGGAAGATTAACTTTATGCATCTACAGTCTATACATTTGAAGATACAGAAAAAAATTCCAACTGCAAGCACCACTGACCTTTCACCACTGACCTTTCTCTTTGCTCTCTGTGATCAAGTTTGGGTTTTCTCAGCCCCCCGCCCCACCCCGGTTGTCTCTGTGTTCGCTTTCTGTCAGCTCCTCTCCCCAAGCTGACAGCCGATATCAGCATTGTAACCACCAAGAACTGTACTCCAATTTTGCTGGATGTTATGTTATTTTTCCTTATGTTGCTAACTTAAGCATTTAAAAAAATCTACTGTTACACTCATCATTATGGGACAGAGTGGCAACCCTGACTGACCTAGACAACTGTGTTTCAAGCAGGAAGTGTATGTTTTGAATCCGTGTCTAGCACCACTCTGCCTACACTGGGGGATAGGGATTCGTGGTCTTATTGGCGGCTTCACTACATGCAAGGGGAGGCTTGTTGGATATGAAGATACAACTATTAACCAGACATATGGGCTTGGCTTACATATATTTTGGATGACATTTTAATAGTTTTTTTTTTTATCAGATTCAAAGGTAGTATAGAAAACCTACTAAAAATATTACTATTACTAGCTCTCATTTTTCTCATATTTCAAAAGCGATTTGATATATATATATATATATATATATATATATATATATATGGATCTACTGTGTTTGGTCGAATTACATTTGGTCAAAAATTATTTCAGGCAGTTCACTTCACCGAAAATGCATTTCACTGAAAACCCATTTGGTCGAAAATGGAATATAGCCCCTGCCCCACTGCAGTGCGACCCTGGAGTGAGAATATAAAGTTGGGGGGGGCACAGCCCTCCACATAATTGCAGTGTATTCACTATTATATACTTGTGTATCCATTACAAATACATTGCAACATATAAATTCAGTAAAAACTAGTTGCAAAATGTGGGGGACTATGCCCCCACACCGTGTGCCGCACCGCCCCGTAACTTTATATTCTCACACCAGGGTCGCACTGCAGTGGGGCAGGGGCTATATTCCATTTTCGACCAAATGGAATTCTATCAAATGAGCTTTCAGTGAAATGGGCTGCCTGAAATCATTTTCGACCAAATGTAATTTGACCAAAAGCAGTAGATCCATATTAATATATATATATATATATATATATATATACACACACACACACACACATATTAAAGAAACTGGAACATATAATAAAGAGATTTTTAAATAGTGGATATTACATTAATTTGATAAGGGGGTGGCTATATAAAAGTTTCATTTAGGGATAAGCAGACACATCATGTGAAAAGGAATGTCATGTATATCTGGATGTTTGTAGGAAACAAACAAAAAGATGATGTATGGTATTTTCTCTTAGAGTTGAATGTTTAATGGCGGATTTCTTATGAAAGGTTAGAGAAGGCTGGTAACTCTAGCAATCGGGAAGAGAAAGAAATAAGGGGAGTCCAAGAAGAATGCAATAGGTAGTAGAAGGCAGCACCCCAGCAAATTATTTAATGAAAGGAGTTGGTCAGGAAAGTGGGGAAGAGAGAAAGGATGGCTTTGGTTAAGAAAAAGGTTAGAACAACAGTCACAATCTGGCATTATTGGCACTCGACCAGCTACGTGAAAGTGACTCGGTAGATAGCTCAAACTACCAGGTTACAAGGCAAAGGCAGAAGGCTAAGATAGTCACTAGACACCATCCATAAGGGAAGTCAGCAAAACTTGTTCAGCAGTCCACTGGACATCCAAGGCAGATGGAAGGAGATCGGAGTTCTTCCAGAAGCTTCTAAAAGAAGAATACCATACTGTAATACCCTTCATACATGTACTACTGAACTCTTCCTACAATTAGGGAGGAATAAGTACCCAGCCTAGAAGAGCAGTGCTAAGGAAAATGAAATCAGAAAAGCAGCATATGATCAGACACAGACAAGGTCATGGCAGATATGATCACGAAATTGGTCGATTTATGGAAGAAATGACTCCTGAGAGGACTCCTGGAAGTATGGAGAGAAAGGCATATTCTAGATTACAGAATAACCAATGCTACTGAACAAGAACAAAGAGACATTTGCAGAAGTGAACTGTATACAGGTAGCCAACTCCTGCTGCAATGTATGAACATCTTGGAGAGGCTGATTGATAAATGAACCTGCTAGAATTAGGAAGGGACATGAGCAGTGCAGTAAGATCAGGATGAAACAGCAGTCCCATGTTTGCAGTGGACATATAATGGGTACTAAGCGGGAGATGAGTAAAGACTCGATCTGGGCATCCTTAGGTTTGGAAAAAGCATAGGACAAGGTCGCAAGAAAGCTGATTTGGGTTGTCCTGGAAACATTGCTAGAACTATTCCAAGCTTTTAAAAATGTCACAAGTACAAACAGTGTTCAAATTCACACAGGGGTTCACAGTGGGATGAGTGTACATTAGGATTCAGCTCCGATCCCGGTGTTGTTCATATGGGTAACGGACTACATCACTAACCAGGTTAGAAGATTCATAACAAAAGCTGCTGTATATATTCAATGTAGAATTACAAGCAAACTCTAAACAGGAACTTCAACAAATGAAGGAATAAAATGCAAAACCAAAGGCATATGCGATGAGGCTGAGCACAGACAAGGCAGTTGCCATGGAAGCAAAATAACAGACAAAGGAAATACAACAGATTAAAACCTTCAAAAGTGGCTGAGGAGAAGGGTTTGAATGAGGAGGTCAAAGCTAAAATCAGATGGGCTGAAGCCAACTGGCACAGAGTGAGAGGTGTAGTGTATGCCAGAGGAATGCCAAGCATGATGACAAGGAAGGTGTATAAACAGTGGGGTGACCAGTACTACTGTCTGCTACAGAAACCTGGGCAGTGTAGGCAGAGCACATGAGGAAGCTACAGGTGATGGAGTGTGACCAGTAATACCGTCTGGTACAGAAACATGGGGAGTGTAGGCAGAGCACACGAGGAAGCTACAGGTGATGGAGGGTGACCAGTACTACCGTCTGGTACAGAAACCTGGGCAGTGAAGGCAGAGCACATGAGGAAGCTACAGGTGATGGAGTGTGACCAGTAATACCATCTGGTACAGAAACATGGGGAGTGCAGGCAGAGCACACGAGGAAGCTACAGGTGATGGAGGGTGACCAGTACTGCAGTCTGGTACAGAAACCTGGGCAGTGAAGGCAGAGCACATGATGAAGCTACAGGTGATGGAGGCTGACCAGTACTACCATCTGGTATAGAAACCTGGGCAGTGAAGGCAGAGCACATGAGGAAGTGACAGGTGATGGAGTGCCTGTGAAAAGGAAGTAGTATGAACAGTGGGGTGACCACTGGGTGACCAGCACTACCGTCTGCTACAGAAACCTGGGCAGTGAAGGCAGAGCACATGAGGAAGCTACAGGTGATGGAGTGCCTGTGAAAAGGAAGGTGTAGAAACAGTGGGGTGACCAGTACTACCATCTGCTACAGAAACCTGGGCAGTGTAGGCAGAGCACATGAGGAAGCTACAGGTGATGGAGGGTGACCAGTACTACCGTCTGGTACAGAAACCTGGGCAGTGAAGGCAGAGCACATGAGGAAGCTACAGGTGATGGAGGGTGACCAGTACTACTGTCTGGTACAGTAACCTGGGCAGTGTAGGCAGAGCACATGAGGAAGCTACAGGTAATGGAGGGTGACCAGCACTACCGTCTGCTACAGAAACCTGGGCAGTGTAGGCAGAGCACGAGGAAGCTACAGGTGATGGAGGGTGACCAGTACTACCGTCTGGTACAGAAACCTGGGCAGTGTAGGCAGAGCACATGAGGAAGCTACAGGTGATGGAGTGCCTGTGAAAAGGAAGGTGTAGAAACAGTGGGGTGACCAGTACTACCGTCTGCTACAGAAACCTGGGCAGTGTAGGCAGAGCACATGAGGAAGCTACAGGTGATGGAGGGTGACCAGTACTACCGTCTGGTACAGAAACCTGGGCAGTGAAGGCAGAGCACATGAGGAAGCTACAGGTGAAGGAGGGTGACCAGTACTACTGTCTGGTACAGAAACCTGGGCAGTGAAGGCAGAGCACACAAGGAAGCTACAGGTGATGGAGTGCCTGAGATGGGTGGTGGGATGCACATTGTGGGACAAACCAAGAAATAAGGACATGAGAGCAGAAGCTAAAGGAGCCCCGGAGCAGATTAAAGAGAACAGATTACAGATGTTTACACACATGTGCAAGAGGGCAAAAGAATTTGATGATAAAGATTTTGGTAGAGACAGGAAGAAGGCAATAGTAAATGTGAATATCCATGCAAGAGTTTGAGGGCTTGTATAAAGAAAATCTGTGACATACCCACCCCACCCCCAAGCTGACATTCTTTAACATGGAAAACTGGACAGACATTCCAGTGAGCTGATACTTTATTTGATATGACAAAGGATGTTATTCTGGTTGCATTCTTCTTGACTAAAGAATGGGGAAGACACATATGACAACCTTAACCCATGTAGTAAAATAGGGAAAAGGTGCTGAAAATGGTTAGAGAAGGGTGGGAACTCATAGACAAGATGATGAATTAGCAAATGTACATCATCATATAGGGTATGTGTAACACAAGAAATACCTGAAGAATTAGAGAGTTTGAAAATAAATGAAAAAAGTATGAGGTGAACAAAGACTACTGAATATGAGGAAAGGAGCCTGCAAAATGTATAGTGAGGTGAACAGGGAGTACTGAATATGAGGAAGGGAGCCTACAAAATGTATAATGTGGTGAACAGGGAGTACTGAATATGAGGAAGGGAGCCTGCAAAACGTATAGCGAGGTGAACAGGGAGTACTGAATATGAGGAAGGGAGCCTACAAAATGTAAAGGGAGGTAACAGGGAGTACTGAATATGAGGAAGGGAGCCTGCAAAATGTATAATGAGGTGAACAGGGAGTACTTAATATGAGGAATGGAGCCTGCAAAACCTATAGCGAGGTGAATAGGGAGTACTAAATATGAGGAATGGAGCCTGCAAAAAGTAGTGAGGTGAACAGGGAGTGCTAAATATGAGGAATGGAGCCTGCAAAAAGTAGTGAGGTGAACAGGGAGTACTGAATATGGGGAATGGAGCCGGCAAAACATATGAGGTGAACAGGGAGTACTCAATATGAGGAAGAAAGCCTACAAAATGTACAGTGTGGTGAACAGTGAGTACTGAATATGATGAAGGGAGCCTGAAAACCGTATAGTGAGGTGAACAAGGAGTACTGAATATGAGGAAGGGAGCCTGCAAAACGTACAGTGAGGTGAACAGGGTGTACTGACTAGGAGGAAGGCAGCCTGCAAACCATAGTGAGGTGAACAGAGTACTGAATATGATGAAGGGAGCCCGCAAAATGTATAGTGAGGTGACCAGTGAGTATTGACTAAGAGGAATGGAGCCTGCAAAACATACAGTGAGGTGAACACGGAGTACTGACTAGGAGGAAGGGAGCCTGCAAAATGTATAGTGAGGTGAACAGGGAGAACTGAATATGAGGAAGGGAGCCTGCAGAAAATATAATAAGGTGAACAGGGAGTACTGAATATGTGGAAGGGAGCCTGAAAAACGTATAGTGAGGTGAAAAAGGAGTACTGCATATGATGAAGCGAGCCTGCAAAACATATAGTGAGGTGAACAGGGAGTACTGAATATAAAGAAGGGAACCTGCAAAATGTATAGGGAGGTGAACAGGAAGAACTGACTACGAGGAAGGGAGCATGCAAAACATGTAGTGAGGTGAACAGGGAGTACTGAATATGAGGAAGGGAGCCTGCAAAATGTATAGTGAGGTGAACAGGGAGTACTGAATATGAGTAATGGAGCCTGCAAAACATATAGTGAGGTGAACAGGAAGAACTGAATATAAAGAAGGGAGCCTGCAAAATGTATAGGGAGGTGAACAGGGAGTACTGAATATGAGGAAGGGAGGCTGAAAAACGTAAAGTGACGTGAACAGGGAGTACTGAATATGAGGAAGGGTGCCTGCAAAACGTATAGTGAGGTGAACAGGAAGTACATAATATGAGGAATGCAGCCTGCAAAACGTATAGTGAGGTGAACAGGGAACACTAAATATGAGTAATGGATCCTGAAAAATGTATAGCGAGGTGAACATTGAGTACTGAATATGAGGAATGGAGCCTGCAAAATGTACAGTGAAGTGAACAGGGAGTACTGAATATGAGGAAGGGAGCCTGCAAAACGTATAGTGAGGTGAACAGGGAGTACTGAATATGAGGAAGGGAGCCTGCAAAATGTATAAAGAGGTGAACAGGGAGTACTTAATATGAGGAATGGAGCCTGCAAAACTTATAGCGATGTGAACAGGGAGTATTAAATATGAGGAATGGAGCCTGCAAAAAGTAGTGAGGTGAACAGGGAGTACTGAATATGGGGAATGGAGCCTGCAAAACATATGAGGTGAACAGGGAGTACTCAATATGAGGAAGGAAGCCTACAAAATGTACAGTGTGGTGAACAGTGAATACTTAATATGATGAAGGGAGCCTGAAAACCGTATAGTGAGGTGAACAAGGAGTACTGAATATGAGGAAGGGAGCCTGCAAAATGTATAGTGAGGTGAACAGGGAGAACTGAATATGAGGAAGGGAGCCTGCATAACGTACAGTGAGGTGAACAGGGTGTACTGACTAGGAGGAAGGGAGCCTGCAAACCATAGTGAGGTGAACAGACACTACTGAATATGATGAAGGGAGCCTGCAAAACGTATAGTGAGGTGACCAGTGAGTACTGACTAAGAGGAATGGAGCCTGCAAAATGTACAGTGAGGTGAACAGGGAGTACTGAATATGATGAAGGGAGCCTGCAAAATGTACAGTGAGGTGAACAGGGTGTATGACTAGGAGGAAGGGAGCCTGCAAACCATAGTGAGGTGAACAGGGAGTACTGAATATGAGGAAGGGAGCCTGCAAAATGTACAGTGAGGTGAACAGGGAGTACTGACTAGGAAGAAGGGAGCCTGCAAAATGTATAGTGAGGTGAACAGGGAGAACTGAATATGAGGAAGGGAGCCTGAAGAAAATAGAATAAAGTGAACAGGGAGTACTGAATATGAGGAAGGGAGCCTGAAAAACGTATAGTGAGGTGAACAGGGAGTACTGAATATGAGGAAGGGAGCCTGCAAAACGTATAGTGAGGTGAAAAAGGAGTACTGCATATGATGAAGCGAGCCTGAAAAACATATAGTGAGGTGAACAGGGAGTACTGAATATGATGAAGGTAGCCTAGAAAACGTATAGTGAGGTGAACAGGAAGAACTGACTATGAGGAAGGGAGCGTGCAAAACATAATTGTGAGGTGAACAGGGAGTACTGAATATGAGGAAGGGAACCTGCAAAATGTATAGTGAGGTGAACAGGGAGTACTGAATATGAGTAATGGAGCCTGCAAAACATATAGTGAGGTGAACAGGGAGTACTGAATATAAAATAGGGAGCCTGCAAAATGTATAGGGAGGTGAACAGGGAGTACTGAATATGAGGAAGGGAGGCTGCAAAACGTAAAGTGATGTCAACAGGGAGTACTGAATATGAGGAAGGGAGCCTGTAAAATGTATAGTGAGGTGAACAGGAAGTACTTAATATGAGGAATGCAGCCTGCAAAATGTATTGAGGTGAAAAGAGAGAGTACTAAATATGGGGAATGGAGCCTGCAAAACATATAGTGAGGTGAACCAAAAACGTCACTGGGAACTGCTGCTGTACAAATGCTGTAAAATGTTTATTAAAACACAAAACAAACCAAAAAGTATCAAAGTGAGCGCTTTCGGGCTAGGCCCTTCTTCAGACAAAGTGCTTCTCACAAACATCACATTTTAAAATGAACATACACCAATCACTCTTCAATAAAAAAAACCACCCTGTTTTAATTGTTAGCTGAAACTAACAAGTCATCATTAAAAACACATTGCCACTACTCTTAATAAAAAGTACGCCTACTTTTAAGTGTGGGCTTCAGAGGCACCATATCATTCAGCCCAGGTTGAATATGGGCTGTTAAATCTAAAATCCACTTTGATTCTATGGTTTCTGTCTTTAGCCTAATATCACCCCCTCTCTTATTAATGAATACATTGGCTATCACCCTAAATTTAAATCTATGTGTAGGATTATCCTTTACATGATTATATAGCGCATTGTGCTCATCACAGTTCCTAATTGACGAAATGTGCTGTAGTATCCTGACCTTAAGCATATTGTTGGTTTTACCAACATAATATCCTGAGCATGACGTGCAATCAGCCAAATACACCACATTAATGGTCCTACAGGTAGCTCTCCTTTAAAATGAAAACTCTTCCCTGTGGAAGGATGTACAAACACTGTCTCCCTATTAATATGATCACAAGCCTTACAGCCCCCACATGGGACAGTAACCAGCGACCTAGGTAGGCATGTGACCTCATTGTTTCCCCTATCGTGACAGAGTATATCCTTCAGGTTCTTATTTCTCTTATAACTAAATTGTGGAAAGTCCCCTACTATATCACTCAAATTTCTGTCACTAGTGATAATGTTCCAATTCCTCTTGATGATGTCACACACCCCTTTGACATTACTGCCATATGTTAGTGTTATCCTAGGTATAGTTTCCTTCTTCCTACCTTTCATCCGGTGACCATTGTGATTACTATAATTACTTCCTAGGTTCGTTGTAACATCAAGCCATGGTCTATATTTACCTTGTCTGTTCGCAGTACCTCTTGCTACTGCAGTTTCCACTAACTCACATCTATACCCTCTTTCTTGGAAACATTCTTTCAAGTCATCTATCTCTCTCTCAAAATGTTCATCCTGTCGACTGATCCTAGAGATCCTGCCAACCTGCCCCTCCACTATGTTGGAAAAGGTATATCTAGGGTGCATGCTGTCAAATGAGAGCAAAGAATTCTTCCAACTCTCTTTTCGATATAATCTGGAACTAAAGCCTACAGGTGTAAGTTCTACTGTGACATCCAAGAAGTCCAGAGCCTCACATGAGCTCTTGATATCAAACTTCAAGAAGGATGTGGTGGAGTGTAGATATTCCATAAAAGTATTTAGCCTTTGTTCACCCCCCTTCCAGGCAATAAAGATATTGTCTACAAAACGTAGATAAACCCCTATATGTGGACTCCAATCTCTGTGGTTTAAAACATGTGGAGGGGCAGGTTGGCAGGATCTCTAGGATCAGTCGACAGGATGAACATTTTGAGAGAGAGATAGATGACTTGAAAGAATGTTTCCAAGAAAGAGGGTATAGATGTGAGTTAGTGGAAACTGCAGTAGCAAGAGGTACTGCGAACAGACAAGGTAAATATAGACCATGGCTTGATGTTACAACGAACCTAGGAAGTATAATCACAATGGTCAGGATGAAAGGTAGGAAGAAACTATACCTAGGATAACACTAACATATGGTAATGTCAAAGTGTGTGACATCATCAAGAGGAATTGGAACATTATCACTAGTGACAGAAATTTGAGTGATATAGTAGGGGACTTTCCACAATTTAGTTATAAGAGAAATAAGAACCTGAAGGATATACTCTGTCATGATAGGAAACAATGAGGTCACATGCCCTACTGTCCCATGTGGGGCAGTAAGGCTTGTGATCATATTAATAGGGAGACAGTGTTTGTACATCCTTCCACAGGAAGAGTTTTCATTTAAAGGAGAGCTACCTGTAGGACCATTAATGTGGTGTATTTGGCTGATTGCATGTCATGCTCAGGATATTATGTTGGTAAAACCAACAATATAAGGTCAGGATACTACAGCACATTTAATCAGGGAACTGTGATGAGCACATAGATTTAAATTTAGGGATAGCCAATGTATTCATTAATAAGAGAGGCTAAAGACAGAAACCATAGAATCAAAGTGGATTTTAGACAACAGCCCATATTCAACCTGGGCTGGTGGTGCAGCCACTTAAAAGTAGGCATACTTTTTATTAAGTAAGAGTAGTGGCAATGTGTTTTTAATGATGACTTGTTAGTTTCAGCTAACAATTAAAACAGGGTGGGATTTTTTATTGAAGAGTGATTGGTGTATGTTCATTTTAAAATGTGATGTTTGTGAGAAGCACTTTGTCTGAAGAAGGGCCTAGCCCGAAAGCGCTCACTTTGATACTTTTTGGTTTGTTTTGTGTTTTAATAAACATTTTACAGCATTTGTACAGAAGCAGTTCCCAGTGACGTTTTTGGTTTGCTGATTTATTTCTTTGCTGAACTGGGATTTGGCTAAGCACTAGCTTTATTCTTTTTGGATATAGTGAGGTGAACAAGGAGTACTGAATATAATGAAGGAACCCTGTAAAACGTACAGTGAGGTGAACAGTGAGTAATGAATATCATGAAGAGAGGCAGCAAAATGGATAATGAGGTGAACAGGGAGTACCGAATATGAGGAAGGGAGCCTGCAAAACGTACAGTGAGGTGAACATGGAGTACTGAATATGATGAAGGGAGCCTGCAAAACGTACAGTGAGGTGAACAGGGAGTACTGACTATAAGGAAGGGAGCCTGGAAAATGTATAGTGAGGTGAACAGGTAGGCCTGAATATGAGGAGTGGAGCCAGCAAAATGTATAGTGAGGTGAACAGGGAGTGCTGAAGATGAGGAATGGAGACTGCAAAATGTACAGTGAAGTGAACAGGGTGTACTGAATATGAGGAATGGAGCCTGCCAAAGGTATAGTGAGATCAGCAGGCAGTACTGAATATGAGAAATGGAGCCTGCAAAACGTATAGCGAGGTGAACATGGAGTACTGAATATGAGTAATGGAGCCCGCAAAACGTATAGTGAGGTTAACAGGGAGTTCTGAATGTCAGGCATGGAGCCTGTAAAATGTACAGTGAAGTGAACAGGGTGTACTGAATATGAGGAAGGAAGCCTGCAGAATATATAGCGAGGTGAACAGGGAGTACTGAATATGAGGAATGGAGCCTGCAAAACGTAGAGTGAGGTGAACAGGGAGTTCTGAATATGAGGAAGGGAGCCTGCAAAATGTCCATTGAGGTGAACAGGCAGTACTGAACATGAGGAAGGGAGCCTGCAAAACGTATAGTAAGGTGAACAGGGAGCACTGAATATGAGGAATGGAACCTGCAAAACGTATAGTGAGGTGAACAGGGATTACTGAATATGAGGAAGGGAGCGTGCAAAACGTACAGTGAGGTCAGCAAGGAGTACTGCATATGAGGACTGGAGCCTGCAAAGCATACAGTGAGGGGAACAGGGAGTATTGAATACGATGAAGTGAGCCTGTAAAATGTATAGTGAGGTGAACATGGAGTACTTAATATGAGGATAGGAGCCTGCAAAACGTATAGTGAGGTGAACAGGGACACTGAATATGTGGAATGGAGCCTGCAAAACATATAGTGAGGTTAACAGGTAGCATTAAATATGAGGAATGGAACCTGCAAAAAGTACAGTGAGGTCAGCATGGAGTAATGAATATGAGAAAGGGAGCAAAATGTATATTGAGGTGAACATGGAGTACTGAATATGAGTAATGGAGCCTGCAAAATGTATAGTGAGGTGAACAGGGAGTACTGAATATGAGGAATGGAGCCTGCAAAATGTATAGTGTGGTGAACAGAGAGTACTGAATATGAAGAAACGAGTCTGCAAACCATATAGTGAGTTGAACAGGGCGTACTGAATTTCAGGAAGGGAGCCTGCAAAACCTATATTGAGGTCAGCAGGGATTACTGAATATGAGGAATGAATCCTGCAAAATGTACAGTGAGGTGAACAGGGAGTACTGAATATAACGAAGGGAGCCTGCAATAGTTACAGTGAGCTGAACAAGGAGTACTGAGTATGATTAAGGGAGCCTGCAAAATATATAGTGAGGTGAACAGGGAGTACTGAATATGAGGAAGGGAGCCTGCAAAATGTATAGTGAGGTGAACAGGGAGTACTGAATATGAGGAAGGGAGCCTGCAAAATGTATAGTGAGGTGAACAGGGAGTACTGAATATAAAGAAGGGAGCCTGCAAAACGTATAGTGAGGTGAACAGGGAGAACTGAATATGAGGAAGGGAGGCTGCAAAACGTATAGTGAGGTGAACAGGGAGTACTGAGTATGATGAAGGGAGCCTGCAAAATATATAGTGAGGTGAACAGGGAGTACTGAATATAAAGAAGGGAGCCTGCAAAATGTATAGTGAGGTGAACAGAGTACTGAGTATGATGAAGGGAGCCTGCAAAATATATAGTGAGGTGAACAGGGAGTACTGAATATAAAGAAGGGAGCCTGCAAAATGTATAGTGAGGTGAACAGGGAGTACTGAGTATGATGAAGGGAGCCTGCAAAATATATAGTGAGGTGAACAGGGAGTACTGAATATAAAGAACGGAGCCTGCAAAATGTATAGAGAGGTGAACAGGGAGTACTGAATATGAGGAAGGGAGGCTGCAAAACGTAAAGTGACGTGAACAGGGAGTACTGAATATGAGGAAGGGAGCCTGCAAAACATATAGTGAGGTGAACAGGAAGTACTTAATATGAGGAATGCAGCCTGCAAAATGTATAGTGAGGTGAACAGGGAACACTAAATATGAGTAATGGATCCTGAAAAATCTATAGTGAGGTGAACAGTGAGTACTGAATATGAGGAATGGAGCCTGCAAAATGTACAGTGAAGTGAACAGGGAGTACTGAATATGATGAAGGAAGCCCGTAAAATGTAAACTGAGGTGAACAAGGGAGTATTGACTAGGAGGAAGGGAGCCTGCAAAATGTAGAGTGAGGTGAACAGTGAGTACTAAATATGAGGAATGGAGCCTGCAAAATGTATTGAGGTGAAAAGTGAGTACTAAATATGGGGAATGGAGCCTGCAAAACATATAGTGAGGTGAACAAGGAGTACTGAATATGAGGAAAGGAGCCTGTAAAACGTACAGTGAGGTGAACACAGAGTACTGAATATGAGGAAGGGAGCCTGCAAAACATATAGTGAGGTGAACAGGGAGTACTGAATATAAAGAAGGGAGCCTGCAAAATGTATAGGGAGGTGAACAGGGAGTACTGAATATGAGGAAGGGAGGCTGCAAAGCGTAAAGTGACGTGAACAGGGAGGTGAACAGGGAGTACTGAATATGAGGAATGGAGCCAGCAAAATGTATAGTAAGGTCAACAGGGAGTGCTGAGAATGATGAATGGAGCCTGGAAAACGTATAGTGAGATGAACAGGGAGTACTGAATGCGAGTCATGGAGACTGCGAAATATACAGTGAGGTGAACAGGGTGTACTGAGTATGAGGAAGGGAGCCTGCAAAATGTACAATGAGGTGAACAGAGAGTACTGAATATAATGAAGGGAGCTTGCAAAACTTAGAGCAAGGTGAACAGGGAGTACTGAATATGAATAATGGAGCCTGCAAAATGTATAGTGAGGTGAACAGGGAGTACTGAATATGAGGAATGGAGCCTGCAAAATGCATAGCGAAGTGAACAGAGAGTACTGAATATGAGGAATGGAGCCTGAAAATGTATAATGAGGTGAACAGGGAGTATTGTGTATGATGAAGGGAGAATGCAAAACATATAGTGAGGTGAACAGGGAGTAGTGAAGATGAGGAAGCGAGCCTGCAAAATGTACAGTGAGGTGAACAAGGCGTACTGAATATAAGGAATGGAGCCTGAAAAAAAGTATAGTGGGGTCAGCAGGGAGTACTGAATATGAGAAAGGGAGCATGCAAAATGTATAGTATGGTGAACAGGGAGTACTGAATATGAGTAATGGAGCCTGCAAAACATATAGTGAGGTGAACAGGAAGTACTGAATATGAGGAAGGTAGCCTGCAAAATGTATAGTGAGGTTAACAGGGAGTACTGAATATGAGGAAGGGAGGCCACAAAACGTAAAGTGAGGTGAACAGGGAGTACTGAATATGAGGAGAGAGCCTGCAAAACATATAGTGAGGTGAACAAGGAGTACTGAATATGAGGAATGGAGCCTGCAAAACATAAAGCTAGGTGACCAGTGAGTACTGAATATGAGGAACGGAGCCTGCAAAATGTATAGTGAGGTGACCAGTGAGTTCTGAATATGAGGAATGGAGCCTGCAAAATGTAAAGTGAGGTGAACAGGGAGTACTGACTAGGAGGAAGGGAGCCTGCAAAACATACAGTGGGGTGAACAGGGAGTTCTGTATATGATGGACCCTGCAAAAATTACAGTAACGTGAACAGTGAGTACTGAGTATCATGAAGAGAGCCTGCAAAACGTATAATAAGGTGAACAGGGAGTACTAAATATGATGAAGGGAGCCTGCAAAATGTATAGTGAGGTGCATAGGGAGTACTGACTAGGAGGAAGGGAACCTATAAAATGTATAATAAGGTGAACAGGGAGTACTAAATATGATGAAGGGAGCCTGCAAAATGTATAGTGAGGTGAACAGGGAGTACTGAATATGAAGATGGGTGCCTGCAAAATGTATAGTGAGGTGAACAGGGAGCACTGAATATGAGGAATGCAGCCAGCAAAATGTATAGTGAGGTGAATAGGGAGTACTGAATATGAGGGAGGGAGCCTGAAAAACGTACAGTGAGGTGAACAGGGAGTACTGAATATAAAGAAGGGAGCCTGCAAAATGTATAGGGAGGTGAACAGGGAGTACTGAATATTAGGAAGGGAGGCTGCAAAACGTAAAGTGACGTGAACAGGGAGTACTGAATATGATGAAGGGAGCCTGCAAAACGTATAGTGAGGTGAACAGGAAGAACTGACTATGAGGAAGGGAGCGTGCAAAACATATTGTGAGGTGAACAGGGAGTACTGAATATGAGGAAGGGAACCTGCAAAATGTATAGTGAGGTGAACAGGGAGTACTGAATATGAGTAATGGAGCCTGCAAAACATATAGTGAGGTGAACAGGGAGTACTGAATATAAAGAAGGGAGCCTGCAAAATGTATAGGGAGGTGAACAGGGAGTACTGAATATGAGGAAGGGAGGCTGCAAAGCAAAGTGGCGTGAACAGGGAGTACTGAATATGATGAAGGGAGCCTGCAAAACGTATAGTGAGGTGAACAGGAAGAACTGACTATGAGGAAGGGAGCGTGCAAAACATATTGTGAGGTGAACAGGGAGTACTGAATATGAGGAAGGGAACCTGCAAAATGTATAGTGAGGTGAACAGGGAGTACTGAATATGAGTAATGGAGCCTGCAAAACATATAGTGAGGTGAACAGGGAGTACTGAATATAAAGAAGGGAGCCTGCAAAATGTATAGGGAGGTGAACAGGGAGTACTGAATATGAGGAAGGGAGGCTGCAAAACATATAGTGAGGTGAACAGGGAGCACTGAATATGAGGAAGGGAGCCTGCAAAATGTATAGTGAGGTGAACAGGGAGTACTGAATATGAGTAATGGAGCCTGCAAAACATATAGTGAGGTGAACAGGGAGTACTGAATATAAAGAAGGGAGCCTGCAAAATGTATAGGGAGGTGAACAGGGAGTACTGAATATGAGGAAGGGAGGCTGCAAAACGTAAAGTGACGTGAACAGGGAGTACTGAATATGAGGAAGGGAGGCTGCAAAACGTTTAGTGAGGTGAACAGGAAGTACTTAATATGAGGAATGCAGCCTGCAAAATGTATTGAGGTGAAAAGAGAGTACTAAATATGGGGAATGGAGCCTGCAAAACATATAGTGTTGTGAACAAGGAGTACTGAATATGAGGAACAGAGCCTGCAAAATGTATAGTGAGGTGACCAGTGAGTTCTGAATATGAGGAATGGAGCCTGCAAAATGTAAAGTGAGGTGAACAGGGAGTACTGACTAGGAGGAAGGGAGCCTGCAAAATGTACAGTGAGGGAACAGGAGTACTAAATATGAGGAATGGAGCCTGCGAAACATAGTGAGGTGAACAGGGAGTACTGAATATGAGGAAGGGAACCTGCAAAACATACAGTGGGGTGAACAGGGAGTTCTGTATATGATGGACCCTGCAAAACGTACAGTAACGTGAACAGTGAGTACTGAGTATCATGAAGAGAGCCTGCAAAACGTATAATAAGGTGAACAGGGAGTACTAAATATGATGAAGGGAGCCTGCAAAATGTATAGTGAGGTGCATAGGGAGTACTGACTAGGAGGAAGGGAACCTATAAAACGTATAATAAGGTGAACAGGGAGTACTAAATATGATGAAGGGAGCCTGCAAAATGTATAGTGAGGTGAACAGGGAGTACTGAATATGAAGATGGGTGCCTGCAAAATGTATAGTGAGGTGAACAGGGAGCACTGAATATGAGGAATGCAGCCAGCAAAATGTATAGTGAGGTGAATAGGGAGTACTGAATATGAGGGAGGGAGCCTGAAAAACGTACAGTGAGGTGAACAGGGAGTACTGAATATAAAGAAGGGAGCCTGCAAAATGTATAGGGAGGTGAACAGGGAGTACTGAATATGAGGAAGGGAGGCTGCAAAACGTAAAGTGACGTGAACAGGGAGTACTGAATATGATGAAGGGAGCCTGCAAAACGTATAGTGAGGTGAACAGGAAGAACTGACTATGAGGAAGGGAGCGTGCAAAATATTGTGAGGTGAACAGGGAGTACTGAATATGAGGAAGGGAACCTGCAAAATGTATAGTGAGGTGAACAGGGAGTACTGAATATAAAGAAGGGAGCCTGCAAAATGTATAGGGAGGTGAACAGGGAGTACTGAATATGAGGAAGGGAGGCTGCAAAATGTAAAGTGACGTGAACAGGGAGTACTGAATATGATGAAGGGAGTCTGCAAAACGTATAGTGAGGTGAACAGGGAGTACTGAATATGAGTAATGGAGCCTGCAAAACATATAGTGAGGTGAACAGGGAGTACTGAATATAAAATAGGGAGCCTGCAAAATGTATAGGGAGGTGAACAGGGAGTACTGAATATGAGGAAGGGAGGCTGCAAAACGTAAAGTGACGTCAACAGGGAGTACTGAATATGAGGAAGGGAGCCTGTAAAACGTTTAGTGAGGTGAACAGGAAGTACTGAATATGAAGATGGGTGCCTGCAAAATGTATAGTGAGGTGAACAGGGAGCACTGAATATGAGGAATGCAGCCAGCAAAATGTATAGTGTGGTGAATAGGGAGTACTGAATATGAGGGAGGGAGCCTGAAAAACGTACAGTGAGGTGAACAGGGAGTACTGACTAGGTGGAAGGGAGCCTGAAAAACATACAGTGAGTTGAACAGGGAGTACTGAATATGAGGAATGGAGCCAGCAAAATATATAGTGAGGTGAACAGGGAGTGCTGAGAATGACGACTGGAGCCTGGAAAACGTATAGTGAGGTGAACAGGGAGTACTGAATATGAGGAAGGTAGCCTGCAAAACGTATAGTGAGATGAACAGGGAGTGCTGAATATGAGGAATGGAGACTGCAAACCGTATAGTGAGATGAACAGGGAGTACTGAATGTGAGGCATGGAGACTGCAAAATGTACAGTGAGGTGAACAGGGTGTACTGAATATGAGGAAGGGAGCCTGCAAAATGTACAGTGAGGTGAACAGAGAGTACTGAATATAATGAAGGGAGCTTGCAAAACTTACAGTAAGGTGAACAGGGAGTACTGAATATGAATAATGGAGCCTGCAAAATGTATAGTGAGGTGAACAGGGAGTACTGAATATGAGGAATGGAGCCTGCAAAATGTATAGCAAAGTGAACAGAGAGTACTGAATATGAGGAATGGAGCCTGAAAATGTATAATGAGGTGAACAGGGAGTACTGAGAATGATGAAGGGAGAATGCAAAACATATAGTGAGGTGAACAGGGAGTAGTGAAGATGAGGAAGCGAGCCTGAAAAATGTACAGTGAGGTGAACAAGGCGTACTGAATATAAGGAATGGAGCCTGAAAAAAGTATAGTGGGGTCAGCAGGGAGTACTGAATATGAGAAAGGGAGCCTGCAAAACGTATAGTGAGGTGAACAGGGAGTACTGAATATGAGTAATGGAGCCTGCAAAATGTATAGTGAGGTGAACAGGAAGTACTGAATATGAGGAAGGTATCCTGCAAAACGTATAGTGAAGTGAACCGGGAGTACTGAATATGAGAAAGGGAGCCTGCAAAACGTATAGTGAGGTGAACAGGGAGTACTGAATATGAGGAAGGGAGGCCACAAAACGTAAAGTGAGGTGAACAGGGTGTAGTGAATATGAGGAAGAGAGCCTGCAAAACATGTAGTGAGGTGAACAAGGAGTACTGAATATGAGGAATGGAGCCTGCAAACATAAAGCTAAGTGACCAGTGAGTACTGAATATGAGGAACGGAGCCTGCAAACTGTATAGTGAAGTGACCAGTGAGTTCTGAATATGAGGAATGGAGCCTGCAAAACGTACAGTGAGGTGAACAGGGAGTACTGAATATGATGAAGAGAGCCTGCAAAATTTAAAGTGAGGTGAATGGAGTACTGAATAGGAGGAAGGGAGCCTGCAAAATGTACAGTGAGGGAACAGGAGTACTAAATATGAGGAATGGAGCCTGCGAAACATAGTGAGGTGAACAGGGAGTACTGAATATGAGGAAGGGAGCCTGCAAAACATACAGTGAGGTGAACAGGGAGTTCTGTATATGATGAAGGGACCCTGCAAAACGTACAGTGACGTGAACAGTGAGTACTGAATATCATGAAGAGAGCCTGCAAAACGTATAATAAGGTGAACAGGGAGTACTAAATATGATGAAGGGAGCCTGCAAAATGTATAGTGAGGTGCACAGGGAGTACTGACTAGGAGGAAGGGAACCTGCAAAACATAGAGTGAGGTGAACAGGGAGTACTGAATATGAAGATGGGTGCCTGCAAAATGTACAGTGAGGTGAACAGGGAGCACTGAATATGGGGAATGGAGACTGCAAACCGTATAGCGACTTGAACAGGGAGTACTGAATGTGAGGCATGGAGACTGCAAAATGTACAGTGAGGTGAACAGGGTGTACTGAATATGAGGAAGGGAGCCTGCAAAACGTAAAGTGAGGTGAACAGGGAGTACTGAATATAATGAAGGGAGCTTGCAAAACTTACATTAAGGTGAACAGGGAGTACTGAATATGGAGAAGGGAGCCTGCAAAACGTATAGTGAGGTGAACAGGGAGTACTGAAAATTGGGAAGGGAGTCTGCAAAACGTATAGTGAGGTGAACAGGGAGTAGTGAATATGATGAAGGGAGCCTGCAAAGCGTATAGTGAGGTGAACAGGGGGTACTGAATATGTGGCACGGAGCCTGCAAAATGTATAGTGAGGTGAACAGGGAGTACTGAATATGATGAAGGGAGCCTGCAAAACATATAGTGAGGTGAACAGTGAGTACTGAATATGAGGAATGGAGCCTGCAAAACGTATATTGAGGTGAACAGGGAGAAGTGACTAGGAGGAAGGGAGCCTGCAAAACTTACAGTGAGGTGAATAGGGAGTACAGAATATGATGAAGGGAGCCTGAAAAATGTACAGTGAGGTGAACTGGGAGTACTGAATATGAGGAAGTGTACCTGCAAAACATATAGCTAGGTGACCGGTGAGTACTGAATATGAGGAATGGAGCCTGCACAATGTATAGTGAAGCGACCAGTGAGTACTGAATATGAGGAACGGAGCCTGCAAAACATATAGTGAGGTGAACAGGGAGTACTTAATATGAGAAGGGAGCCTGCAAAACATATTGTGAGGTGAACATGGAGTACTGAATATGAGGAAGGGAGGCTGCAAAACGTAAATGACGTGAACAGGGAGTACTGAATATGAGGAAGGGAGGCCACAAAATGTAAAGTGAGGTGAACAGGGAGTACTGAATATGAGGAAGAGAGCCTGTAAAACGTATAGTGAATTGAACAAGGAGTACTGAATATGAGGAATGGAGCCTGCAAAACATATAGCTAGGTGACCTGTGAGTACTGAATATGAGGAATGGAACCAGCAAACTGTATAGTGAGGTGAACAGGGAGTACTGAATATGATGAAGGGAGCCTGTAAAATGTAAAGTGAGCTGAACAGGGAGTACTAAATATGAGGAATGGAGCCTGCAAAACTTAGTGACGTGAACAGGGAGTTCTGAATATGATGAAGGGACCCTGCAAAACGTACAGTGAGGTGAACACTGAGTACTAAATATCATGAAGAGAGCCTGCAAAATGTATAGTAAGGTGAACAGGGAATACTAAATATGATGCAGGGAGCCTGCAAAATGTATAGTGAGGTGAACAGGGAGTACTGAATATGAGGAAGGGAGCCTGCAAAATGTATAGTGAGGTGAACAGGAAGAACTGACTATGAGGACGGGAGCATGCAAAACATATAGTGAGGTGAACAGGAAGTACTGAATATGAGGAAGGGAGTCTGCAAAATGTATAGTGAGGTGAACTGGGAGTGCTGAGAATGATGACTGGAGTCTGGAAAACGTATAGTGAGGTTAACAGAGAGTACTGAATATGAGGAAGGGAGCCTGCAAAATGTACAGTGAGGGAACAGGAGTACTAAATATGAGGAATGGAGCCTGCAAAACATAGTGAGGTGAACAGGGAGTACTGAATATGATGAAGGGACCCTGCAAAACGTACAGTGTGGTGAACACTGAGTACTGAATATCATGAAGAGAGCCTGCAAAACGTATAATAAGGTGAACAGGGAGTACTAAATATGATGAAGGGAGCCTGCAAAATGTATAGTGAGGTGAACAGGGAGTACTGAATATGAGGAAGGGAGCCTGCAAAACATATAATAAGGTGAACAGGGAGTACTGAATATGATGAAGGGAGTCTGCAAAATGTACAGTAAGGTGAACAGGGAGTACTGACTAGGAGGAAGGGAGCCTGGAAAATGTACAGTGAGATGAACAGGGAGTACTGAATATGAGGAATGGAGCCAGCAAAATGTATAATGAGGTGAACAGGGAGTGCTGAGAATGACGAATGGAGCCTGGAAAATGTATAGTGAGGTGAACAGGGAGTACTGTATATGAGGAATGGAGACTACAAACCATATAGCGAGATGAACAGTGAGTACTGAATGTGAGGCATGGAGACTGCAAAATGTACAGTGAGGTGAACAGGGTGTACTGAATATGAGGAAGGGAGCCTGCAAAATATACAGTGAGGTGAACAGGGAGTACTGAATATAATGAAGGGAGCTTGCAAAACTTACATTAAGGTGAATAGGGACTACTGAATATGAGTAATGGAGCCTGCAAAACGTAGAGTGAGGTGAACAGGGAGTACTGAATATGAGGAATGGAGCCAGCAAAATGTATAGTGAGGTGAACAGGGAGTACTGAATATGAGGAAGGGAGCCAGAGAAATGTATAGTGAGGTGAACAGGGAGTGCTGAGAATGACGAATGGAGCCTGGAAAATGTATAGTGAGGTGAACAAGGAGTACTGAATGTGAGGCATGGAGACTGCAAAATGTACAGTGAGGTGAACAAGGTGTACTGAATATGAGGAAGGGTGCCTGCAAAATGTATAGTGAGGTGAACAGGGAGTACTGTATATGTGGAAGGGAGCCTGCAAAATGTATAGTGAGGTGAACAGGGAGTACTGAATATGAGGAATGGAGCCTGCAAAATGTATAGCGAGGTGAACAGAGAGTACGGAATTTGAGGAAAGGAGCCTGCAAAACATATAGAGAGGTCAGCAGGGATTACTGAATATGAGTAATGAAGCCTCTAAAATGTACAGTGAGGTGAACAGGGAGTACTGAATATAATAAAGCGAGCCTGCAAAACTTACAGTGAGATGAACAGGGAGTACAGAATATGATGAAGGGAGCCTGCAAAACGTATAGTGAGGTGAACAGGGAGTACTGAATATGGGGAAGGGAGCCTGCAAAACGTACAGTGAGGTGAACAGGAAGTAGTGAATATGATGAAGGGAGCATGCAAAGCGTATAGTGAGGTGAACAGGGGGTACTGAATATGTGGCATGGAGCCTGCAAAATGTACAGTGAGGTGAACAGGGAGTACTGAATATGATGAAGGGAGCCTGCAAAACATATAGTGAGGTGAACAGTGAGTACTGAATATGAGGAATGGAGCCTGCAAAACATATATTGAGGTGAACAGGGAGAAGTGACTAGGAGGAAGGGAGCCTGCAAAACGTACAGTGAGGTGAATAGGGAGTACAGAATATGATGAAGGGAGCCTGAAAAACGTTCAGTGAGGTAAACAGTGAGTACTGAATATGAGGAAGTGAGCCTGCAAAACGTATAGTGAGGTGAACATTGAGTACTGAATATGAGGAAGGGAGTGTGCAAAACGTACAGTGAGGTGATCAGGGAGTATTGAATATGAGGAATGGAGCCTCCAAAATATGTAGTGTGGTGAACAGGGAGTACTGGATATAAAGAAGGGAGCCTGCAAAATGTATAGTGAAGTGAACAGGGAGTACTGAATATGAGGAAGGGAGCCTGCAAAACATATTGTGAGGTGAACAGGGAGTACTGAATATGAGAAAGGGAGCCTCCCAAACATGGAAGCTGCTCAGTCTGTCCATGCATTTTGTCCAATTTATATTTCATTAATGAGAAGAATTATTATTAATCACAGCGATACATGATGCAAGACGAAGGTGATATGGAGACTAAAACGTTCATGTTATTCAGTAGATATTATTATTAATCACAGCTATACATGATATAAGCCGAAGGTGATATGGGGACTAAAACGTTCATGTTATTCAGAAAATATTATTATTAATCACAGCTATACATGATATAAGATGAAGGTGATATGGGGACTAAAACGTTCATGTTATTCAGTAGATATTATTATTAATCACAGCTATACATGATATAAGACGAAGGTGATACGGGAACCAAAATGTTCTTGTTATTCAGTATATATAGCCAAAAATGTCAGGATACAGGAATATCCAATGATGTTAGGAACAAAAAGTAAGTAAATCTATTTGGCAAAAGCACATTCATGAGTTGCGTGCATGTAACTCATCAATGCTTAAGTCTAGAATAGATGTTATACTCTTAAAGGGAGGCTTATTCAAACAGTTATAGAAAAAACATAGTAATAGGTTCATTGGTTCATAGTTTAGTACTAAGCTAACTGCCCTTGCGAGCCATTTTAAGCCTAGTCAATTATCTCTTGTGAGACTCAAACCCTGCACCTTATGTTTGTAAGGCAAACACCTTAACCATTAAGCCACCCTCCAAACCCTCCCCAAGTAATACTATATAACAAAGGGGTTGAAAGAATGTTGTTGGGAGGCATTTGATATTAAGATTATATATAATTTGGATTTGTGGTTTTATGCACAGAATATCACTGGTTAGTTTGTGTAGTACCTTTCACATAAGCCTTGTTCATTAACTTTTGAAGGCATGACCTGAAGTACTAAGTGGTGATATGTGTCTATTAAAGTTTTGCAGGTGTTGGTCTAGCTTTTGTCATTTTCTAAGTTGTGAAATAAATAAGCATGGGGCCTTGGCTTCCAAGCCAATGCAGTTAGCCTTGAGAGAGAGAATGTGTGTGTGTGTGTGTGTGTGTGTGTGTGTGTGTGTGTGTGTGTGTGTGTGTGTGTGTGTGTGTGTGTGTGTGTGTGTGTGTGTGTGTGTGTGTGTGTGTGTGTGTGTGTGTGTGTGTGTGTGTGTAAGCAATAACACACAAGGGAGAGTGAGTGGTAGTCTTATGTCGCAATGTGGGCATCTGCATCAGAGTCATGAGGACAGGAATTTAAAAATAGAAGCACCCTCATTGCTGATGTCAGATGTAAGGAAAAGGTACAATCCACCTCCATCACTTTCTGGATGACAGACCCACCAGGCAGGTCTCATGTCCAGATCGGGGAGTAACTGAAGGGAGGGGTGAATGGGCATAAGGCAAATAGGAGGAGAGATGATAGCAGATGGAGAGGAAAAAACTCAACTAGAAAAAACTTGTGTTATTTAAAATAATTAGCCCAATGGAATGTCGATCCACTTTTTAAAATTTAATATGTCAACATTTATTTGTTAGCCTGGGAGATCCATTATAAAATTAAGAAAGTTACTCTACGTAACCAGTACAGAGTACAAAATTCCTTATAGGTTCATAGGTTTTGATACCCTTTAAAAGGCCTATTTTTGGGGGGCCCTAAGGTTCATGGCCAATGTTAAGGGA